>NC_080787.1:50491045-50799795 GCF_028018385.1 Neofelis nebulosa
AATGAGTGCTGACCTAGTAATTGTACAGATAACTACTTGATTCTTATTTTCTCTGTCTCTAAGAAAGCTAAATTAGATTAGAAAGTAAGTATAATATCATTGTTATCTCTTCATATAAATGATTCTTGGATTACTAATTTTGGTAGGAATTCTAACAGATGAATTTTGAAGGGACCTAATCATAGACTATTGAGGGGCAACTGAACAAATTATATGATTCCACATAGTACTTGTTGTATTTCAATGAGAAAAGCCCAATGATAAAATTCCTACTCTAGGGGCGAGTGGGTGGCTCAGTCCGTTAAGCACCAGACTTCGGCTCAGGCTCAGGTCATGATCTCATGGTTCATGAGTACCAGCCCTGTGTCGTGCTCTGTGCTAACAGCTCAGACCCTGGAGCCTGCTTTGAATTCTGTGTCTCCCCCTCTCTCTGCCCCTCCCCTGCTCACACTCTGTCTCTCTCTCAAAAGCAAATAAACATTTAAAACAAATTTTTAAATTATTTCTCTAAACTTAAATGTCATTTAGGCTTATACATTTTAATATCAAATGTTAAAGATTTATAAACATTATACATATTAAATATCAATTTATGACCAGATCTACATAACTACTAAGTTTCATTTACATTAAGATAGTATACAATTCCTACAGAATCCTTACAGGAAAAAAAAATGTGTCTTTATTAAAAAAAAAAAGTGCTTGAAAAAGTGAATCACTACATCAGGAAAGTATAGATAATTTTCAAACATTGCATCAACTGCAACCATAGTAGTTAACTATCTCCCACATATAAAGAAATTATTTCATAATGGGAAATGATTGCTAGACATGTTACGGGGTGTTAACTAAAAGGCTGAGCTTAGACTCCCATATAATTTCTCCTATCAGTCTGTGAGACCCTTTCAGAAATATCTTCCATTCTATTGCTGGTGCCCTCTCACTGCAAATAAACAAAAGAGTCGGCTTATTCTCCAAGTGAACATTTATAGTGCCTACTTCAGCCCCGGATTCTTGGTGGCTCATTTCTGCACAGACACTGCATCAGGACCTCACTGCCCCCCAAGGCAGCCCTCCTGTACAAAGCTTCTTTAAAATAGCTCCAGGGATGCCTTAATGCTCGGATCTCTTTAACCACACTGTTTTGTATTCTCCCAAAGAAACTTCCAACCTTGGTCTTAAGCCACTTCCTTGGTAAATAAGTTTAAGTAGTTTTGCACCTTGCTTTGAATGTGAGAATTTTTGACATCTGTTGTGTGGTTCTTGGTATGTGGGGTCTTGGCTGAAATTACACAGTCCCAAATAAGCTTCCTTTTTCAAGGACAATAAAGATTGCATTCATACATACTACATACATCCAACTTAATTTATTGAAGGTCTGCTACTGTTTGGGATCCAGAGCAGAGGAAGAGGAGTTAGCCATGGTTAAGAAGAGGGATTCTTCCTCCCACCTAATAATAAGAAAAGATGATTACAGATGGAGGTAGTTTGTAAGTTTGGTGACAGTTTAGGCTTACTTTTCACTTCTATCCAAATGTTTTCTCTTCCAACTGCATATGAAATAGGAGATTAAAATATTGTGTACACATGATGAAATCTTGGCAGAAAAGTTTCAGGAAATAGAAACAAAGCTATCATAACAATGTTGATGAAAGATTAAGTGTTCTTCCTTTAACATTGGATGGAATCAAATATATTATAAACTTATAAGCACAATCATTAACCAAGCCTTTTTATTTCTGCGGTACAAAAATAAATTAAATTGGAAAAAATTAAAGGCTACCATTTCCTGTGTTTGCTGAAAAGCCGGCATACCAGGTGCTATTAATTTATTATCCTCAACAAAGAGCTTTCAGAGAGCAAACTGATTGTTTTAAGATAGGCTCCAATTTTTATTAAAACGCTCTGAGGAACAATTAAGATAAAACATGTGTAATATACAATTGATGTCTTTGTTGTGCATTGTAGAATTAGAACAGGGAGAGCCATTAATTAGCCATCACCATCTAGAATGTATAACTCTCTATGCCTTGGTATCCTTTATTTTTGTTTGGCCAAAAATGTGAAGAATAAACTTTACTGCATTTCATATGCTGCAGAAAGGAATATTTAATTCTGTCAGAGAATCCTGTGGTTATGCAGATGCATGAGATATTCTAGGAAGAAAAAAAAAAACCATTATGTCTCTGGCATGTGAATGACAAAGGGAAAATTGCTTCCTACTTCAAAGGGAAAGATCATAGAACTACAGAATTTAAAACCTTAAGATATCATTATAACCATTTTCTTGTCAGAAAGTGTCTAAAACATCAGATTTTAGGAAAACAATCATTTAGAATTATTCATCTCAGAGTGATGCCTCAAACCCCAACTTCAACAGACAGGTATGACTAAATATTCCAAGGTCTGTTGTGACTCATTCCTTTTTGATAAATCATAGTACCCATTTTTCCTATCTTTCAGAGGACGAAATGCACTGGAAAACACAGACATGGGAACAGAATCCCTGGGATTACATTCTGGCTCTAGAAACTCTCATCTATAAAATCATGAATTTAACCTTTCTCTTCCTGAGTTCCTTTATAATGTTAAATAAATATAATAATTAATTTATCTCAGAGGGTCCTGAGGATTAAAATGGAATAGTGACTAATGCATAGCAACTGCTTTTTATAAAATTTAACCATTAGTATTAACCACAGTTCATTTCTCTGTGCCAATTTTTGCATTTTCCTATACTTACAATTTTTATATGAAATCATTCCTCTCATTCTGATGTCAGATATTGCTTTTTAACCCCATCAAGCTCAATGCATATAGTGAGTGCTCAGCAAAGCTTTTTCTAATAAATGTAGCTGTATTTAAAAGTCTTTGTCTGTCTTGGTCAAAAGTGGGAGAGAAAACATTTTGTACAAGGAGATGGGTTCACTGTGAAATAAACTGTAAAGCATTACAATGATGTGGTTTAAACCAGTAAGAGGATAAATAGCACTTCAAATGGCAAGAGCTAAAGGAAGCAGATCACAGAACAGAGAAACCTGAGGGTGAGAATTTTACTGGACTTATAATGTGAAAATGTACCGGTACCAGGATATTTTCTTTTAACTTACTACTTAGTCCCAGGTTCAGGAAAAGGGAACTTGAAGCAGAAAGCAGGCCCTTTACCCTAACAAGTTTCTTTTTTTTTTTTTTTTAATGTTTATTTTTGAAAGAGAGAGAGGGTGTATGCGCAAGCAGGGGAGGGGCAGAAAGGGAGACACAGAATCTGAACAGGCTCCAGGCTGTCAGCACAGAGCCCAACATGGGGCTGGAACTCACCAACCAGGAGATCATGACCTGAGCCGAAGCTGGATGCTTAACCAACTGAGTCAGCCAGGGGCCCCTTCAAAGAACTTTTGAAGAAAATTTCCCTGTATCTCTGAAAATTATTATGGTTGTAAACAAATATGAATATATTTGCTCTTCAAGTTAAAAGATTTAGAGTCACTTTTGGAGCTTCTGGCTGGCTTACTCAGAGGAGTGTGCCAACTCTTGATCTTGGAGTTGTGAGTTTAAGCCCCACCTGGGGAGTAGAGATTACTTAAAAATAAAATCTTACAAAAAAAAAAGGGGGGGGGGAGGTTAGAGCCAGTTTAGTAGGAGGGTCATAGGATTACCTGCAGCTTTGTTGTATAACAACCATGTTCTTTTTCTCTTACATATAATCTTGGAGTCACCCCTGAATCTTCTCTTTTTCACACCTAGTGAATCTAATACACAGAAAATCTTTTTGGCTCTATTTTAAAAACATATCCTGTTTGCAACATTTCTTCCAGCCAACCATTCCTACTCTGGCTCATGCCTCTAACACCTCTGCCTGGATAAGTGCAGTAGTCTCCTAACTGATTTTGCTGTTCTTTCTGTCTTTGTTTCTTTAGATTCTTTTCCATGAGGAAAAGAGAGAGAGAGTAGGAAAAAGAAATGTTTTGTAAAGAATGTTCATTAATATTCTTATTGAAAATTTCTCTTTTCTGTGCCATCAGACTGACAATTTACAAAAATGGGAGTCTGCTTTAAAACATTTTTCTCATTTTAGAAAGTAGGTCTGTGACTTTGGAAAGTACTCCTTTTACAAAATGCCTGTTAAAAAATTGAGAGACTAGGGGCACCTGGGTGGCTCAGTCGGTTGAGCATCCAACTTCGGCTCAGGTCATGATCTCGCAGTCCGTGGGTTTGAGAATCGCGTTGGGCTCTGTGATGACAGCTCAGAGTCTGGATCCTGCTTCTGATTCTGTGTCTCCCTCTCCCTCTGCCCCTCAGCCATTGGGCTCTGTCTGTCTCTCTCAAAAACTAAATAAACATAAAAAAATTTTTTAATACAAAAAATTGAGAGAACTGTATTCTGAGCAGAAGTTTAGATACTTTGAACACCTTCCTCATGAAACTAACTAAAAGTGCAAATAATGAATATGGAGTCCAGAGGGTTAGAAAACAAGCAAGCTGAAGCTTCTCTTTTGATAGTCACATATGACACGGAAAACCATATATAAAACCTGTGTGTGTCCAATATGGTGAGACCCAATTGGAAATCCATAAATTAAGTTGCTATTTTTTTTATTTTTTTAAGTTTATTTATTTATTTTGAGGTGGGGGAGGAGCAGAGAAAGAGGGAGAGATGGAGAGATTTTCCAATGAGGCTTCTCACTGTCAGCGTGAAACCCGACATTGGGCTCAAACTCACAACCTGAGATCATGACCTGAACCGGAACCAAGAGCCAGCTGCTTAACCTACTGAGCCACCCAGGTGTCCCAAATTATGTTTAAATTTTGCCAGCATTGAGTAGTAAGAGATAGGTTCTCCCTTGAGCCTATGCATATTTGTGGCCAAAAATTATTTATACTACTTGTGTAGTCCTATGAACCTCAGTCAGAATTTATCATAAAGTAGCTCAGAATGGTAGTGCTGCTTTGCTCCCTCAAGCCCTCCACACGCCCCCCACCAAAAGCCATAATTTTTGTTCATCTGAAGGGATGCTGAATTGAAGTACCTATAGGCACATACCAAAAAGAATCAATGTCCTCTAAAGGAATTCATCTTCAAAAAAGCTTCAAAAGTTATCCTGATAAAATTCTAAGGATCCAAAATTTTTAAAAAATCATAAAACATAAGGAAGCAGGATATCATGAAAAAGAACTTCTGAAAATAACAGACAACAGAATTAGATCTGCAAATTTTCAGATAGTCACATTACCACTCAAACATAAAATAAATGTGTCAAATATATTTAAAGAAACAAAAGAGAGAACTATAAATATAAGTGAGAAATACAAACTATAAAAATTACCAAACATATTCAAAAAGAAACAAATATAATTACTAAAGATTACTACTGAACTTGAAAACACAATGGATAAATTCCAGTTGGGAGAAAAAATGGAAAGGTATTAACAAATAGGAAGTTAGACCTGACGAGATGATCAAACATGAGGCACAGGAAAAGGCAAGGGGCATATATGAGAAGCTATGAAACAGGGAAATAACATAAAATGTTCCAATATATGTGAAATGGGAGTATCAGAAGGTAAGAATTCTGCAGACTGGAGGAAAGTGATACAATCTGCACTCTCAAATTCCAGAATGAATTTTGAGCAAAAAACCCGAAGCTTCTCATTTCTGGTTCGATATGTATAAAGATCGGAAGTTGCCACTCTTGCCTCACAACCAGCAAAAATCTGAACAGACTGACAGTCGACCGTTCTTAGATCCATCCGAGAATCAAGGTCACAGGGCAAACTGCTGCCTGAAGAGCACAGGCAGAAAGAGAATCCCAGTTTATCAGGAAAAGGGAACAGAAACTTCTACTGGAGCCAGCAATCGGTAGGAACACTTTAAGGATCACTGACTAATTGCTGGAGGGAGAGTGTGGATGAACCTAAAAGATAAAAGCTCCTGAGCTCCCAACCTTAGGGGCCCCACACTTTTCTGAGTTTTACCTCTAGTGGCCCCACCACATTCTCAGGGTAACGATCAAAGAACAATCTGTCTTCATGCCTTAACAAAGGCCTGCTCTCAAAGGGAGACTATTTTACCAGAGCCTAGCTGAACTAGAATTTCATTAGAGCCTAACTAACCAACCAGGAGGAAGAGAAATGCCCAACCCCATGTTGATCTAGTCCTCTGGTCTCAACTGAGAGGGAAAAAAAATAATCTAAGAAGCTCTTGTGAAGGTCACAGTCCAGAAGCCCAGGCCCACCACAAAACTGAGACCTAATCATGGGATTATATAACACTTCCTTTCTCCACACACCTTCTCCTCATTGTATCATTCGAGCTCATATATATATATATATATCTATATCTATATCTATATATATATATATATTTATATATATATATATGAATATATATATATGAATATATATATAGACATATATATATATATGTATAACAGAGAATTACAGCGAAAAGAAGTACAAGGCTCAGACCCATTTTTTTTTAAACCTGTAGAGAAACCCAAAGAAAATGGGAGATATAAAAAGAAAGACACTAGAGGAAATTTTAGCCTCTGATATCTACAGCTAGAGCAAACAGTAAGCACAGCCTCACTGCTAGCCAGATGAACATAAAACCTTACACTAAAGGCCTATTTACCTCAATTCCCTATACCTGATATACCATATACAGTTTTCAACAAAAAACCTTTTTAAGGCATGATAAAAGGCAAAAACACAGTATGAACAGACAAATCAAGCATCAGAGCCTGACTCAGATATAACAGAGACTCTGAACTATCAAACCCGAATATAAAATAACTATGATTAATGTGCTAAGGACTCCAATAGACAAGTGGACAGCATGCAAGAATAGACAGGTAATGTAGAGATAATGAAAAGTAGAGAAATGAAAATTTTAGGAAGAAATCAAAGTGAAATGCTATAAATAAAAATAACATTGAAAGTAAAATGAAGAACAACTTTGATGGGCTCATCAGCAGACACTGATAAATAAAATTAAAGCAATGTTAGTATCTATATTCATTTTATATGACTGTGTAACAAAGTACTACAAACATGGTCTTCAAACAACATACATTTATTATCACACAGTTTCTATGAGTCATAAAGTAGTCACAGAAGTGGCATCTCATTATCTTTGTCATATTCTATTGACTAAAAGCGGGACACTGGTCCCACCCACACTCAAGGGGAGGGGATTATACAAAGGCATAGATACCAAATCAGGGACCATTCCAGGGTCTGTCTGCTACAGTGTCCAGCTCATGATGCTAAAGATGCAGAATTGAAAGATAAGAGTGGTATATGCATTGGCCCTGGGGTAATTGCAATTAAATTGTCCTATACTTTTATTGTTGGGGATGAAGGTAAATACACTGATTAATGTTTATACTTTGTAAAGTTGAGTGTGTATGTTAAATTCATAGAAACTATTAAAAGAATGGAAACAGAGAAGGAAAAAAATAGAACAGATGAAGGAAGGAAGGAAGGAAGGAAGGAAGGAAGGAAGGAAGGAAGGAAGGGGAAGGGAAGGGAAGGGAAGGGAAGGGAAGGGAAGGGAAGGGAAGGGAAGGGAAGGGAAGGGAAGGAAGGAGGAAGGGAGGGAAAAGGGAGAAAGGGAGGAGGGCAGATGGGTGGGTCAAATAGAAGTACAATAGTTGTAAGAAATCCAAATACATCAGTAACCTGATGAAAATAAATGGGCTAAAACTCTATAGTTAATAGAAAAAGATAACCAGAGCAAGTTTCTAAAAACCCCAATAATATATAGATTATAAGAAACATACCTAAAACATACCTAAAATATAAAGAAAGAAAAAATTTGACACTGAAAATATAGAAAATGAGATCAGACAAATCTGATTGAAAGAAAATATATTAGGACCAAACAAAGGGAACTTTAAAGTAAAAGAAAAACAAAGTTAAACATTATGAAGCTTCCACAATGAAAAAAAGGTTTAATTCAACATGATGATATAATAATCTAAAGGTCTATGCCCCTGTAACATAACTTCTAAACATATAAAGGAAAAATAGGAAAAAAACCTCATAAGAATAAATTCGCAATTTACAATCCATTGGAGGATTTTTAAAATACGTATCAGCAATTGATACAGTCATCATTTAAAAAAACAGAAATAATACCAAAGAATTGAACTGCAAAAATTAGAAAACCTTGAAGCAATTGATATGAATATGTTGCTATTAAACATATAAGCATCACGCCCAAATATAATAGAATATACATTTATATCAAGCAAACATAAAATGACCACATAATAACATATAATAATGCAAATGTAAGCCATGGAAGTGAATAGACTCATCCAATTTATAGACAGATAGAAAGAAAAAAGAAAGAAAGAAAGTTTTAGGCAGAATCCTGAGTATGAGACTAAATGTAAGGGCAAACATTTGATTACTTCTTCTTTTTTTTTTTTTTTTTTTTTTTGACAGAGAGAGACAGAGTGCAAGCAGGGGAGGGGCAGAGAGAAAGGGGGACTCAGAATCCAAGCTGTCAACACAGAGCCCAACCTGAGGCTAGAACTCACGGACCGTGAGATCATGACCTGAGCCAAAGTTGGATGCTTAATCGACTGAGCCACCCAAGTGCCCCAATATTTGATTACTTCTAAATCTATTTCCCTAGGTTTAACTATTTTTTCTTCAGCTCCAACTAAAAACATCCATCTGGATTTCTGTAGGTGCATCAAGGAAATTATTTCCCAAACTTAATTAATTTTCTTATGTACCAAATGAATCACCTTCCTACATGCTCTATTTCAGAGGCTTAAACCTCTACAGACTACATTACAATGGCTTTCTTGCCTCTGACTTCCTGTTGGGTTTAATGTCTGGGAGTCTCTGAAAGATCAAAGTGGGAAAAGGAAGAAGTGGGGTTGGAATATTTACTGACCCCAATCCCATCACACCTCCAGCTTAATTCTGGCACTGGGGTTGTAGCTCCAACTGCTTCCTGCCTTAGAATTCTAACGGACTCTGCTCCTGGTAGTGTCTGGCTGCCTTATGAACCATTGTAGGTTCCCATCACTTGGAATACACCTTTGTACAAAGCTTTGTATTAACTTATTTTTAGGTAATTGAGTGTACCATCTGTTTTCTGTTGGAGGCCTGAATGATCCATCACCTGTAAATTCCAAACTTAATTCTTATACAAATGCAAATGCAATCATGTACCCCCCTAATAAACTGAGGCTGGCAGCCAATCTTCAAAAATACAAAGATAATGTGTGTTGAAAGGCAGGGGTTTTACTAACAGAGAAGCATAAATAATTCAGAAATTACCATCCATTCCTGAATACGCAAGTACTCAGCTGCATACCGTGATTGATATTCTTTTGACTTTTCATACAAGCTTCAATAGCATAGTGTTTCTTAACCTCTTTTATTTGAAGTCTGTTTAACTAAAAGATAAAATAGTAAAATAGTCTCCTGATGTTTACAGTACTCTCATTTTATCTCTGAAAGATGAGTATGTTTGCATAGCAACTGTGGACACCAAAGCTATTTTCTGTGGGGTTTTATTTCTCCTAGGCAACTCCCTCATTTTTTTATTCTTTAGGTTGTTCATTTCTCTTTGTCAGGAAATCTTCAGTGTCATTTCTTTTTGAGAAATAATTTATCTCTAGTCTTCTGTCAGGACCCTTATCATCTGTGGATTGAAATCCATCCCTCCCATAAATCAACCTGATTTAAACTTCCCCTCTGTCTCCCTCTGCTTCTTCCCTCATTCTTTCTCTAATCTTACTCTTCCCATTGTCTTATCTCCTTTTGACTATTAATGGGACAAGTATTTAGTCTGTCTATAAAGTTATGTGTTAGGGACAATTTTTCTAAGCTAATTTATCTTAGCCATCCAGTGTTCTAACAAGGCAGCGCCTCAAAGCCTTGTTCACTAGGTAGATAGTAGCCCTATCAATAGAATCCTAATAAAACAATTGCATACAATCCTTACTACCCTGGAATGATTAGTTTCTGTTCCTTTGGGAGGTGAGGATAATCAGAGCCGTTTTTGGAGACACAGGCAGGTTGACTCTGATCATAACCCGTCAGTAGGAAAATGTTGAAAGACCAGAATTAGGTTAGTCCAATGCACTGACCTCTGCTCCCAGAAAAACAGGAGAAACCTGGAGAAAGACTGGGAGCATTTAAAGACATCATCCTTTCCTCTAAGGAGAAAGACTTTTTTATATATTACTGGGCACTATCCATAATGTGCGTGCATGAGGGTCACACATCTGAGAATGTAACATCAAATGAATGAGCATTCTACCAAAACTCAAAATTCCGTCAATTTAATATTCCAGGAAGACAGAATGGGTTTGCTTTTACTGCCTGGGCATTTTACAGTAATGCAGTATATGATCAAAACAAATTCTAGTGCTTTAGAGTTCAAGTCTTTGCTGAAATGATTACTCTGTTAAAACCATGGAAGATAAATATACTCCAGAGGATATCATCTTACATACCAGACTATTTGTAACAAAAGGCTTTGCTATACCCTCAACCTTAATCATCGACTCTGTTTAAAAAAAAAAAAAATCGATTTTTACTTCTAAGTGATTTTTATCCTGAGATTTCAAAGGAAACTTTTTTTAAATAATAAATGAAATAGAGACTCAACTAAAGGAAGTCATATTCATAGCATTTAACTAATGCTCTCATGCTGCTTCCTATTTTCTGAGTATAATTTATAATCCTCTCATCTAACCCAACTCGACTGTTTTATGTCTTTCTAATTTCTCCTTCAACCTTGGAGAATACAACCCAAACTGTATGGATCTTATTAAAATTACTTTGAGATTTTGGACACCCACTAGACAAATTAATAGAAGCAAGGTTTTCTTCATTTCATGCTGCTGCAAAAGCCCCCCTACTCCTGGAAGCATGTCAAGATGACTAATCTAATCTCCTGGTTGAACACTAAAATCTTTCACTTTGCGACATAGAGTGACATCCTCTACCTACATCCCTGTACCCTGAGTCCTGTTTCTCTGTGATGGCTCTAGTATGGTGTGAACTGGCATTGGCACACTTTTGGTCTATGTAGTAACTTATCCAAGGTATTCATGTTATCTCTTCAAGGTCTTTACCTTGCCATATGCCATTCTCCCCCTTGCCATGTACTTTATTCTAGCTGAGCTGTCTTGATAATATAATGGATTTATCTGAAAGTTCACAACATGGTCTCTCAGTTCTTGAAGTGATACAGGTACCATTTTTTTTTTTTTTACTCACTCTTCTAGTTTCCAAAAAGAAACTCCAGTTCCCAGATCTACAAGAGTTGGGGCAAAGAATAAATCACAATATCTCTCTCAAAGGCATCATTTTCGACTTATAATCAGCAAGTCATTCTGGGCAGAACTCTTCTCTATTACATAGCCTTGTGATGATTAACTAGGAAAAAAAATAAAGCACTTGGAACCTAACACATAGTAAATGTATAATAATTATTATTGATGTTATTATATTTTATTACACTCATTGTGAACAGTCAGCCTATCATAAGGACAAGAACATTGGATTTCAATCAAGATTTTAACTCTACTCCCTGCGAAATGATATACAGGTCACTGAACCTCAGTTTGGTCACCCTGACTCTAGTCAAACTTCACCTGCATGAGCACTTTAATAGCACTCCCCTTCCAGCACAATGAAGTTCAAATTCCTACACAAGGTGTATAAGGCCCTTAACAGTATAAACCTTGACTTTCTACTTTCTTATCACTGTGACATACCACTAACAACCCATCTCACACTCTAAACTGTAAAATATTTGCTGTTTCATATTTGTTACCCTTCACATGCCATCCACATGCCCTTTTCAAAATAAATTCTTAGTTTTAAAGACTCAGTTAAAATACTCTGTGAATCTCTCTCAGAATTCCCTAATTAGTTACTACTTCTAATATGTTCATATAGAGTCCATACTTACTTATATTTTATAAGTACATGATTCCAGAATTGCTTATTTATTGTTTATATCCTTACCACAGTTAAAGTTTTCACTCAAGGGCAGGAATTTTACTTCTAATCTCAGCAACTGGTGCTGCTTTCAGCAGATAATCAGTCCCAATCATTAGTAGAAAAATAAGTGAATGAACAAAATGCATTACTGTAGATCTCAAAACTTGCATTTATAAAATTAGAAAATTATGGATAACGATCATTTAGAAAACTCTATGACATCACTATCCATAAATAATTTTTATTTAAAGAGATAAATGTTTCAATTTGATCAAAATCTATGTTTTATTCACCCTAAAGAAATTTATTACACCATA
Organism: Neofelis nebulosa; assembly: GCF_028018385.1. NCBI lineage: Eukaryota > Metazoa > Chordata > Mammalia > Carnivora > Felidae > Neofelis > Neofelis nebulosa. The sequence continues at coordinate 50,503,345 of NC_080787.1, forward strand.
TATTAATTTTATTCCACATCCACAGTGTTATTGCTGCAGAATAGATAATATTGAGAACAATTTTTATAAGGGTGTCAGTTTAAATAATATGATTTGGAAAGGCACCCGGGTGGCTCAGCTGGCTTAGCACACAATTCTTGATTTTGGCTCAGGTCATGGTCTCAAGGTTCGAGAGTTTGAGCCTTACATGGGGCTCTGCACTGACAGTATGAAGCCTGCTTTGGATTCTCTCTCTCTCTCTCCTTCTCTCTCTGCCCCTCCTGCACTCTCTCCCCGCCAAAAAAATAATTAAATAGACTTAAAAAATAATAATAGTATGATTTGGAGAATTTCCATTTCAAAGTGAGATGGAGTAGTTTGTAGCAAACCAGCACTCCTGCCAAGGACAACTAAAAATTCCAGATAGAACTTAAAGAAGTCATCAGTTTCAAGGCACCATGGATCTGCAAAAGTGATGAGGAACAGAGGAGCTAACATTACAAAAAATAAGAACCTCAGAGCAACTATCAAATGGACAACCACCTTTTCCCTGTGAGCAATTTCCAGTTCTGAAAATGGGCTAGCATCTGAAAACTCAGACTTCCCTTGGGAACTGGACTGTCTCTAAGTAACATAAAAACCAATAAAATGTTGATGATCTTGTGAAGTCAGAATGACATAACTGTAGAATTGAGAGATCTTAACATGTGGCAGCCTTCTCAAGAAAGTTGCTGAATTACTCAGCTATGCAAAACAAGGGTTTAAAGAAATGAGTTCAAACAGGAAAAACTCTGAAAAGCAGAATGGAAATTTCCACAATCTCATGGTACTAAGATAAAAACCTCCTAGGGAAATGGGCACTTAACAGATTATCAGTTGGAGCTCCTGGGGGGCTATGCCCTGGCAGCAGGGAATGGAAGAGAGGTGTTGGAAGCATACCGAAAGGCAAGAAAAAGCAGTCTGAAAAACAAGCAAACAAACAAACAAAAAACAAACATTAGAATCAAACTCAAGGGGCACCTGGGTGGCGCAGTCGGTTAAGCGTCCGACTTCAGCCAGGTCACGATCTCGCGGTCCGTGAGTTCGAGCCCCGCGTCAGGCTCTGTCTGGGCTGATGGCTCCGAGCCTGGAGCCTGTTTCCAATTCTGTGTCTCCCTCTCTCTCTGCCCCTCCCCCGTTCATGCTCTGTCTCTCTCTGTCCCAAAAATAAATAAAAAACGTTGAAAAAAAAATTAAAAAAAAAAAAAGAATCAAACTCAAATATGAGATATGTTAGGGAATTATCGGATAGGGACTTTATAATCACTATGACTCATATGTTAGGTCTCTCATGGAAAAAGTAAACAACACCCAAGAACAGCTGAATAATAGAGCAGAGAGATAGAAACTTTATGAAAGGACAGAAGGGAATGCTAGCAATCAAAGACACTAACAGAAATGAAGAATGCCTTGATTCACTCATCAGTAGATTGGACACAGCAAAGGAAAGAATCAGAGAGCTGAAAGATAGTTAGTAGGAACTTCCCAGACTGCTTATGACAGAGATTGCATATCCATAACCAGCTACACCAGTCCATAGGCCCAAAGTACTGGGGACAAGTTAAGTGATGGGAAGAAAAGAAGGAAAAATGAAATTGGTAATTGAGCGAATAATGTTAAAACTTAAAAAAAAAAATTAAATCAGATAGGTGGGAATGGTACATTTTTTTAATGTTTATTTGCTTTTTGAGAGAGAGAGCAGGGATGGGGCAGAGAGAGAGGGAGACACGGAATCCGAAGCAGAATCCAGGCTCCAAGCTGTCAGCACAGAGCATGACATGGGGCTCAAACCCATGAACTGTGAGATTATGACCTGAGCTGAATTCAGATGCGTAACCAACTGAGCCACCCAGGTGCCCCTGTACATGTTTAATTTATAATAAAAATCAAATTCACCAGTTTATTATACAACATATTACTTCTCTTCCTCCTTGGAGAAATGAGCCTAAACTAATCTTTCTTAGATAATAAAGACAATTTCACTTTAGCCCATTGAATTACTATGAAACATTTTAAAATTTAATTCTGTATATCTGTCTTTCTCTCTCCATCTTCCTACCACCAGAGGGATCAAGGATTCTTCTTCACAGATCATATCCTTTCCTCCTCCAGAAAGGTCCTTTTCTCCTCCTATATTTAACATTTGTTGACATTTCAAATACTCAAAAGCCCTATTCCTAGTTCTTCATAGCAACCAATAAAATCTCCATTATGCAAATGAAGATATTAAGGAGCAAAGGGGTAAAAATGACTTCTCCTAAGTTCATACAACCAGTAAATTAAAAAGCTAGGACTTGATGCTAGTAACCTTAATCCAAAATCTGTGTGATTTTCATCTTACTACGTTGCATTTCATACCTCTTGTGGAGTTCCTACTCTTACTTTGTCATTCTCAGCATCATATACTAAATCTGGATTTTAAAATGCATGATTAGTAAACATGAATTCTTAGTTTTACCTTATGAAATGCCAATCAACCTGTATGGTATAGCTTTGAGAGTCAAGAGTATCTCGGCCATTTTGGAAAAAAGTTATTGAAACCTTACCAAACATATTTGGTTTTACCAATCCTTCATGCACACCAGGAGGGCCTAGATGACTTCTTCCCAATATAAAGGGTTAGACATGTTTAATATTACTATGACAACTCTATTTGGGGCTTAGAAGAAGCTAGCAGGACACTGACCTGGTGCCATCCACTTTCCAAACACACTCAGCTACTTCCTATAGACAGAAACATAGTTCTAATTGTGACCACATCTTGAGGCTGTGTGGAAGCCTCAGGCTGAATGGAAGAGCCCTGTATCTGAAACACATTTTTACAACCCTTAGTTGGATTCAATTCTTCACCCTTCTAATATTAATACTATATATTTTAATTATTTACTACTTATAGGCAATTTTTCTCAGTGTATCTTGACCCAGGATCATAATAAATTCATCATTATTTTATAAGTCACGTAATATGGTCTATATATTGTATACAGTATGGTAGATAAAATATAAACAGAGCTCAGTCCTTGCTCAGAGGGTTTAAAATCTACTGGAGAAAATAGACATATGCATAGAGAAAATGCCAGTGCTGGATACAAATTTTGTTTAAGTTTATTTATTTTGAGAGAGAGAGAGAGAGAGAGAAAGAGAGACTGAGAGAGGGAGAGAGAGAGAGAGAGAGCATGCAAGCAGGGAAGGGGCAGAGAGAGAAGGGGAGAGAGAGAATCCCAAGCAGGCTCTGCACCATCAGCACAGAGCCCAACGCTGGACTCGAACCCATGAACTGTGAAATCATGATCTGAGCTGAAATCAAGAGTTGGATGCTTAACCAACTGAACCACCAGGCACCCCTAGATTACAAATTTCTTAAGAGAAATAGGCCAAGAACCCAGGGTTTATTTTCTACATATTTTATTATTTCCTTTTTTTCAATATTCACTACACTTGATGGCACCAAACTTAATTTTACATTTAAATTTCCTTGGTTATTTCACCATCAAAATTGGCATAAAATGATCATAAATAAAAGCCAAGTAGCATTTTCATTATTTTACTTCTTAACCAGACTAATCTTTGTCCACATAAAGATAGTATAGAGAGGGAGAACAGTTGTCCCACATATATAACACTTTTAAGCTTCAGGAATAATTATAATTAAAGGAATGCTGTTATCTCCTAAGCACAGCCATTTAATTGTACCAGAGAATCTTGGCATTGTTTTGCTTAATAAATGCAGTTCCTAAAAGATGTACAAATTAATTGAGTGAATTTAGTTCATACATATGTTGTAACAATAAGACCTCAGAGTGATAAATACAATTAACAAGAGAATATCAACAAGGCATAGAATATCCTGTAATTTCTGCCCATTTGCTATTATTACCCATAAAAAACCACCTCAAAGTTTATTATCTCAAATTTTCAAGAAACTAAGTGATTATAATTAAGAGCTCAATGGCTCCTCCAATTGTCCATTAAACAAAATCTCTTGGGCCTCACTGAAGGAGGCATGCCTTGAGAATTGCTTCCTTGGGAAAAATAACAGGCTGAGCAGATATTTATATCAAAATTTGCCAGAAAATGCACTCGATCATGCACAAAAAATAATAAAACACAATGAAAAATTTAAATACATTTTTTTTCTTATTTTAACTTCATTAACTATTAATTGCCACTTATATGTTCTGCCCTTTGGTAAATATGAGGACTATTTTCAAAAGAAATCTAAACTCAGAAAAACATGTGCAATGAGTAACACTTGAGTTAATGAACAAAATTTATACACCTGGATAACTTACAAATATCTGAGGCTGAAACTCAGCTATAGGACAAAGGCCTTATTGAAGATTCATGACTACTACTTGGAAATGTATGCAGTTTTCCCTCATAACTCATTTTAGGTTTCAAATGCCTTATGTTTCTAAGTGTTGGTTGTCCTGTTCCCTACTCAGATGCTGCCACTGTTGCCATAATGTAACTGTTATTAGGCCAAGGACAAAAGAGTCAAAGAAGGGTTGGCACAGACTGGTAGGCAAATGCTTTAGAAAGTACATAGCTAGAATTCATGGATGAGAAGGAAGGAAAGAGGTAAAAATGACCTCTTTGAGGGCATACATACAAAAAAACATATATATAACTAATAAATGGAAACTTAAAAACTAATCATCTTAATCAAACACCTACACAATAACCTCCTCCAAGATGGACCCAAATAATGCCTGCCTCCTTATATCCATATCCTTGTATAAGCCCTGTCCACATTGTCCCATTGTTGTTCTGTATGATCAATAGTATATGGAAAAAGTGATGATATGCCACTTCTGATATTAGGTTATAGAAGATATTATGGCTTCCATCTAAGTTCTTCTATAGCCTGGATCATTTGCTTTGGAGGAAGCAAGATTTCATGTCATGAAGAGCCCAATGAAGAGGCCCATGCTGTGAAGAACTATAAGTGATCTTAAAAGAAGATCCTCCAAAAGCTATTTATAAAAGCACTCAAAATGTAAGTAGGTAAAAATCTAACAATATATTTGAAGGTTCTCTATGCTGAAAAATTATAAAACACTAAAGAAAGAAATCAAAGTAGATCTAAATAAATAAAGATATACATAATATTCATTGATTGGAAATATCAATATTCTTATGATGTTAAGTATTGCCAAATTGCTCTATAGTTCAATATAATCTCAATCAATACCCTAATAGGATTCTACAAAATATGTATAAGCTGATTCTAAAATATGGACAAACAAAGGAACTAGAAAGCCAAAACAATTCTTTTAGAGAAGAATGCAGTTGGAAGACTTGTCCTACCTGATTTCAATACGTACTATACAGCTGCAGTGATTGAGACAGTGTGGTATTGTGGAAAGGCAGACATAGGCAAATGGAACCAAATGGACAGTCCAGAAATAGACCATATGATTTTACTTCTGACAGAGTTACAAAAGCAATTCAATAGAGAAAGGATAATCTTTTCAACAAATGATATGGAAACAATGGACATCCTTAAGCATAAAAAGAAAAAAGAAAAAGACCTCAGCTTATACCTGGTAGGCAAATGCTTACCAGTACAAATTAACTTTAACTAGTTAACTAGTACAAATTTAGTACAAAATTAAACTAGTACAAAAATTAACTTTAATCATAGGCTTAAGTATAAAATACAGAAATACAGAACTTTTATTTTTTGAATTCTTAAAAAAATTTTTTTCAAAGTTTATTGACCTTTGAGAGAGAGACAGACAGAGCCTGAGCGGGGGAGGGGCAGAAAAAGAGGGAGACAAAGAATCCAAAGCAGGCTCCAGGCTCCAAGCTGTCAGCACAGAACCCGAGGCAGGGCTGGAACTCATGAACGGTGAGGCCATGCCCTGAGCCAAAGTCAGACACTCAACTGACTGAGCCACCCAGGCACCCATTTTTTTTTAATTTTTTTTCAAAGTTTATTTAATTTTGAGAGAGAAAAATATAACTTTTAGAAAAAAATACAAAAATTTCTTATGACCTTTGGTTAAGCAAGGTATTCTTAAATATAAAAATTCACAACCCACAAAAGAAAAATTGCTAAGTCCAAGTTAGTAAAAAAATAAAAACCTTTTCTTCTATGAAAAATCCTGTCAAGAGCAGGAAAAGACAAACTATAGATTCGTAGAGAAATACATGCAGATCATTTATCTGACAAAGCACTTGTATCCAGAAAACATAAAGAACTTTCAAAACTCAGAAAAAAGTCCATTTTTTTTAAATGAGAAATAGCAAAAAGTCACTTCAAAAAGGAAGATATATTGAATGTCAGTAAGCACATAAAAAGATGTTTAATGAAATGGAAATTAAAATCAAAATGAGATACTGCTATACATACATTAGAATGCCTAAAATTAAACAGAAGAATAATACATAATACCAAGTTCTGGCAAAAATGAAGGGTAACTGGAACTCTCAGACATGGCTGGTAGGAGTAATAAAGAATGGAACATCACTTTGAAAAACAGTTGGCAGTTTCTTATGAAGTTAAACACGGACGTTTAGAATTTCTTACCTACATGAATCGTGAAAGAGAAAAAAAAGGAAAATATGAGGAAAACTGAGAAACCAAAAACTCACAAATACTCAGTCACAAGTCATTATTAAGATGTATAGGGGCTTCTGGGTGGCTCAGTCCATTAAGCATCTGATTTCGGCTCAGGTCATGATGTCTGAGTTGGTGAGTTAGAACCCCGTGCTGGGCTCTGTGCTGACAGCTCAGAGCCTGGAGCCTGCTTCAGATTCTGTCTCCCTCTCTCTCTGCCCCTCCCCCACTCGCACTCTGTCTCTCTCCCTCTCAAAAAAAAAAAAAAAAATTAAATAAATGTTTAAAAAAAATGTAGCAAGACATGATGGAGTGAATATGAACTCCTATTCTGGAGTCCCCCTTTTGCCAATTTCTGTGTATGGTCATGCTGTCTATGCCCAAGGTTTATGTCTGCAAAATCGATCTAAAAATATAAGCTATCCAAGAATGTTATAAGATCCAAATCATTTAATAAATTTTAAATACATTTGTAGGTTTTTAGAATCAAATGTAGATTTAGGATACGTATATAGTCATATTGAAGAAGTTGAAACTGACTTTCCTATAATGTAAAGAGAGTCAGTCTGTACTCTACTGTAAGAAAATGATTTATTTTAAAATGTACCAATATGCTGAATGGATATGGGCTTTGTTTTGTCTAAAAATGTTACCTAATATCCATTTTAGCAGAGAAAATGGACTTCTTCAGAGGAAGAAAAATTAAAATGGCCTCCAAAAAGGGCATTATTGTATTGAAATGGGTTGAATGGAATAATCATTATGTATGAAATTACTATAGAACCAGGAGGAGAAAAGCATACATTCACTCCCTAATAATTCTGGATAAAATCATTCCTGCTATCATACTTTAGTTTTTATCCCTTTTTATAGACATTAATGTTTACAGAGTTAAAACTAAGAAAAAAATATAAAGCTATGTGTTATAAAGAACTTCACTGAGATAGTACAGGGACGAACATTATTTTTCACATCATGTAATTACTTAACTGTATTCAATCCCATAGTGTGTTTTTATCTGCTAACTTTTGTTAGTTTTGTTAGCTTGGTGCATGTTTCTGTGTGTGTGTGTGTGTGTGTGTGTGTGTGTGTGTGTGTGTATTTAAAGGCACCTTTAGTCATGGCACTGCTGCTGAAAAAAGCAACTGGACAATCTGCATGATGTAAAACTGGGAAATGGGATGTCTTATACCTTCAATCTACTGATTGTGATAAAACAGATATGTTATATTTAGGCTGTAGAATTTTTATAGAAATGCAGTGCATAAAGTGGAGGAAAAGAAAGAAATGTAGTTCATATAGATTATGACAGTGGTAAAGGAGAAGGGAAATGAAAACAAGGTGGACAGTTGATAAGCCAAAAGAAACAGATTTAGACATAGCTATGAAAGGAAATTATCATATAAAATTAGCAAAGAGAAGACAATTAAATCTTAATAGCTCTCTAACAAAATTTATGAATAAGTAATATATTATGTAGAGAATTCTAAATGTTATAATAGTTAGAAAACATAAAAATAGATTGGGCAATAATTGGAGATAAATCATGAAGATAAATCTTACCTTCAATTTCCAGATTTCTGATCCTTCTCTTCAGCTAGTAAAACTAAGCTACAAACTTTCTTTATCAATAGTTAAATTAACATATGTTCTTTTTCTTAGCTTTAACATAAAATGCCTTTTATCAATTTTTTTTTAGCTAACAGAGTGACTTCTCAGATAAAATTAATGTTTTGTTTCTCATTTCATATTAAGAAATAGCTATTTCTTATGGTTACATTGGTTTCTTGATTTCAAGAATGTTCTCATTTATTTAAATCCTAAAATAGTTCAAAATTAATCTGCAATAAAATGCAAATAAGATGAGTTCTAATTAAAAAGCAAATTTAACAAGTTCTCCAACACTAATTTTTCATCACAATCCCCAGGCCAGATTTCACACCTTATAATACTATCAATGGTCTGATTCATGACAGTAAAGTAAAACCATATTTAAGTGTACCAAAAAAAAAAGTGGGGCAATAATAACTCTACTTAATAATAGCAAATATCAGAACTTCAAAGTATTTGGGCCCTAAGTAAAAGCTCCAATTATTTTAACCCATAAACATTTAATTAAGGTCCATGTTCTGTTTTTAATATTCCCGTCCAAGTCCCTCAATTTTGTATTCTTTTAACATGTGCTATGTGTGTTTTCAGGGTTATAGGCAAAGTATAGGATATAAAGAAATAATATGTTTGATTGCCACACTAAAGGGGTTTACAATCTGTTTGTGGGCTGAGACCTGCATGTGATAATCAAATATCAAAAGTAGAATTAGCACTTGAAAAGTAGGAAAGGTAGTCCTTAATTGCCAAATAAATGGCATAGAAACAAACACATTTGAGTTCAAGGGAGGAGACCCATCTGAGCTACAGTGTTACAGGAGCATCTGAGTGGTGCCAAACATTGCACTCTATGCTAGGAATACAAGAAGAATACATGTTCCTATCTTCCAGAAGCTTCCACTCCAGCCCATGGACCCGCAAAATGTAACCAAAAACAATGAGAGCTGAGTCTAAAAGTAGATGTGAGATTTAAATATATTCACAAAAGAGAGCAGAGCATTGCAAGTGCAAAGAACAGTTTGGTGGATAGTAGTTTGTTGTGCATCATCTATGGGTTAGGCACTTTGCATACATTACTTTACCCCCAAACCATACTACAAAATCATTGTTACTATTATTATCCTCATTTTATAATGCAGGAGCAAATTTTTAAAAGTTAAAGAACTTGCTCGAATTCATTTGGCTAGTAAATGGCAGATTTATCATTTGAGCCAGTCAGGCCACTAATTCTCCATCACAGGTGCAAATGTTAAGGAAGGAGTCCTCCTTTACAGGTTTTAGGTGAGCATCAAGTGTGTGCTCACCTCTCATTTGGGTATAGATCTACAATCAAATAAAATCCTAAACCTCATATATTACATCTAGATTAGGTTTTTTCTTTGTTTGTTTGTCAGGACATATAACACATTACCACAAAATAAGCAGCTTAAAACATACATTTATTATCTCATAGTTTCTGTGAGCCGGGACCTGGGGAATGGCTTAACTATGTGTCTTCTGTTGAAGGTCTCATCAGCTGCAATCAAGGTGTCAGCCAAAGCCTTATTTTCATTGAGGTGAGGGGTCCTCTTCCAAGCACATGAAGTTGTTGGCAGAATTCAGTTCCTTATGATTATAATACTGAGGCCCTCAGCTCCCGGAGGGCGACTTTCAGTTCCCCTCCATGTGGCCCTGGCACTTCACATCTTAGCTGCATGCTTCTTCAAGACCAGAGGAGAGATTGTTACTCAGAGAAGTCCCAGTCTTTTTTCAAGGGCTTTCACTTGATTTTACCTGATAATCTCCCTGCTGATTATTTCAAAGTCACTGATTTAGGACCTTAATCACAATGCATGTTCTGCACCTTTGTCACATAACATAATTGAATCAAGGAATAGCATTCCTCCATTTTTGCCATATTTTATGGATTAGCAGCAAGTCTGACTTCCTGCCCACAGATTATAAAATGACATGCATACTAGAAAGCAGTGGTAATGCAGGGTCACCTTAAGGTCTGTCTGCCACACCTGTCTGCAAAACATTGGGTGTGTTTCTTTTTAGATTAAATACAGGAAGAAGAGCAATTAAGGATAATTTGGGGGTGCATAAGCCCTGCCTATGAACCTCTAGCTAGAGAGTAGGTATGAGAGAGGGAAGCATTTTAGGTGTCAAATTTTGAAGGCATAGCCTTTGTCAAGTTAGTGTATACTTTGAGTCCATAACCCTTCCTTTGTGAACCTCTAGCTTGAGAGTAGGAATGACAGAAAAGGAATATTTGTTAACAGCAGATGTCAGGTGATAACTGTGTGTGTGTGTGTGTGTGTGTGTGTGTGTGTGTGTGTGTGTGTGTGTGTTTTAAGCAGGCTTTGCACCCAGCACAGAGCCCAATGCGGGGTTTGAACTCACAGTTCTGAGATTAAGATCTGAACTGCGATCAAGTCAGACACTTAACTGACATCCCACAGGTGATAACTGTGTTTTAATTTTTAAACATGGGACTTGGGCACTAAGGCGATACCAGACACCATTTTATGAAGCTCTGGTCATGCTACTGTAGTAGCATATTAATTGAGCATCGTTAGAAACACCAGTAGTTAAAATGCAAGGTGGAATGCAGAAACAGTAATGGTATAAATCAGTCTGAACTCCCTACATCTACTAGGAGAGATAACAAGTGAGCCATTCTCTAAGTATCTTGTTTTAGTAGGGGCCTATGGGAGAGAAGTTTGTAAAGGTTGCTTGATTCAGGGGAAAAATGCATGTAATGGACAATTGAGTCATATGAAGCTCATCTGCTTTGTTCAATACTTAAATCTCTGGTTTGACTAATGAGGAAGCCTAGAGGGGATTTTCCAACATTCACTGGCTCAGTGCATGTTTATTACTACAGCTTAAGGGAAACCAAACAAACCAATGAGCCACTATACTCACAATCTGAAAGTGTTGTTTCATGGTAACCCATGGACTTTCATTCTAAAATGCACAGCAAAGATTCATGGGAGCCCAAGGCTGGCTGCATCCCCAGACCAAACAAAATTGGGTCGATGACTATGTGACACATCCAGCCTAGGCCTGATCCTTATTTTAGATGTAAGGACACTCATTTGTTCCATATGCATATTTTTTCTTTGCTCTGACATATATCTCTGATTCACACAGCAGAGGTGCTGTTGACATTCACTTTCAACAACTCAGATGGTTTTATTTACTCTGCAAGTATAGCAAGAGTTGGCATTCATCAGGATCAGACATGTTACTTAGGAAGCCAAATGTATCAGGGGATTCCAAGTCTTCCACATGGAGTACATAAGCTAGAGGTGTTACTGCAATAACTCTAAACTACCTATTGGACTGCAACACATCCATAAACTGCAATTCCTCTCTCCAGTGTTGCAATGACTTCTACACTGAGGAGAGACTAATCTCTACACAGATATTTTTAAGGCCACAAACATTAAGTTTGCTGTGTTCACAGAATACTGGACTCAATTTCCCTATAGGCTTTGTTAAACCTAATTTAAAATCCTAAAATTACATCTTATTCAGCACTTGCCCCTTTGGGCCTTCTAGATATACCTAATCCCCTGTCCGGTAGAATCCTCTTACTGAAGAATTTATCAGGCTCATAAGCCTTTGAAAGAAATTTTGCCATAGGGAGTCATACTGCTATGATGGAGTTGTCCTAAAATATGCTGTCTTTATGTATTTCACCATTCCTGAAATACTCTTGTTGTAAATCTCACTGAACATCACTGGCTTTTATTAGGGAACTGAAATGTACTGCTAACCTCCAGGCATAATAGAAAATAACCGCCTTTTCCATCTAAAATCCTACAACAAATCAATCCAAAATATAAAAATCTGGAAGCCATTCTTTTTGTACTATGCCACAATCATACACTGAATTTTAGGGTGAATTTTCTCTCCAAATCCTTTCCAGTTCCTGAAATTTGTTTATCATAGGTACATAACTCGAGGCTTTAAGCATGGTAAAATGCAAATATCCCTAGGAGAAGAAACATTTTATTCTATTTATTTATTTATTTATTTATTTATTTATTGGTTTTGTCTTGTAGGAGCAGAGAGAAGATTCTGAAAGTCAATGCAAGAAGAGAATATGAGGATATAGGGTATAGGAAAAGAAAGCTATTTTCATAAAAGTTGTTACTTCTTTTTCTTTTAATTTTTTTTTAATGTTTTATTTATTTTTGAGACAGAGAGAGACAGAGCATGAACGGGGGAGGGGCAGAGAGAGAGGGAGACACAGAATCGGAAGCAGGCTCCAGGCTCTGAGCCATCAGCCCAGAGCCCGATGCGGGGCTCGAACTCACGGACCGTGAGATCGTGACCTGAGCTGAAGTCGGACCGACTGAGCCACCCAGGCACCCCAAAAGTTGTTACTTCTTAAATATATTTAGGGATGGATGTGACAAATTTCAGAAAGCTTATATTAACCATAGTCATTGATATTTACATTACATTAAGTATATTCCTTAAGTGCTTAGAATCAGGCATTATCCAAGCACTGGGAATGAATTCTAATCTAGTGGGGAGTATATCCACGTAATAAAATGAATACCTAAAGTCAAGTCAGTTTGACTTTGCTTTGTCTTAAGTGTTTACAAAATTTCCTTGAAAAATATGACAGAGAGAAGTAAAACGAGACAGAAATATTAGATATAGAGATAGAGCTGATGAGTCCTTACTTTACTAAGGTACTGTAACTGGAGGTTAACATTCTAGAGCAGTTCCCTAGAATCATATCTATATCACATCAAAAACCACCAATTTTATTTTTTTAATTAATCAAAACTTCTATAACAAGCAAGTATGATATCAGTGCTAAAAACAAATCTCCAAATGGAGAACATGTATAAAGCTATATAAAACATTAAAAACAGTCTACCTTTTCTCAATGCATGGCTGAGTTTACCTTAAAATAAGGAATATCCTCAGGGGAGAAACAGCAAGGTAAAAGTTGAATCCAGAGAGCTATGATAAACTGGTAGAGGCTAGTCATCAAGAGGACATGACACTGGTTGACCCATGAGCTGGACACTGGTAATCTGTGGCTTCTCACCCCTGCCCCTATCATTGGAATGTGTATTTTATTTGCCTTCCCAGTACCCAGAAGCTGCTCTGAGGACACAGACTTGAAATAATGTTGTGGTGTTACCACCATGGGTACACATGACTAAATCCAGTTGCAGCCTCTGTAAAAACTGTTAAGGTACTGGTGGGCAGTGTCAAGATCTACTTATCTTGTGGCCACCCAAGGCAGGGCTTGTGTGTAAGTTCCCTTGCTTATAAAACCTACCACCTACCAGTGTGAGTGTCCTGCTTTTTCTTCAGTATGTACCAGCTTTCTTCATGAGGGCTGGTTTCAGATTGCACCCGGGAAGCTCCCCAGGATGTTGTAAGCAAACAGCCGGTGAGGCAGCCAGGAGACTAAAAGAAATGGGTCTTAGGGTCTTAGGGTCATCTTTAGGGAAAGTCCATTTAGCCAGTAACCTCTGTGTGGAGAGGGGTGGCCCATATTCTCTATGTTTATGGACCACTCCATGAGTAAGGAGGCACCTCAGAAATGCTAGCTGCAGCTATGTGCTTCTTTGCAAAACTCTGCATAGAGCACTATGACTAAAAGAATCCTTGGAAAATTGAGGAGAGCAAAGAGGAGGCTGTTGTGGTGACTGTCCATGAAATGGACAAAACACTCTGACATCCAATCCCTAACGCAAAGGAGAGCAAAAGCACAGCACAGTGAGTTCTGGTCCAAGATGGTGATGTAGGAATACCCTGAACTCACCCACTCCCTGGAATGTACCAAATTACAACTATTAATAATAAAATCCCTCCTGAAGAAGCACTGAGAGCTGACTGAACAATTGCTGAACAACCAAAAATAGAGAGAATGGCAAGACAACAGCAGGAGTGTTGAAGACACAGTAATAAAAGGAACCCCAACCCCCTATGCTGCAAATGGCAATGGGGAGGGATACTACCAAGGGACCAGGAACAAATTCTTCTGTCCTTGGGTATAGAAAAAAAGCCACAGTTTAAGAGAACAACTAGCATATAAAAAAGACAACACTAGAGCTCTGCCAAGTGGTAGAACTCTGCCAGAGCTGCAAGAATATTCTCCAGGTCAGAGGGACTGGAAAATGACACAGTTAATATTCCCACTCTACCTTAAACGCACAGACTGGAGCAGAGTCTGGGTACCATAATAGGCTGGTCTGGATGCCATAACTGGCAGGTATGGTTATCACAGGAGACTTGTGACCTCAGCAAACCTAGGGTCTGTGGCAAAGAAATAAAAGGCATCCAGATTAACAAGGAAGAAGTCAAACTTTCACTATTTCCAGATGACATGATACTCCATATGGAAAACCTAAAAGACTCCACTAAAAATTGTTGGAACGAACACACGAATTCAGCAAAATTGCAGGATATAAAATCAATGTGTAGAAATATATTGCATTCTATACACCAATAATGAAGAAGCAGGAAAATAAATCAAGGCATAAATCCCATTTGCAATTGCACCAGAAACAATAAGAGACCTAAAGAGTTGGATCTATACTCTGAAAACTATAGAACACTTGAAATAAATTGAAGAGGACACAAAGAAATGGAAAAGCATTCCATGCTCATAGATTGGGCTAAAATGTCTATACTACTCAAAGCAATCTATGCATTTAATGCAATCCCTATCAAAATAACACCAGCATTTTTCACAGAGCCAGACTAAATAATTCTAAAATTTATATGGAACCACAAAAACCCCAAACAGCCAAAGAAATCCTGAAAAAGAAAAATAAAACTGGAGGCATCACAATTCTAAAATCAAGCTATATTAAAAAGCTGTGGTCATAAAGATAGGATGGTACAACTCATCTTCAACAAAGCAGGAAAGAATATCAAACTGAAAAAAAGAAAGTCTTTTCAACAAATGGTGTTGGGAAAACAGGATGGCAACATGCAGAAGAAAGAAACTGGACCACTTGCTTACACCATACACAAAAAATAAATTCAAAATAGATGAAAGGTCTAAATGTGAGACAGGAACCCATCAAAACCCTAGAGGAGAACACAGTAACCTCTTTAACCTCAGCTGGAGCATCTTTTTATTAGACACATCACCAAAGGCAAGTGAAACAAAAGCAAAAATGAACTATTGGATTTTATCAAGATAAAAAGCTTCTGCACAGCAAAGGAAACAATCAACAAAAGTAAAAGGCAGCTTATAGAATGGGAGAAGATATTTGAAAAACAACATACCTGATAAAGGCTTAGTATCCAAAATGTAAAGAACTCATCAAACAATACCAAAGAGCAAATAACCCAGTTAAGAAATGGGCAGAAAACATGAATAGACACATTTCTAAAGCATACAACCCAATGGCTAACAGACACATGAAAAGATGCTCAATATCACTCATCATCAGGGAAATACATTTCAAAACCACAAGGAGATACCACCTCACACATTTCAGAATAGCTAAAATTAAAAACACAAGAAACAACAGGTGTTGGCAAGGATGAAGAGAAAGAAGAACCCTCTCCCACTGTTGGTGGGAATGCAAATTGGTGCAGCCACTCTGGAGAACAATGTGGAGGTCCTCAAAAAATTAAAAGCAGAACTATCCTATGATCCATCAATTGCATTATTACATATTTACTCAAAGGATACAAAAATGCAGATTCAAAGGGTATCCTAATGTTTATAGCAGCATTATCAACAATAGCCAAACTATGGAGAGAGCCCAAATGTCCATCAACTAATGAATTGATAAAGACATGATATATTACTCAGCCATCGCAAAGAATAAAATCTTACCATTTCCAATGACATGGATGGAGCTAAAATGCATTATGCTAGGCAAACTAAGTCAATCAGAGAAAGACAAATATCATATGATTTCACTCATATGTAGAATTTAACAAAAAAGGAAATGAACATATGGAAAGGAGGAAAAATAGAAGAGAAGGAAACAAACCAAAAGAGACTCTTAGTGATAGAGAACAAACTATGGGTTGATGGAGGGAGGTGGGTGGGAGACGGATTAGATGGGTGATGGATACTAAGGAGTGCAGTTGTGTTGAGCACTGGGTATTGTATGTAAGTGATGAATCACTGAATTCCCCTCCTGAAACAAATTTGCACTGTATTTTAACTAAAGTTTAAATTTAAAAAAAGGAAACAAAAATAAATTAAAAATGTAAATGGCCTAAATGTTCCAATCAAATTACACAGGGTGGCAGAAAGGACAGAAAAGTAAGATCCATCTATAAGTTGCCTACAAGAGACTCACCTCAGACATAAGACACACACAGATGGATAGTGAAGGGATGGGAAAATATTCACCATGCAAATGGAGGCAAAAAAAAATACTGAAGTAGCCATACTTATATCAGACAAAATAGATTTTAAAACAAAATTGAAACAAGAGACAAAGAAGGACATCACATAACAATAAAAAGATCAATCCAATAAGAGAATATAATAATTGAAAATATGTATGCACCCAACACTGGAACACCTTAATACATAGAGCAAATTTAGCAGACATAAAGAGAGAAATTTATGGTAATAATAGTAAGGGACTTTAATACCCCCACTTACAACAGTAGATAGATCATCCATACTGAAAATCAATAAGTAAACCTATCTTTCAATGACATATTAGACCAGATGGACATAACAGATATATACAGAACATCCCACTCAAAAACAACAGAATACACATTCGTTTCAAGTGCACATGGAACATTGTCCAGAATAGATCACATAGTAGACCATAAAACAAGCTTCAGTAAATTTAAGAAAATTGAAATCATACCATGCATCTTTCCAATCACAACGGTATGAAACTAGAAATACATCACAAGGAAAAAAATGGAAAAAACACAAAACATGGAGACTAAACAACATGGTACTAAAGAACCAAAGGGTCAACAAAGCAATCAAAGAAGAAATAAATAGATACATGGAGACAAGTGAAAATTAAAACAAAATGGTCCAAAATCTTTGGGACATAGCAAAAGCAGTTCAAAAAGGGAAGTATACAGCAATATATGTTTACCTCAAGAACAAGTAAAAGCCCAAGTAAACAATCTAACCTTACACCTAAAGGAACAATCAAAAGAAAGCCCAAGAAGAGTAGAAGAAAGGAAATAATAAAGATCAGAGCAGACATAAATGACATAAAAACTAAAGACAGAGATGGAGAATGAATCAATAAAATGAAGAGCTTTAAAGATAAAAATGTTTTTTTAAAAACAAGCTCTTCATTTCATTGATTCATTCTCTCTTTCATTAAAAAAATATTTTTTTAAGATTTTTAAAAAATTGACAAACCCTTAACCAGACTCATCAAGGAAAAAGGAGAAAGGACACAAATAAGTAAAGTCAGAAATGAGAGAGGAGAAGTAAAAGCGGAAACTACAAAAATAAAAAGATTTATGAGAATGTTATAAAAAATTATATGCCAACAAACTGGACAACCTAGAAGAAATAGAAAAATTCCTGGATACATGAAACCTTCCAAAACTGAACCAAGGAAGAAATAGAAAATCTGAACAGACCAATACAAGTAATGGAATTGAATTGGTAATCAAAAAATAAAAGTCCTTACCAGATGGGGGCACCTGTGTGGTTCACTCAGTTAAGTGTCCAACTGTTGATTTCAGCTCAGGTCATGATCTCACAGTTCATGAGATCAAGCCCCGTGTCAGGCTTCCTGATGACAGCATGGAGCCTCCTTGGAATTCTCTCTCTTCCTCTCTCTCTCTGCCCATCACACACAAGCCTCTCTCTCTCTCTCTCTCTCTCTCTCTCTCTCTCTCTCTCTCTCTCTCGATAAATAAATAAACATTAAAAAAAAGATACAGTTGTGATTAAATATTTTTTAAAAAGTACTTACCAAATGGATTCACAGAGGAATTCTCCCAGACATTTAAAAAGTTAGTACCTATTCTCCTCAAGCTATTCCAGAACATAGAAGAGGAAGGAAAGCTTCCAAATACATTCTGTGAGGTCAGCATTACCCTGATACCAAAACAAGACAAAGACACCAAACAAAACAAAACACTCCATGCCAATATCCCTGATGCACATAAATGCAAAAATTCTCAACAAAATATTAGCAAACCACATAGAACAATATATTAAAAAGATCATTCACAATGGTCACGTGGTATTTATTCCAAGGATGCAAGGATAGTTCAATATTCACAAATCAGTCCACATCATACACCACATCAACAACAACAAAAAGGATAAAAATTATATGATCATCTCAGTAGATTCATAAAAAGCATTTGGCAAGACGCAATATCCATTTATGATAAAAATCCTCAACAAAGTGGGGTTAAGGTACATAACTCAACATAATAAAGGTCATATATGAAAAATCCACAACTAACATCATACACATTGGTGAAAAACTGAACTTTCCCTTTAATATCAGGAATAAGACAAGATGTCTACTCTTGCTACCTTTATTCAATATAGCATTGGAAATTGTAGACAATCAGACAAGAAAAAGAAATAAGATGCATCCACATTGGTAAAGAAGTTAAAACTATCACTATTTGCAAATGCCATGATACTATATATAGAAAATCTTAAAGACTCCATCAAAAACTACTAGAAGTAGGGGCACCTGGATGTCTCAGCTGGTGAAGCATCTGACTCTTGATCTTGGCTCAGGTCATGATTTCATGGTTCATTAAATCAAGCCCCACATTGGACTCTGTGCTGAGAGTGCAGAGCCTGATTAGGATTCTCTCTCCCCCCACTCTCTCTGCCCCTCCCCTGCTCTCTCTCTCTCTCTCTCTCTCTCTCAAAATAAATAACTTTAAAAGAAAAACTACTAGAAGTAATAAACAAAGTCAGTAAATTGGCAGGATATAAAATTAATACACAGAAATTGGTAGCATTTTTTATACGTTAATAACAAAGTAGCTGAAAGAGAAATTAAAAAACAAAACAACACCATGTATAATTGCACCAAAAAGAATAAAATACCTAGGAATAAATTTGATCAAAGAGGAGAAAGGTCTATACTTTGAAAACTATAAAACACTGATGAAAGAGATTGAAGATAACACAAACTAATAGAAATATATTCCATGCTCATGGGGGCACCTGGGTGGTTCAGTCAGTTAAGTGTCAGACTCTTGATCTCAGCTCAGGGTCATGATCCCATGGTTCATGGGTTCAAGTCCCACATCGGGCTCTGCACTGATGGCTTGGAGCCTGGTTGGGATTTTGTCTCTCCTTCTCTCTGTCCTTCCCCCACTTGTTCTCTCTCTCTCTCTCTCTCTCTCTCTCTCTCTCTCTCTCTCTCTCAAAATAAACAGATAGACTATAAATATACATACATATATAGGCTTGTGGATTGGAAGACTTAATATTGTTAAAGTATCCATACTATTCAAAGTAATCTATATATTCAATGTAATCCCTATCAAAATACCAATAGCAGTTTTTACAAAACTAGAACAAATAATACTAAAATTTATATGGAATCACAATATACCCTCAATAGCCAAAGCAATCTTGAGAAAGGAAAACAAAGCTGGAGATATCACAATCCTACATTTCAAGATGTGCTAAAAGCTGCATAATTGAAACAGCACAATACTGGCACAAAAATAGAAATGTAAATCAATATAATAGAATAGAGACCCTAGAAATAAACACACAATTATGTGGTCAATAATCTTTGGCAAAGGAGGAAAGAATATACAACAGGGAAGGCAGTGTTTTCAATAAATGATGTTGAGAAAATCAGACAGCTACTTGTGAAGGAATGAAATAGGATCACTCTCTAACATCACATACAAAAATAAACTGAAAATCAATTAAAGACCTAATTGTGAGACCTGATACCATAAAAATCCTAGAAGATATTACAGGCAGTATAAAAATAGTAATACTATACGATCCAATAATTCCACTACTAATATTTACCCAAAGAAAACAAAAACACTAATTCAAAAAGATAAATGCACCACTATGTTTATTACAGCATTATTTACACTAAGACATGGAAGTGACCTAAGTGTCCATCATAGACAAATAGATTAAAAAAATGTTATATATATATATAATACTATATATGTACATATAATATATATATATATGTTGTACATATAATGCAATATTACACAGGATAAGGGTAATATGGTGCCATTTGAGACAACATGGATAGACCTAGAGGGTATTATGCTAAGTGAAATAATTCAGACTGAGAAAGACAAGTATTTATGATTTATACACTCATAACAGGAATCTAAAAAAATGAACACACAAACATAAAGTAGAATCAGATCTATAAATACAGAGAACAAACTGATGGCTGTCAGAGGGGAGAGGTGGGGGGTTGGGAAAAATGGGTGAAGGGATGAGAGAAATACAGGCTTCTAGTTATGGAATAAATAAGTCACAGAAATAAAAGGCACAGCATGAGGAATACAGTCAATGATATTGTAATAGCAATGTAAGGGGCGAGATGATAGCTACCTACACTTGTGTTAAACATAAAATAATGTATAAACTTGTCAAATCACTGAGTTGTACACCTGAAACTAATATAACATTATGTGTCAAGTATAATCAAGTAAAATAATAATAATAATAATAATAATAATAATAATAATAAAATACTAAGAAAAGCAAAAAACATAGCACAACAATAGCAACTTTAGCCAGTGGGGTAGTCTCTAGCTCAGAAAATGTAAATGATGAGAGAATATACTCCCACTGAGCTTATTGATGTAACTGCCAAGCTCTAACAGAAGGCCAGAAAAAGCATCCAGATTAATGTGGCCATGGGACACAGGGGGTGATGCCATTTCCCTGACTAAGCAAGGGCAAGAGGCAGAGTAGTACCTGCATGTTGCTCAGGGATAGCGGATCAGTTCAAGTGCTCATTCTCTTATATACTGAAACATTCTAGCTTTCAATGAGAGAGAACTTTCTCAACACGTGGAACCCGTAAAATCTACAGAAAAGTAAAGACAAATTATTAGGGAATTGGAATTGAGACAGAATATATGCCCCTGTCTTTAAAGTTCCTGATCAGGCCACATTCACTGCAGAAATGAAAGCAAGATATTGCAGTGTGCCCTCACTCTGGGTGTGGGATGCTGAGATCCATGCTGAGCCCAATGGTGAGACAAGATATTTATGTGTTGGGCAAGTCATTGATTATATGGGAGAAACTGACAAATCCCAGGGGCAGGGACAGGCTGTCGGAAAGACCTGAGAGAGGAACTTGGAGAGCAAAAATGGTATCCCAAAAGGCTATAAAGTGTCCAGTAAATGTAACCTGGAAGTAAAGGTAATTTGACTTCATTGCTGTGAGAACCACATCTAAACAGATAGATTGACAACCTAAGCCTGTGTTGGTCAACGTGTGGAAAGACAAAACCTGAACAAGAGTTCAGACCTGCCCCATTTTGTCCTACCATCCCTGATGGCCCATCTTCTTCAACAGAGGCCTTCAGGGATACAGTCTTATTTCTGGTGGGTACTTCCCACACCCCAGGTATAGGATACAAGCCAATACTGCTTCCAGATGAGGGCCATTGAAGGTAACTAGAGACATCATGTCAAGATCACTATTCACTGATCCTCTAGAAATAAATAAGAGATGACAGCTCTGGTGGATGCTGGAGCTAAACATACTCTAAAAATGGTAACTCCCAGAAGTTTTCTGCCCACCCCACCCCCAGCACCATTGATGATAACGGTGGGCAAGCAGTTATAGACAGGAAGATCTTTTTGACACTGCAAATTGGGCATTCTGCCTCCAAGAATATGAAGTTTTTATCTCTCCAACACCAGAGAACATATTGGACACTGATATTCTATAAAGTCAAACTCTGCAAGCCTCTATCAGAAAATTCCTCCTCTGGGTTAGAGTAATCAAATAGTGCTGAGTGGAAACACCAACTGGGAATTGATAAGCCTGCCACCCCTTGAAAATTGGTAAGTCTCAGGTGCCTGGGTTGCTCAGCTGTTTAAGCCTCTGACTCTTGATTTTGGCTCAGATCATGGTCTCATGGTTCTTGAGATCAAGCCCCATGTCAGGCTCTGTGCTGATAGCACAGAGCCTGCTAAGGATTCTCTCTCACTCTTTCTCTCTTCTCCACCCCTACACTCTCTTTCTCTCAAAATAAATAAATAAACTTAAAAAAAAGTGGTAACTGTCAAAAACATAAATTTCTTGGGGAATTTAAGGAGATAAGGGAAACTATCCAAGAACTCCACCAAGTGGGCATTATACTCCCTGGCCATAATGCTTTCAGTATAACCAGCAAAAAAGCCAGATGGCATATGGCAAATAATGATGGACTACCAAAAGTTGAAGAAAACACTGCCTCCATTTATACAGCTGTGCCCAATATTGTCACCATCTTAGATACCTTAGCCACAATCCTAGGAGTGTACCATGCTGTGCTGGACTTAGCAAGTGCTTTTTTCACTATACCCATGGCTACTGAGTCAAAAGAGCAATTTGCTTTCACATGGAAGGGTCAACAATGGACCTCCCACATGCTTCCCCAAGGTTACCTGCACAGCCCCACTACGTTGTGGGATGGTAGCCCAAGCTCTGTCTCTGTTCTTCTCCACATCAGTAAAATGGGTTCATAACACTGATAATATACTGGTAACATGTGACTTGCCCCTGCTGCAGGACATTCTGCAGGCTTTGCTGGAACATCTGCATGGAAAGAGGATAGGTGCTGAACCCACAGAAAATTGAAGACACAGGCACCACCAAAAGGTTTGGGGAGTCATTTGGTTGAGTAAGACACATATTGCCCCCAAAGCTGTGATTGATAACAGAGAAGCTTATTCAACATCTAATAGTCTAAAAGAAGTGCAGGCCTTTGTAGGGATATAGGGTTTGGGGAGGACTTGGCATGTGCCTCTGTCCATTATGTCTCCTGGTAAAGAAAGGGCATATGTAGAATTGGGGATCAGAGTAGTGAGGCATCTTGGGAAGGCAAAAATACTAGTGAATCAGATTAAAATTCTGAGCATCTTCCAAGCAGGCTACCATTTGAGTTAGATGTGTCTGTGACTCTGGAAGGTATGGGTCAGGCACTGTGGCAAAGACAACAAAAAGAGATAACTCTGGAAGGAGAAAGAGACTCCATATACCCTCATGGAGAAACAGCTTCCAGCAGTATAGACAGCACTCCTCCAGGTAGAGCCTCTCAGGAAGGCCGAATTCAGATTGCTCATAATCACTTATGAGCAGTTAAACTTTTGCACTGGCAGGCCATTCTAAAGAGATTAAGCCTATGGCTTGAATAATGGGAAGCCAAAGGGTAGATGAACATGAGTGAACATGAATGAAGCCCTTGTGGGGTCAGGATATGTGGGGTCAAAGATTTTTGGGTCTACCCACAAGAGTCTGAAGTAGTCTCCACTATTTGCCATATCCAAACTCATAAAGCACTGACACCCCTCAGTCAGGAAGCTGATGCCCTTGCTTAGGTATAAATCTAACAATTGACCCTTCAATAAACACAATAGAGTGGGTGCATAGAAAAAACAGCCACTGTTTATCCCAGGTGGGATGACAAATTGCCAAGGATGTGGATTGCCCTTGAAATATAATGACTTGGTTAATGCAACAATAGGTCTTACGTGTTCTAAACCATACCCAAGGAAACTGCAAAAGGAGTCTAGAGCAATCCACTGGAGTTTCCAACCAGTTAGGGAACATCAAACTGACCCTAAGTGACTGTTCTAAATATGCCTTGTTTTATATGGACACCATTTTTTGCCTAACCCAAGATTTATTCTGCCAATGTGCAAACCAGGCTGCCGACATTATGGAATTGGAGAAGTTGAGTGGCATGTGCCCTCACTGACTAGACAGTAAATAGAGGTCACATTTCAAAGGCCATGGTCTGTAATACCGGGCAAAAGAACATGACATTGAATGGAGGCTCCATGTCATCTATAACCTGCAAGCAGCAGCGTTGATAGAAAGGAAAAACAGAATATTAAAGCCGCAGATTAATTTATGAACAGGTAAAACCACCTTGGCCAAGTGGATTAAAGTACTATGCATTGTTTTAATACATTTGAATGACCATCCAGTCGGGCTTGTTGCCCTAAATGCCAGACCAGGAAACCTTGCCAAGGCACCCAATACTCTAATGTGCTTTGCCCCCAACTCTCACTATGAATCAATGTGCTATGCTGCTGAGAACACAAGCCATGAGGCTTGAGAAGGGAATTATCTACTGGAATTTGCAATGGGATGTTCCATGGGAGTGGGTGAGTTATATCACCCCCCCCCACCGGGTGAGGGGGAACTACTCAATCTCCCCTGGGGTCCCACTGTCCTCCTGCAAGCTGGACTTGTTGAAACACACTATGCCTGGAATAGAACACATACCCCTGAAAGAGGGGAGAAGGTGGGGGTCCCTGTCTGGCATAGCCCACCACCAGTTCATCTCCTTATGCCAGTTGGGGCTGCCTCTTCCAGACGATATGTATCGTATGCATAACTAGGTCAAGTTCCCATAACTGCCAACCTCCCTCTCCCCAAGGCCAGGTGGGCATGTTCTGTTTTCCACTGGTATGATCATTTGGCCACCATATTTTTTCCCTCCGTTGGCCTAGAGAACATCATAGCAGACATAGAAGCCCTTACTAAATTCACAAAGCAGGCTTTAAACAATAGCCAACACAGCCTGCCCTTACTGAACACTAATGTCTCTAATGAGAAAAGCAATCCTCCAAAATAGGATGTCCTTGAACATTATTACTGCCTCTCAGAAAGGCACCTATGCGATTATCCAAACAGAATGTTTTATATTCATACCTGATAAACCTGCTAATGATTATTTTCATTAGATCACATAAGGACACAGTTTAATGCCTTGAATGAATTTACCACCAGCCTAGAGGGCTTAGTAAATCAATGGTTTGAATAATGGGGCTCTTGGTTGAAAAAAATTATCACTGACTTTGGGAACCATTGTCTTAATCTGTTTTCTCTTGTATGTATTGTTACTGTGGCATCTGCCTCCAAGGCAGCCAAAAAGCCACCAAAGGAGCTACCTCCATGCCAGTGAAACCCCCTGCTGACTGCTCAGGGCACAGTGTGGAACAGGGGTGTGTGTGAAATTATAAGAGCTGGTCAGGAGGAGTGGAGTGTTAGGGGAGGTCATCAAGAAGATGTCACTCCTCGCTGACCTATGAGCTGGATCTTGGACAATCAGAGGCTCCTCATCCCCTCCCTTGTTTGGGAATGTGCATTCTGCTTCTCTTAACCACTCTTAGAAGCTGTCCCAAGGACATAGCCTTGACACAGTAATGTGTTGAGGTCATTTGGCTGGTGTATGTGACTGAGTCCAGTTAAGACCTCTGTATAAACTTTTAACATTCTGGTAGGCAGGTGCTGAGGTCTACTCATCTTGCTGCCATCCAAGATTAGCCTCATAAGTTCCCTTGTTTATTAAACCTGCCACCTACCAATCTGGAATGGCCTGCCTATTTCTTTAGTCTCTCCCTACCCTCCACATATGGGAATCAGTTTTAGATTACACTCAGGAAGCTCCCAAGAAGGTTTCAACCCAACAAGAGCATTGAAGCAACCATTTTCCCTGTGTTTAAGTACAGAGGCAAGAGACAAAGCCTAGAGACAAAGCAGGGCAAAAGATCATAGTGAATTCCTCCACATAAAAGAAAGATCCCTTAAAGTCCTCATAAGTGAAGTCATATGATTTTGTCTTTGGATATAAATTTTAAAAAATAAAATAGAGGTGAAAAAAAAAGAAAGAAAGATCCCTGAAGGGAAGGGCAAAACTTCCACAAGGTCTGCTGGCTAAAAATTGGCCCATGGAAGAAGAAGGTAAATGTAGTTGCCTGTCTAGACCTTCATTCTGGGGAGAGCTGAAAAAATGAGTTTAGCCTGTAGGTTCTAATTCTGGATAAGGAGGAGTAGGCACACTGTATCCCATCTTCCCCACTGAGTGCTTGGACATAATGCATGGTGTCTGAAGAATAAATAATTAGCAGGTGGACTGGAAAAGAAGACCAGAATTTGAAATACCACAAAACTGATGATGAGTTTCTCCTTTTTGTCCTAAGGTATCATCCCACCTTGATGCAAGGCAGCCCAACACACCAAAGGACAGTCACACAGGAGAAACAGATAGTTCAAGAAACCCTCAAGTTCTGTCTTGAAGAATGGGAAAAGAGTCTCCTAATACTCAGAGAAAGTTGGGGAGGGGGAGCTCTCCCATTCTCTGTTCACTCATGTCCCAGCCCCTAAGCTGGGTATAAACCTTGCATTGGGATAAACAAGAGTGCCATTGGCAACAGCCAGGGCCCATGCATGGGTGCCTAAAATGTGAAGAATGGGAACTTTTCTCTCCTTTAGAAGGAGTGATGATGGTCCTAAGATGATAGAGCAGGCAAGCCTCCTTGCTTTTCTCCTTTCTCTGCCTTTCCTATAATACTTGGCCCCAGACATAGGCACAGTGACCAGAAGAGGCAACAGAGAAGGATAAATAAACCCCTAGTTCTAGGCCAGAAGGCAGAAAAGTACTAGAGAACCTTTTAGGAAACTAAGGGAACTTCCTTAACTTGAGAAAGGGAATCTATGTTTAAAAAGAAAAAGTAGTTACAGCAAGTATCATAGAAAATTATGAAACATTAAAGGCATTAATGTTTAAAAATTCAGGTTTATGGATATCATCATGTGCCTTTTTTAAGCTTAATAAGTACGTTGGTGTTTGCCTTATTATTATTATTATTACTAATAATGTATTCATTATATTTTGAACACTTTTATGCTTATATTTTAGCTTAAAAAGTAAAAAAATACTTTAAAGCAAATAAAAATGAGTATTCATTAAATGTATTTATAAAGTTCATGTTGTACCTAGAGAAATGGTTTACGTAGGAAATTTGAAATCAAGGTTTCTAGCCACTACTGTCATTAACTGCAGGACCTGTATGAGTAACTTAACATTTCAGAGTCTCAATTTATTTTTTAATAAGTTAACTGAGTTAGATGCAACATCCTTTAATATACAGTTACACATTCTATGATTCTTTTAAACCAACTAATGATTGTGCTCTGGGTTTTCATTACTTAACTTGATACCTTCATGTATTTTTTAAATTTTTTTTAATATATGAAATTTACTGTCAAATTGGTTTCCATACAACACCCAGTGCTCATCCCAAAAGGTGCCCTCCTCAATACCCATCACCCACCCTGCCCTCCCTCCCACCCCCCATCAACCCTCAGTTTGTTCTCAGTTTTTAACAGTCTCTTATGCTTTGGCTCTCTCCCACTCTAACCTCTTTTTTTTTTTTTTCCTTCCCCTCCCCCATGGGTTTCTGTTACGTTTCTCAGGATCCACAGAAGAGTGAAACCATATGGTATCTGTCTTTCTCTGTATGGTTTATTTCACTTAGCATCACACTCTCCAGTTCCATCCACGTTGCTACAAAAGGCCATACTTCATTTTTTCTCATTGCCATGTAGTATTCCATTGTGTATATAAACCACAATTTCTTTATCCATTCATCAGTTGATGGACATTTAGGCTCTTTCCATAATTTGGCTATTGTTGAGAGTGCTGCTATAAACATTGGGGTACAAGTGCCCCTATGCATCAGTACTCCTGTATCCCTTGGATAAATTCCTAGCAGTGCTATTGCTGGGTCATAGGGTAGGTCTATTTTTAATTTTCTGAGGAACCTCCACACTGCTTTCCAGAGCGGCTGCACCAATTTGCATTCCCACCAACAGTGCAAGAGGGTTCCTGTTTCTCCACATCCTCTCCAGCATCTATAGTCTCCTGATTTCTTCATTTTGGCCACTCTGACTGGCGTGAGGTGGTATCTGAGTGTGGTTTTGATTTGTATTTCCCTGATAAGGAGCGACGTTGAACATCTTTTCATGTGCCTGTTGGCCATCCGGATTTCTTCTTTAGAGAAGTGTCTATTCATGTTTTCTGCCCATTTCTTCACTGGGTTATTTGTTTTTCGGGTGTGGAGTTTGATGAGCTCTTTATAGATTTTGGATACTAGCCCTTTGTCCGATGTGTCATTTGCAAATATCTTTTCCCATTCCGTTGGTTGCCTTTTAGTTTTGTTGGTTGTTTCCTTTGCTGTGCAGAAGCTTTTTATCTTCATAAGGTCCCAGTAATTCACTTTTGCTTTTAATTCCCTTGCCTTTGGGGATGTGCCGAGTAAGAGATTGCTACGGCTGAGGTCAGAGAGGTCTTTTCCTGCTTTCTCCTCTAAGGTTTTGATGGTTTCCTGTCTCACATTCAGGTCCTTTATCCATTTTGAGTTTATTTTTGTGAATGGTGTGAGAATATTTTTTTAAATTTTTTAATGTTTATTTATTTTTGGGAGAGAAAGACAGAGACAGAGAGACAGAGTGCGAGCAGGGGAGGGGCAGAGAGACAGAGAGGGAGACACAGAATCTGAAGCAGGCTCCAGGCTCTGAGCTGTCAGCACAGAGCCTGACGCGGGGCTCAAACTCACAAACTGCAAGATCGTGACCTGAGCCAAAGTCAGATACTTAAGGGACTGAGCCACCCAGGCACCCTTGTCCATGTATTTAGGGTATAATTTTGCATTCCTGACAAAAGTCACAAGATAAAAATTACATGAAATTCAAACTTCAATGTCCACAAACAAATTTTTATTGAAGCACAGCCATGCTCACTATGCATTATCTATGGCTCCCTTTGTACTATAACAGCAGAGCTGAGTGGATGCAACAGAGAGTATATGGGGTACTTGTGTTACTTTTCACTGCAGTTCAGTGCACAAATCACAATAATATAGTTATAACTTGGCAGCTTTTTATATGTCATATATCACCATGTTGGAACTTTTATTTTGTAATCACCACTGCATATTCTTCCTGTAAAAACAAAACAAAAGTTGGGTTTGCACTTTTAAAGCACAGATCAAGTGTGCAGCGCTTCAGATCATCAAGAATTGTATTTATTATGCAATGGCACTGTAGCTGTGCTAAAAGAACAATATGTGTTGAAATAATCAAGCTAATTACTTACACAATATTGATTGCAGCAGAGGAAATATGTCAAGAGAAAATAAACTTCTTTGTGACTATTAGCCTTTCGGTAAGAACAATAGTTCAAAGAGTGAAAGACGTTAGGAGAAGAATCAAATAGTCAATTTCTTAAAAAGGAGACATGTTGCCAATACTACTCAGTTGTTTAAGATGTCAATGCTGAGTTTGAAGTGGCTGGAAAAGAATAGCTTCTGTGAATAAACAGAGTGGAACAACAGCCAAAGAGAATATTTTGAAAGAAGTTGAGAAAACACTAACTCAGGACAAACTGAAATGACATCTGCTAAGATGTGTTGCAATTGGTGGTAGTAAAAATATGTTTGGAGCCAAAAACAAAAGTGTTTAGTTGGACAAATGTACAAAGCCTGTAAAAATGCAGTGTTTAAAATCTATAATTATTCATTGTATTACTTATCAGCAAGTACTTTGCAGAAAACATCTGGATTAGTCATGTTACTGAACCAATAAGTCAACAGTAAAGTTTACTCACTTTCGTGAACCTAACGGTCATCAGTTCTATAAATTTTTATCAGAAATACAAGCTGAATATCCTAACCTGCACCCATTATACAGTAATTTGATGGCCTAAAGTTTATTGCAATTTTTTTTTAATTCAGGCCAAGATTAATCTTTTTCCTAATGGGAACTGCCCTCAACCATTATTATTGAACACTGATAGATTTGGAAATTCACTTTTGCTAATTTTTTGCTGATCTTTTTCTTCATGAATTCAACCTAAAATTACAAGGCCAGCAACATTTATATGCAAAACTTATGCTATGATAAAATTATTATAATGACAGCTAATGTTTTGGAATCACATATAGTGTCAAGTTGCTTTAGACACTTCCCATGCTGTCAAAATTTAAAACAAAAAGTAAGATATCCATCTCCATACAAAGTTACGGTTAGTTTATTTTATAAAATCACAGTACAGTTGAGCAAATCAAAACCACAATAGATGTCACCTTATACCTGCCATAATGGCTAGAATAAAAAAGAGAAGAAATTACAAATGTTGTCAAGGATGTGGAGAAAAGACAAGGCTTGTGCACTACTGATGGGAATGGAAATTGATGAGACCAGTGTGGAAAACAGTATGGAAGTTTCTTTAAAAATTAAAAATAGAAATACTATATGATACAGTATAAATACTACTACAGTATAAATACTACTGAGTATTTATCCAAAGAAGACGAAAACACTAATTCAAAAACATATATGCACCCCTACGTTTATTGCGCCAGTATTTGCAATAGCCAGGATATGGAAGCAACCTAAGTGTCCATCAATTGGAATGGATAAAGAAGATACTGTATATATAGAAAAAGGAATATTGTTCAGTCATAAAGAAAGAATGAGATCTTGATATTTGCAACAACATGGATGGACCTAGAAGGTATTATGCTAAGTGAAATAAGTCAGAGAAAGACAAATGCCAAATGATTTCACTTATATGTGGAATCTGAAAAATAAAACAAATAAAAAACATAACCTGAAACAGACCCATAAATACAGAGAACAAACTACTGGTCACCAGAGGGAGAGGCAGGCATGTGGGGATGAGCAAAACAGATGAAGGAGACTAAGAGGTACAAACTTCCAGTTATAAAATAAATAAGTCATGGAGATGAAAAGTACATCATAGGGAATATAGTCAATAACGTTGTATGGTGACAGATGGTAATTACACTTACCATAATGAATATTACATAATGTGAAGAACTGTCAAATTTCTATGCTGTATACCTGAAATTAATATTGTATGTCAACTATACTTCAATATTTTAAAAAATTTATTAATAAATAAATTCTAAAAAACTGTACTTAATTATTATTATATTTTAATTTGACCAATTGAGATAATATGGAAGTCTATCTTCTCTCTTATTTTATAAGTACGTATCTAATACTCTTGATTTGGTCTCAACCTAAAGAGCCTAAAATATTTTACTATCTCGTCCTTTATAAAGAAACATTGCCAAATCTTAGAACAAATTATAAAATTAACCACACCCAACATAGCCTACATAGAGTTTACTCACATTTCATTGAGGCACCTGGGTGGCTCAGTCAGTTAAGCATCTGACTTTGGCCCAGGTCATGATATCACGGTTTGTGGGTTTGAGCCCACACTGACAGCTCAGAGCCTGGAGACTGCTTTGGATTCTGTGCCTCCTTCTCTCTCTCTCTCTCTCTCTCTCTCTCTCTCTCTCTCTCTCTGCCTCCCCTCCACACCTCTCTCTCTCTCTCAAAAATAAATAAACAAACATTTACATTTTTATTTCATCAATTCATCTTGCTATATCCTCCTCATCAGGGAACGACCAATACAATATCATCAATATAATTAATCATATAGCAGAGAGCTGGAAAGTTGTTCTAACTTTAAGGCAAAATGAAGACATACTTCTATGTCAATAAGGTGAAAGCAAACTGCTTATTCACTTAGATTTTTTTTTTTAAAAATGTTTCCACCAGATCAAGTCACATAGCCACCACTGGTAATACTGATTTGCCTCACTAAACACATAACATGTGGACTAGCTAGCATCCACAATTGCATTCGCCCCTTGATGATCCGCTCTCCTACAGGATCTGTCTTCTGTAAAGTCCAAGTTGTCAATGTAAATAGGTGTATAAAAAGATCCTCATCCTTGTATCCATCTTTTAAGACTATGATGGTGTCACTAACTTAATTCCCCCAGGGATCAGCTAGTGACGTTGTTTTAATATTTTGGTAATAATGGGAAATTTCTAGACCTCCCACATCACCTTCTTTACCATAAGTGCCTTCACTAGTTAGTGAGGTGATTCTGTAAGTTGCTGAATATACTCATTCCTATTATTAAATCAGAAACTGATAAAATAGCCACAGAAAGTTTTCCCAGACACTAGGCCCACCATGAGGTATGGATTTGGGTCAAAACTCCATTTACTTGACTGCCTTAATTTCCCTGCTCTGACTGGTAGTACTCAATAGAATTCTGAATCTGTTACTTTGGAGAAAAATGTTTTTAAAAATCTGTAAAGGTCTGAGTATACCACCTTATCAAGTCCAATACTGCTTTAGTAAATGGCTACAGGTCTGTGAGAATACAAAAGGAAGATTTGAAATATGTATATATAATGGGCCCTCCCCAAATGTACCTGGCCACTCTCCCATTAAACAGTGGAGGGAGTGAACTGGCTCTCATTTTAGTTTGAGGACAGACCATAATTCAAGTTAGCTTTTCTTTTTTTAAACAGACCAAGAAGGGTGCCCAGGTGGCTCAGTCAGTTAAGCATCCAACTATTGATTTCGGCTCAGATCATGATCTTGTGGCTCATGAGTTTGAGCCCCATGTAGGGCCCTGCACAGACAGCGTGGGACCTGCTTGGGATTCTATCTCCCTCAGTAAATAAATTAATTAGTTAGTTAATTAATTAAATGAATAAATAAAAATAAATAAACTTTTTAAACAGACCAAGAGAGGAATTTTGTGCACGGTCCCTCTTTTTCAGTCCTCAATACTGCAGAAGTCGGTAAAATTCAAGCCATTCTGATTCCTCAGATTATGCCCTATCTGGATAACTATGCCCACCTAGTCAGTAGAAATGAAGGGTTCTTTAAATCAGGTAACTTTTTTTTATAGGCAGCATCTCCTACCTTTTTTCCTTTTCCCAGGTCCAAGACAACCACAACAGAACTCTTCAGGCAAGATGGTGTCCTCCTTATCAATGTAGTTCTTGATGTTTTGGTAAAGAAAAAGTCTTCTGAGCCTTCCCTTCCTAAACATTTGGATTCCTTCCTCTACATTATATTAGTAATTTCTGGCATCTCAGACTTCATTAAATTGAGGCTTCCCTTTAGTCTAGTTTTAGTTAACAAACCAAACTTCTCTCAGCTGCTCAAACTAGGGCAGTCTCTTTTAAGCCCTCAGATGAATAAATCCAGCCCTTACTTAAAATCATATTTCCCTCTTAGCATCTATTGCAACACAAATCCCCAAGATTTTAAAAGCTTTAAAAATCTTTCCGTGTGTAAACCTTTACTCTGGGGTCTGAATCTACAATTGACCCTGTTCACTATAGGGATTGTTGGAGGTCATCAAGAGGACATGATTGCCCATTAGCCCTCAAGCTGGACCCAGGAAATTGGAAGCTCCTGTCAACCCTTCCCTTGGTCCTTGGAATATATGCTCTGCCTACTGTTCCCACAGCTGGAGCTATTTTCAAGGACACAGACTGGAGAAAGCAATGTGGTGCTGAGATCATCTGGATGTTATACATGACCGAGCCCTATTAAGACCTCTTTATAAAGTTTTAAGATTCTGGCAGGCAGGTGTGGAGATTTACTCATCTTGTGGCTACCAAGACAAGCCATGTTTGTTAAGTTCCTTGCTAATTAAAACTGCCATCTACCAATCTGGAGTGGCTTACCGCTTTCTTCAGTCTCTCCTTTGCCCTCTGTGTAAGGGGCGTGCAGGGGGCGGGGGGGGCGGGGGGAGTTTGCAAACCAATGGGCATTAAGACTCTAGTTACAGGAGAAGTCAATAAGCAGTTGACAAAGACTAGAAATGTCAATTGGCATCCACTTGCCAGATAACAAACCTCATGATCCTCCAACAGATGAAGAACAGCTTCTACTGATATGGAAGGTTCTGTGAAATTTTGGAGTTTGAGGTACTCAGGTGTATCTGAATCCTCCAAAATACCTCTTTCCATATCTCAATGTTCACTCCTAATAAATTTTAAGTTCCACAAAAGATATTTTGAGACTGCAAAATTAATCTATGTTTATTTAGGAAATGACAACATCAGATTCTGTACCTGATAATTATCTACTAAACCCTGCAGCTCTGATGAAAGATATTTTTTAGTGGTTCTATTTTCTCTGATTCTTTGATACTACTGCCTTGAGTGTGGAATTGAAAGCCCTGATTCTATTGTTTTCTCTCTAGCAGAGTTTGAAGAAATTGCCTCACTCCATAGTCCTTGGAGATTTTACACTTACCATAACATGCTGTGGCAATCACTACTTGGTCTGTCTTTAAATTTTTAATGATTGATGTCATGAATGAATATGTTATCCTCTAATGATAACCTACTCCTGACCGCCTTCAAATCTAACTGGGTCAAACAACAAATTTCTATTTCTATTATTTGAGGTCTGTTACTTATAAGTCCTTGGGTATCAGGTAATATTTTGGTTCACTGTAACAGAAAGCACTCTGGGTATTTTAAACAGCATGGAGTTTTATATAGGGAATTAGATGTTTACAAAATTATTGTGAGGGTTAGAGGAATTCTCTGTGGGACACTTAGAAATCACTTTCAGGAAAATAATGCTGAACTGGCTAATGAGTAGACTTCTACTCTGCCACCATCAGGCTGTCTCGGACACAACTTCTACTTCAAGATTTAACAATCTTGCTGTGATCAAAGATCAGGAAGCTACTCTCACAATCATTTATTCAGTGAATATTTATGAAGTCTGCTAGGAAGAGATTATTCGGGGGCGCCTGGGTGGCGCAGTCGGTTAAGCGTCCGACTTCAGCCAGGTCACGATCTCGCGGTCCGTGAGTTCGAGCCCCGCGTCAGGCTCTGGGCTGATGGTTCGGAGCCTGGAGCCTGTTTCCGATTCTGTGTCTCCCTCTCTCTCTGCCCCTCCCCCGTTCATGCTCTGTCTCTCTCTGTCCCAAAAATAAATAAAAAAACATTAAAAAAAAATTAAAAAAAAAAAAAAAAGAGATTATTCGGTGGGGATTATTGGATAGCTAGCAGGCAGAAGAAGATATGAAGCTGTGGCATAATGGGACTCCCAAAAAAAGAATTTGGGGTGTAAATTTAGGAAAGAAAAGCATGAGAAAATCACTGAACACAAACTTTACACAATGTGTAATTTGGGCAGGGGAAGTTCTTATTCTGATTATCTGGTTTACATGGCAGAAAAATGAGTGATAAACCATTAAGTGGGAATGCTTATATCTCTTAAATGAATCTAATCACATCAATTTGTTTCATAGTGACATTTTACTTTTTCATAGATATTGCTAGACAAATTATGAGATTAGACAAAATAGTAAATAGAAAAAAAATGGTGGAGATTTTTCATTTTTACTTCTTCCTAGGCATTTACCCAAGCTCTCAATTTATTTTATCACTTGTTTGTAGAAAATAAATATAAACAAATATTGCACGTAAAAGCTGGGGCTCTAAAACCAAAATGAAGGACATTTAGGCTCTTTCCATAATTTGGCTATTGTTGAGAGTGCTGCTATAAACACTGGGGTACAAGTGCCCCTATGCATCAGTACTCCTGTATCCCTTGGGTAAATTCCTAGTGTGGATGGAACTGGAGAGTGTGATGCTAAGTGAAATAAGCCATACAGAGAAAGACAGATACCATATGGTTTCACTCTTATGTGGATCCTGAGAAACGTAACAGAAACCCATGGGGGAGGGGAAGGAAAAAAAAAAAGAGGTTAGAATGGGAGAGAGCCAAAGCATAAGAGACTCTTAAAAACTGAGAACAAACTGAGGGTTGATGGGGGGTGGGAGGGAGGGTAGGGTGGGTGATGGGTATTGAGGAGGGCACCTTTTGGGATGAGCACTGGGTGTTGTATGGAAACCAATTTGACAATAAACTTCATATATTGAAAAAATAAAAAATAAAAAAAAAACCAAAATGAAGAATTAATTAACTGTATAATTTCAGCAAAAATAAATCATAGCAGTCAGAAAGAAGTTTAAAAACTCACAATATTCTTTTCTGTAAAAGCCAAGTAATTGAGATTAAATGCATGCTATATCTTAAGAGCAGTTTTGCCACATGCAGACCCTGCAGCAAGAATTTAACAGTAAGTAGTTTATTTGTGATGTTATGTTCAGAAGCACCAGCATAGGAGAAGGCAAATGAAATCAAGAAGGGAAGGAATAAAGGGTGTACTAATGAACCAGTTACTGCTCTTGATAGCTTGGCCTTGATTATCTTGGGGAAACTCTGGGAGAATGTGTAAACTGAATTATCACGTGCAAGGAAGCTGAGGGATTTTTTCTTTGGACTCCCAACACCATTGATGAAGGCTGCTTCTAGGGGCATTGCTGCCCAGAACTTCCAGCCTTGGCAGACTGAGGACATGAGAGAGATCATGCCTACTGCAAAGTCACAGGGACCTACTATAGGAGACCAGAAATTTGGCCAGGATCTGCTACTGTGGGTGTGTGTGTGTGTGTGTGTGTGTGTGTGTGTGTTAATTATATCGAGAACTATTTCAATTACTTACTTTTGACAGTGAAGACTTTACCTCCAGCAAAAAGTCTTGATTGACAAGTTATTTTGATGCTCTCAACTAAAAGATCTATTGGAGCACACTATACATAAATGGATGTTCAGGGAGAGCGTAACTAAGTGGCTCATTTTATTTAATTCACTGGGCTAATTCTAAATGTCCTAGGATTTTCCAAGCTATTCTTTTTTAAAAATGTTTCCAGTGTCTGTCCCAAAATATCAGTCTTTCTCCTCAGTTAAATACGCTGCTGGTCAATGTCAACAAATGGCTGTGAGAAAATAGAAAGCTGTGTGAATTTAAATTGCTTCTTAAACACAGAGTAAATCAAAATTCACCTAAGATGTCTTTTTTCCTCTGTCTTTTTTCCCCTTTATCTCCTGCATTTATTACATCTACTATTCCTCTGTACCTTCAAATACCACTTTATTTAACAACAGCAAAACAACAATTCTAATGATTTTCTTATAAAAAAAACTATCAACATTGTAATCTTATGCTAATATGTCTGTCAAGATGCATCCAGAGATTTTCTACTTGATTAATAATAACAAACCAATTTTAAAATTATATTATTTCAGTCGCTACAACATTTTGCCCCTAGATTTCTTTTCCCTTTGGTAAATAAGAAATCAATTACAATCTCATCTTTGGATTTGAAAATGCCATGAGCATCCATTTGACTTTTTTTTTTACATTTCCATATGACAGTAGAAGTTGATGATGACAGTAAACAAATATTGAATTTCTTTTCAAGTTGTCTCCTTCCAAGAGGACTCTTTTTTAATGAAATTTAGCAACCTGGGAAGGCTGTCCTTTGTAGCTTTCCTCTTTAGGAAGAGCATGCCAGTGAAATTCAGCAAGGAATTAGTCATTAAAAAAAGTCATTCTATTGCTAATGAAACTAGCAATATAATTTTTGTAACTGAACTACAGGGATATTAAAATTGCTGAAACCAACCTGAATATTGTCAGATGCAAGAAAAAAATACATTTCATCTATTTTTTAAAACTGACATATACTCATATATGGTAAAGATGATTTCTCTGGTCTAAGAATAAAATCATTTACGTGGCATTGATCAAAAGGTGACCTTTCAAAGTTAATTAATCAAGGATCATGCTTAATATAGTAATTTTCTTAGTAGTGAAATATTATTACATATTTGGCAGAACTATTACAAAGATAATTTGGCAACCTCTTCGCTGAAAACGGCTCTTCTCATAAAAATGAGTACCCAGAGAGATTTTTATGCATACTCTAATTCTATTTTATAAGCAAAGAATTACTCTAGAGAAATATATCACTAACCCTTTAGTGTTTAGGTAGACAATGATGCAGATAAAAAAATCTAGCAATGGTGGGCATAGTTTGGGGAATAAAGGTAAAATAAGAGTGGAAACCCATTTTTTAGAACCACCGTTTGCCTACCTAATATCCATTCTCTCCTTCATTCTTACAATTGTACATACTGGCAATTTGGTAACTAAAATTAGCATTTCTCAGGGGTGCTAGGGTGGCCCAGTCAGTTGAGCATCCACTCTTGATATCAGCTCAGGCCATGATCTAGTGGTTGAGGGATTGAACCCCATGTGTGACTCCGTGCAGAACATGGAGCCTGCTTGGGATTCCCTCTCTCCCTCTCTCTCTGCCTCTCCCCTGACTGTGCTCTCTCTCTCTCTCTCTCTCAAAATAAATAAACTTAAAAAAATTAAAAAAAAAAAAACAAATCAGATTTGCTCAGCCTCCTTTGCAGCAATGATAGCTTTGTGACACATTTCTGGTCAATGACAGATAAGCCATATTCTGCTAGGGGTGTCTAGAAATGCTTCGTATTACTTAAAGAAACAATTCTCTTACTCTTTCTTGTTCCTTCCTTCTTTGTGCCTAGAATATGGTCTGCATCTGAAGCAGCTATCATAAAACCATAAGTCTGATAGCCACACACCAAGAATGATGGGACATAAGGCTATAGGCACACTGAGACTACCTCATGCCAAATGTAATCCCTAACTGATAATCATCCTTAGTATCACTACCAAAAAATTATAACAAACCTCTTGAATGAGGACAGCTATTCACGTGGACATTTATCCTGGGTCTTAAATCATATTGGGGGAACATAATGTCATACATAATAATGTCATACACAAGAAAACCATGAGCTTCTACAATGATATTTTCCTCTGATTTTTGTGCAGAATGTTATAGAATCAATTATCCAATAAATAAATTAGAATCCGTTAACGTAAAATGAAAATGCCTCCCAGAGGATGCCCAAGCTGCATTGGCTATACTGCCAAAGAAATGAAGAGACACCCCAATGAAGCATGTTAAGTGGTCATGACTTCTATTCCTTCCAACCTTTTTCATAAAATACGCCTTAAACTAATTATGTTAGTCTTTCTCCATACATACATGACAACCATCTGGATCTCAACACCTCTGACTGGCTATCCTAATGGTAATAATACAGGCACTTCTCAGAAATCCTGGGAATGTTGATCACAGGTGATGACAGCCAAAGGGGAAGTAGCTCTACTTTCCAAATAGGTGGATCTGTTACGATCTGTTTTTCTCAGCCAGACTGGAATCAACAATTCTTCATGCATTTGCAACAATCTCCTTCAAGCTAACTTCCCTTGTTTATTTTGCCAATTTGGCAAAATTGATGCTCATAACCTATGTTACAATTCATAAACAAATGTACAGGTAGACACATCTCTTTTGCACCATTAGGTCAGCCGTACTCAAATTATAAAACCCATATATCCATAGTCAGTCAAATTGTCAAATATTCATGGTTGTTAACGTGATATGAAATAATTAATGCAAACAAAATAATAAACCTCTTGGGAAATATTTGAATTATTTTATCTGTGGAAACTTTAATTTGATAAATCTGAAGAAACTATAGTTTAAACAGAGGCTTCAGCCAATTCTACAAAGAGCTATGTATTGAGGAACCTTTAAAGTTTTCCTAAATTGGGGTGAAGGGTTTTACTACTACATCTACTAGTAACTGGATGTGGTCTGCACTGGAGAGGGAAACTATTCTTGCATCAGTCAGTTTGCTTCAACTCAGGTAATTCTGAGAGAAGGAAGCAGTTATGATCTATCAACAGCTAACACTCCCAATAGTTGGGGGAAGGGGTATCTTGACCCGAAGGAGGACCTGGATAGTGTACCTCCAAAATCCTTCTCATCAGTTGAAGACTTCTGGGAAACTTTTATATGAAATATAAATCTCATCATACTCAGTACCCATACTATATACCCCTCACCCCCAAAATCCTCATTGTCAATTTTGTACCCTTGTTTTCTCCACATCCTTGACCATTTGCCCAACCTGTAAGTTCCTCTTCTTGAATCACTATGGATTTATATCTCAAGCTGTCTTCCTACTTGGAGTAAATGGCCAAAGGCACAACCCAAAGTGCTACTCGTTGGAAGGATTTTTTTCACTACTTTCAGGACCAACCGTGCTAACAGATTATGCAGAAACTATAAAAGCTAGACCTTACTTTTCCACAGCTATAGGTAGATGGAGAAGCTATAGAGCAAGAGGAAATGGTACAGTGTGATTCTGAATCACCCGTTTCTACTCTTCTGCCTACTAGCTTTGCTCAGATCCAATCCCATGACATCATTTCCATTTTACGCTGGAATACTGCTATGCTGATATTGTCTGGCAAACACATAATCTCCAGTTCAATACAGGCATAATCACTTGACTATGTATCATTTCAGAAGCTGCTTTTTAATTAGTGGGGGGAAATACAGAGGAGAGAGAAAGGTTGGGAGTTACTCCAAACTTGCAGGAGATGATGGTAGGGATGATTGGTATCAGCCAATAGGAAGAGTCAAAGGAGTTTGGTCAAATGAGGTGATGTTGGATGGCAAGTAGGGGGATGAAGTTACTTTGAATACACTCTTCATAGATCTTTGACAGAAGACCATTTCTCTCTAAGAACTCCGTACTTTCAAAAAGCTACGTAGGAAATAAAAAAAGAGGGAAGGGCAACTGCAGAGACAGACAGAACAACCACTCACAGCACACTAATAACATTTACTGAGACTCATGCGCTGGCCCCCTGTTAGGTGCCCTACACACTCAATCTCATCAAATGCACATGACAAACCAGTGGTAATTAATCACCCAGCAATCACAGAGAAATGACTGACATGAATTTGAAACAAACCTACTAACTCTGAAGTTCACACCACCCCTATCATGTCACTTTCCCATTCGGTTTTGCTGACTTCACAAATTCTTCACCTGGGGCTGACATGCATTTCAATCATAAGAGACATTCTGTAAGAATTCTTGTTATCATGCAGTTATCTAGGCAAACCTGGAATGCCTTAAGTTTAAGAGAGACCTGGAGAGCTCATTAAAGTAGATATATGCTGAGTTGGAGAAAATTAAATTTTATCCTTGATTTCTCTAGCTAAGGAAAATTTCAAGGCTCATTGACATGAAAAGCACTGGGGTACAAACAGAAAAAAAATGTTCACTGAGATTAGTAAGTTGCCCAGCTGTTCTCTATATTCATGGCCTTCAGATACATCAACATATGTCAACTATACAGTTCAGATTAGGTTTGGGAAAAGAGACAAAATCTTCCAGGCTGAGAAAACATTTGTGTGTTGAAAATATTTTCATTCTGATTCATCTACACTGTTCTACTTTTCAATGTTATGACTTCAATCAGTCCATCACAAAAGCAGTCATTTGAAACTTACTAAATTACATTTCTGTGAAACAAAAAGGATTAGAATTCTCCTTTAAAGATGTATCCGTTTCAGGGGCGCCTGGGTGGCTCAGTTGGTTAAGCATCCGACTTCGGCCTAGGTCATAATCTCACTGTTCCCAAGTTTGAGCCGCGCGTCAGGCTCTGTGTTGACAGCTCTGAGCCTGGAGCCTGTTTCAGATTCCGTGTCTCCCTGGCTTTCTCTGCCCCTCCCCCACTCAAGGTCTGTCTGTCTGTCTCAAAAATAAATATTTCTTAAAAGT
Organism: Neofelis nebulosa; assembly: GCF_028018385.1. Taxonomy (NCBI): domain Eukaryota; kingdom Metazoa; phylum Chordata; class Mammalia; order Carnivora; family Felidae; genus Neofelis; species Neofelis nebulosa. The sequence goes on from NC_080787.1 coordinate 50,544,914, forward strand.
GTATCAGTTTCATAGAATTTTACTGTAAGGTAATTGTCTCCTGTTTTTAGCTAATATGTTATATCTGTACAGAGCACATAGTGTTTTTGAAATATTTTCTTCATTTTTGTGCATGAAACCTATTAAAATCACAAGAAATCCCTTTAAATATATTCTATGTTTCTTTTATTATATTGACTGACTTTCATGCATGGATGGCTGGTCCTCAGGAGCATGAAAATATCCACATCTTAAAGTGTCAGAAAGGGAAATTCTACCATCTCAATCTTTAATGAGAAATCTTCATATATGTCGGTCTAAAAGCCTATTCAGAGACCAGGCCCAGTTTCTGTATATGTGGCATTGAGTAGACAATCAATTAGAATGATTTGGAGGACAAGAATACTGGGGCCAAAGATCTTTCCACTACAGACCCTTTATATTAGCAAATTCAAGCTGGTGGACTCCAACTCAAACCTGTTTTATTTGGCTGTCCCAGTGTTCCATTTGAATTTCAATGCCTTCATGCAAGCCAGGCCTTCTCCACTTTGACACAATAACTACCCCTCCGTATTTTATCCTGATACAAATAATGATGCTACTTACTGTACTCTAAAAGCAATTGACTTTGTGTAGAAGAGAAAACGTGTCAAGAACTCTCCATCAAAATTTTACAGATTAATGATATCTAGTTTTGACAAACATGTGGGAAAAAACGGCGACCTTTGTAGCTTTTAGTGAGAAAACTTTTTTTGGAGAGGAATGAAGTTTGGTTATAAAAGCTCTCAAATTTTAAAAATGTGTACCTTTGACTCTATAATTTTAAAGCTAAGGAATTGTATTCTAAAGAAATACACAGATATAACTTTATGTACAAAAATGTGCTTGGCTGCATTGCTCAAAGTAGCAAAATCTTGGAAACAATCTAGATGTGCATTTATAGGAGAATAGTTATAGAAATTATGATATAGTCATTATTTATATCTATATATCACATACATCAGATATATATGAATATCATGCATACATATAATAAATGGTATGTGTACTCTATGTACCGGAAAGGAAAGCTCTCAAGGCATAGTGTTAAGTAAAAAAAGCAAGTTGCAGTTGAATGTGTATAGTATGAGCCCATTTTATAAAAAATAAAAGTAAAAAATATGTACACGCCTGTATAAAATTTATGTATGAATTCATAAAATTTAATAATACCAAGAAGAAGGTGAGAGAGGGATTTAAACAAATTTTAATGTATATAATTCTAAGTTGTATGAATCATTGAGAATTAGAAAAATCTCGTAGACCACTGTATTATCATAATAATAAACTCTATGTGGGTGGACAGGTCCTCTGTTCACATAAAGAAAATCCTTGAAGGAATACAATGCTTTTCATTAACAACCAATACTGTAACATCTTCTCAGCTCATACTATTTTTCCCTCTGTCTGAAATCATTCCTTCATAGTCCTTTTTTTTTTTAAAAAAAAGTCTCCATAATTCTTATCATGGTTTATAATTATATGTTGGTTTGGGAAACGATGTGTTTTACATTCATCCCTTCATCTAACCTGTGAGGTCAGGGACCATATCTATGTTGCCCACCATTATATATATGTAACACTAGGAACAATAGATACACGAAAAATATTTGTCAAATGAATAAATCACGAGTGAATTTATTATTTAACTGCCATTATCTGAAACCTTAGATTTTTGTTTAAACAGTCTGATTTTGGGTGTGCCTGGGTGTTTTAGTCAGTTAAGCATCCAACTCTTGATTTCAGCTCAGGTCATGATCTCATGGTTTGTGGGTTTGAGCCCCACATGGGGTTCCATGATGACAGTACGGAGCCTGCTTGGGATTCTCTCTCTCTCCCTCTCTCTCTGTACCTCCCCCACTCAGATGCTCTTTCTTACTCTCTCTCACTCTCTCTCTCAAGAATAAATAATAAATTGGGTGGCTCAGTCGGTTAAGCGGCTGACTTCGGCTCAGGTCATGATCTCGCGGTCAGTGAGTTTGAGCCCCGTTTCAGGCTCTGTGCTGACAGCTCAGAGCCTGGAGCCTGTTTCAGATTCTGTGTCTCCCTTTCTCTCTGCCCCTCCCCCATTCACACTCTGTCTCTCTCTGCCTTTCAAAAATGAATAAATGCTAAAATTTTTTTTAATTAAGAAAAAAATAAATAATAAATTAAAAAATAAAAATAAATAAGTCTGATTTTTTAAAAGCCATATAAAATGGGTAAGAGGAAAATCAGATTTTGGAAAAAAGGATAGAAAAATAGGCTAACAATTTTAACTAGTTTGAAATTTCATGGGCCTTGATAAAGTAACACTTACAGATATTTAGGATTATCTCTGTGTACAGGGACTTGGCCTTAATTCAATCATTCAATTTATTCATTAATACTCATCTGTTGAGCTTTCAGCCCCTTCAGAGAAAATCGTTCAGGCAGATGTGGTTTCAATGAAGTGTTTCCTCTTAAGATCATAATCAGCTACCTACGAAGAAAATAAAGGCTTCTCTTTTCCTCAGCTTTTAAAACCATGTGTTCCAGCTCTTGTGAGTCTCATTCATTTTCTCATCTTGTTGGATTTTTCCACTAATAGCTATCCTCAATCCAAAAGGTGTTTTGCTCAGCACATTTCTGCTTTTATTTTCCCAATTTCATTCTTTTTACTGCTGTTTATTTCAAGATTTTATTTATCTATTTTAAAATTGACTTTTTATCACTGTTTTCCTGGCCTTGGTTGTATCTGAGGTTTTAAGATGCTTGTATCATTAGGTAATAGTTAAATTCTTTGCAATTTTTATGTTTAATCACAAAAAATCTGGGGCCATTTTATAATGACTACATCTCATGCCACTCAGGGCAGGTCAATGAATGAATTTCAAGCAAGATCACTTGCTTCTTTGGAGGCATAATCCCTCCTCTTATTCACACCGGCCTCCCAAGTGGAACTCACCCCTATATTTGGAATACTGAATAATTCTCCTTATTAAAGAGGATGTATCCCAAGAGACTTGTTTTCACAAAATTATTTTTTGCCCAATGCTCTAAGTTATACTGTTCCCTTTAATTTGTTAAAAACATGTTAGTTAAATGGCAAATATTTATTTTCTATTGCTTGTTAGGTAAATTATTTGCCAATAGTAATATTTTCCTTTACAGGTTGCCAAACTGAAAATGATGGACTCTCATACTTCCTAATCTCATCATAATTTGTAAAATACTTTCATATCTGAATTGTGTCATGATTTTTCACCTCTGATTCTAGTTTGATATTCAATCGCATGAAATAAACACGTGATGAGGGACTCCTATGTTTAAGCATTAAACCAACTCTTCAGAGGCTAGCAAGAATGAGATAGTCTCCTCACTTCCAAACCCTGAAAAATGTGATGACTGATGCATTTGAAATAAAGAGAAATTGTTATTGAAATATAGGATACCACAACTTAGTGCAATGAAGCAAATTTGATATCAATATTCAGTGCCAATGGTGATCAAGGATAGATTTATATTTGGCTGGGATTAATGATAAAGGCTAGAGAAATATGAATCTGACTGCCTTGCCTTTTGACTCTAGCCCCAACTATCTTCTTGAATTATGTTTGTGATTACTGTCCTTAATTTTTGTCCAATATTCTCCTTCCACTTGAACATACTCCCTAGCTAAGACCATGATATCAATTCCTAATATTTAACTTTAATATCTCAATCCCAACTCTCTCATTTGGCTCTTAATGTGTGTGATGATATAGTACAAGATGGCAATGCTGGTAATATTTTTCCAGGCAATAATCCTTTTTTTACCAACACCTTTTTTTGAGCCATTCCAAAGTTCCCAGGATTGTGCTGGACTCTAGGGTTATAGAACTGACACTCTTGGAGCACCTGGGTGGATCAGTTGGTTTGCGTCTGACTTCGGCTCAGGTCATGATCTCATGGTTCGTGAGTTCGAGCCTGCGTCGGTCTCTGTGCTGACAGCTCAGAGCCTGGAGCCTGCTTCAGATTCTGTGTCTCCCTCTCTCTCTGTTCCTCCCTTGCTTGCACTCTGTCTCTCTCTCTCTCAAAAATAAATAAAAATTAAAAAAAATAGAATTGACACTTAAAGAATTTACAATCATAAGAGTTTGCAATCCAGACATAATTAATTAGAAATTATTTTCACAAACTAAGAAATATATTGGAAGTTTAAAATATATTGGAATTTTCCTGTTCAACTTTCTAACTATCTTTAGTATGTAAAGGAAACCTACCAAGATACTGGATTAGGCAATTTACTAGGTGTGTAGTAAACAAAAACCCAAATAAAAGTACCTGGAATGTCTGGGTGGCTCAGTCAGTTGAGCATCTGACTCTTGATATCAGTTCAGGTCATGATCCCAGGGTTGTGGTATTGAGCCCTGTGTTAGGCTCCATGCATGGAGCCTACTTGGGATTTTCTCTGTCTCTCTCTCACTCACTCTGCCCCTCTCCCTCACTCATACTCTCTCTTTCTCTAAAATAACAATTAAAAAAATTATCTAATGATGACAATGAAGAAAAAATGGATTTAAAGTTAAAGAAAGGCAAAAGTTTATTTGACAGAAAAGTAAAAATACACCATAGATCAACACTGAAAACACACTAAAAGGGAAGTTAATCAGTGCTAGCCACAATGCTGTCAGAAGATCAATGTAATTGCTTCTCCAATAGAGTAACAAGAATGCTCATTCTTTGCTGGTGGGAATGTAACATAAACTGTCATAAACCATTATGCATATTTCGATCCCTAGCACAGCCATAAAACAGGAAACAAACAAGGAATTATAGTTAAAAAGCCAACATAGAAAAAATAGGGAGTAAAAAGTTAACGATAATCCAGAATAAGGGAGTAAAAAAGAGAAAACAAATAGCAAAATTCTAAACTTAAAAACTAATCACATAAGTAATTTAAAAGATATGTACTTTAGGGGCACCTGGTTTGCTTAGTCAGTAGAACATGTGACTTCATCTTGGGGGTTATGAGTTTGAGCCCCATGTTGGGTTTTGATATTTCTTAAAGAATTTTTTTTAAAAAAGATATGTATTTGAAATAACTTTGGGAGGAGTTAAGATGGCGGAGAAGTAGGGGGACCTGGATTTTCTTGTCCCTCAAACACAGCTGTATTGGGGTCAGATGACTTGGAACACCCAGGAAATAGAACTGCAGTGCAACAAAAGGACCTCCACAGTTGTTGTAGGGAGAGAGAGGAAGGAGAAATACCGAGTGTCCCAGTTCTTTTTTGCAAACAGCCTTTGGAGCTGGCACTCCGAGGTTTTGGAAATCTGCAACTTTTTCCAGAGTGGAACCTCATGTGTGCTCCTGGGGAGGAGAGAGTTGGTCTCGCGTGCATAGCATAGTGTAGTGATCTCCAGGGCACGCTGGAAGAAAGTAGTCCCTTCCTGGAGTATTTTGGAAGCAGGGCTATTGCCTCCCCAAGGACAAAAGACCCTGCAGGTGCCAGTCAAAGGCCTTTCATCAGCAGGGTGGAGAGGCTCCACTGTGGAGGAGGGGAGCAGATGGTGCCAGATCCTTTAAGACATGGAGTTTTGAATCCCAGCTGAGCACCAAGAGGAAGGCACAGAAGAATTGTGACTCGGGGCAAACTGACTGCCCTCGCTATTCTGTGAGGGCTGCCTGAAGAGCATGGGTCGAGAGCCCCAGTCCGGGGAAGAGACAGTGAGGTGACACCATTTTCTCCCCAACAAGACAGTGGGCCTTTAGAGAACAGCACAGTGGCCCCCAGCAGAAGCAAGACACGTTTACACCAAATCCTGCCCCTCCATGCCTCACAACTGCTTATTTACTGGCACAAGACTGAGTCTGACGGAAGGCAGCCAGTCTCTCCTCCAGACCAGCACAGCTACCACCTCCAGACACCAACAGACAACTTTTTGTTGTTGTTGTTGTTTGTTTGTTTGTTTGTTTCTGCCCTCTTCTTTTTTTCTATTGGAATCAGGCTCATAATTTCTGATTTGTTTTTTGTCACATCTAATACATACATATATATATATATATATATATATATATATATATATATATATATATATTTTGTTTTTGATCAGGCTTTTTTATTCTATTCTTTTTCCTTCTTTTATCTCTTCTTCTGCTTTTTTTCTTCTTTCTTCTCCTTTCCCTTTCCTTGGGATCAGCCTTATAGTTGTTTTGATCTTCTGTTTGGTTTTCTTTTCTCCCCTTTCCTTTTTCTCTTTTTATGGGATCAGAACTTCCCCCTCACACCCCCCCACACACACACACACCTTTTTTCCCCAGGTTTACTTCAACAAACAAATCAAAGCACAGTTATTTAAAGGTCCAAACACTCCACCACTGCAGGAAAGGAGGTATTCTGCCGAGGACTGACCAGTGAGATAGAGCAGCCCAAACACGATAGCAGAGTGCGTACAGCATACACCAGAAATACTTTCTGGAGTTCCCTGGATAGTGTATGACCCCTCTTTACTATTGTGGGACTCTCAGGTGTAGGACACATAACACACTTTTAAAATATGCAAAAGATAGGGGCACCTGGGTGGCTCAGTCAAGCATCCGACTTCAGCTCAGGTCGTGATCTTATAGTTCGTGAGTTCAAGCCCCATGTCAGGCTCTGTGCTGACAGCTCAGAGTCTGGAGCCAGCCACAGATTCTGTGTCTCCCTCTCTCCCTCTCTGACCCTCCCCCGCTCACGCTATGTCTGTCTGTCTCAAAAATAAATAAACGTTAAATTGTCAAAAAAATTCTAAAAATATGTGCAAAAGACAGAAGCTTAGCCAAAATGACAAGATGGAGGAATTCTTCCTAAAAGAAAGGTTAAGAAGAAATAGCAGCCAGGTACTGACTCAAAATAGATAGACATAAACAATATATCTGAAGAAGAATTTAGAACAACAGTCATAAGACTAATAGCTGGGCTTAGAAAAAGCATAGAAGACATCAGAGAAATCCTTGTTGCAGAGATCAAAGACCTAAGAACTAGTCAGGATGAATTTTGAAAAGTTATAGCTGAGATGCAAAATAAACTAGATACAGTGACAGGGAGAACTGAAGAAGCAGAGGAGAGAATAGGAGAAATAGAAGATAAAATTATGGAAAATAATGAAGCCAAAAAAAAAAGAGGGAAAGAAATTACTAGATCATGAAAAGAGAATTAGAGAACTAAGTGATTTCAGAAACAAAACAATATCTGTGCCATAGGATTTCCAGAAGAAAGCAAGAAAAGGGGGAAGGTTTATTTGAACAAATTATAACTGAGAACTTCCTAATCAGGGGAAGGAAACAAGCATCCAAGTCCAAGAAGCACAGAGAACTCTCTTCAATATCAACAAAAACAGGTAAACACCAGGACATATCATAGTGAAACTTGAAATATACAATGATAAAGGGAGAATTCTGAAAGTAGCTAGAGACAAAAGGTCCTTAACTTACAATGACAGACACACAAGGTTAGTAGAAGATCTGTCCACTGAAACTTGGCAGGCCAGAAGTGAGTGGCAGGAAATATTCTATGTACTGAATAAGAAAAATATGCAGCCAAGAATCCTTTATCCAGTGATGCTGTCATTCAGAATAGAAGGAGAGATAAAGATTCTCCCACACAAACAAAAACTAAAGGAGTTCATGACTACACCAGCCCTGCAAGAAATTCTACGGGGGACTCTGTAAGTGGAAAGTAGCAAAGGCTACAAAGGGCCAGAGAACATCACCAGAAACATGAAATCTACAAACACAATGGCACTAAATATCTAGCAATAATCACTCTGAATGTAAATGGACAAAATGCCCAGTCAAAAGACATAGGTCATCAGAATGGATAAGAAAACAAGACCTATCTATATGCTGTTTATAAAAGACTTGTTTTATACCTAAGGACACCTGCAGATGAAATAAAAGGGATGGAGAACCATCTATCATGTTAATGGACATCAAAAGAAAGCCCGCATAGCCATACTTAGACAAACTAGATTTCAAAACAAAGACTGTAGCAAGAGATGGAGAAGGGCATTTTATTGTAATTAAAGGGTCTATCCATCAAGAAGAGCTAACGATTATAAATATTTATGACCCCAACTTGGAGTACCCAAATACATAAATCAATTAATTACAAACACAGGCAAACTCATTGATAATAATACCATTATTGTAGGAGACTTTAATACTCCACATACAACAATGAATAGGTCATCCAAGCACAAAATCAACAAGGAAACAAAGGCTCTGAATGACACACTGGACCAGATGGACGTAACTGATATATTCAGAACATTTCATCCTAAAGCATTCTTGAGCATACATGGAACATTCTCCAGAAGAGATCACATATTACAAATCAACCCCCAACAGGTACAAAGAGACTGAGACCATACCATGCATATTTTCAGATCACAACTTTATGAAACTTTAAATCAACCACAAGAAAAAACTTGGAAAGCTCTCAAATACATGGAAGTTAAAGAACACCTCACTAACAAATGGATGGGATAATTAGGAAATTAAACAAGAAATTTAAAAATACATGTAAGCATGGGAAAATGAAAACACGATAGTCCACACCCTTTGAGATGCAGCAAAGGCAGTCTTCAGAGGAAAATACATTGCAGTTCAGGCCTATATCAAGAAGCAGGAAAGATCCCAAATACATACTTAACCTTACATCTAAAGGAGCTAGAAAAGGAGCAGCAGATAAATCTCAAAGCCAGAAGAAGAAAATAAATAAAGATTAGAACAGAAATAAACAATACAGAATACATTAAAAAAAAAAACAGTAGAACAGAGTCAATGAAACTAAACTGGTTTTTTGAAAGAATAGTCAAAACTGATAAACGTCTAGCCAGAGTTCACAAAAAGAAAAGAGAGAAGACCCCCGCACCAAAAAAAAAAAAAAAAAAAAAAAATCATGAATGAAGAAGGAGCGATCACAATCAACACCAAAGAAACACAAATAATTATAAGAGAAAACTATGAAAAAATATATGCCAACAAACTGGACAATCTGGAAGAAATGAACAAATTCAAATTCTAGACACTCACACACTACCAAACTCAAACAGGAAGAAATAGAAAATTTGGACAGGCCCATAACCAGCAAAAAAATTAAATCAGTTATCAAAAATCTCCCATAAAGTAAGAGTCCTGGGCCAGATAGCTTCCCAGGGGAATTCTAGAGAACATTTATAGAAGTGTTAATACTTATTCTCCTCAAACTGTTCCAAAAAATAGAAATAGGAGAAAAGCTTCCAAACTCATTCTATGAAGCCAACAATACTCTGATTCCAAAACCAAAGACCCCACTAAAAAGGAGAATTACAAACTAATCCCTGATGAACCTGGATGCAAAAATTCTCAACAAGATACTAGCAAATCAAATTCAACAGTACATCAAAAGAAGTATTCACCATGATCAAGTGGGATTTATTTCTGGGTTTCAGGGCTGGTTCAATATTTGCAAATCAATCAATGTGATACACCACATTAACAAAAGAAAGGATAAGAAACATATGACCCTTTCAATACACACAGAAAAAGCATTTGACAAAATATAGCATCCTTTTTTTTTTTTGGTCTTTTATTTTTATTTATTTTTTTATTTAAATTCAAGTTGGTCAATATATAGTGTAACAATGATTTCAGGAATAGAATTTAGTGATTCATCACTTACATATATCACCCAGTGCTCATCCCAACAAGTGCCTTCCTTACTGGCCATCGCTCATTTAACCCACCCCGCCATCCATCACCCCTCCAGCAACCCTCAGTTTATTCTCTGTATTCAAGCATCCTTTCTTGAAAAAAAAAAAAAAACTCTCAAGAAAGTAGGGACACAAGGAACATACCTTAACATCATAAAAGCCGTTTATAAACGGTCCACAGCTAAATCATCCTTAATGGGGATAAACTGAGAGTTTTCTCCCTAAGGTCAGGAACACAACAGGGATGTCCACTCTCACCACTGTTGTTCAATCTATGTTGAACTGGAAGTCTTAGCCTCAGCAATCAGACAACACAAAGAAATAAAAGGCATCCAAATTGGCAAGAAAGAAGTCAAACTTTCACTCTTTGAAGATGACATGATGCTCTATGTGGAAAACCCAAAAGACTCCACCAAAAAACTGCTAGAGCTGATACATGAATTCAGCAAAGTTTCAGGATATACTATTACTGTACAGAAATTGGTTGCCTTTCTATACACCAATAATGAAGGAACAGAAAGAGATATCAAACAATAGATCCCATTTACAATTGCAGCAAAACCCAAAAAATACTTACGAATAAACCTAACAAAAAGGTAAAAGATTTGTACACTGAAAACTATAGAAAGCTTATGAAGGAAATTGAAGAAGAAATGAAGAAATGGAAAAACATTCCCTACTCATATAATGGAAGAACAAATATTATTGAAATGTTGACACTACCCAAAACAATCTACATATTTAATACAATCCCTATCAAAATAACACCAGCATTGTTCACAGAGCTAGAAAAAACAATCTTAAAGTTTATATGCAACCACAAAAGACCCTGAATATCCAAAGTAATGTTAAAAAATAAAACCAAAGTTGTCATCACAATATCAGACTTGAAGCTGTATTACAAAGCTCTAGCCATCAAGACACTATGGTATTGGCACATAAACAGACACATAGATCAATGGAATAGAATAGAGTGCCCAGAAATGGGCTCAAATATATGGCCCAAATATATGGCCAACTAATCTTTGACAAAGCAGGAAGGAGTATCCAATGGAAAAAAGACAGACTTCAGCAAGTGGTGCTGGGAAAACCAGACAGCGACATGCAGAAGAATGCGGACCACTTTTTTACACCATACACAAACATAAATTCAAAATGGGTGAAAGACCTAAATGTAAGATAAAAAACCATCAGGAGAAAAATCCTACAGGAGCAAACAGGCAGCAACCTCTTTGACCTTAGCCACAGCAACTTTTTACTTGACATGTCTCTGGAGCAAAAATGAACTATTGGGACTTTCTCAACAAAAAACTTACACACAGTGAAGGAAACAGTTAACAAAACTAAATGCAACCAATGGAATAGGAGAAGATATTTGCAAATGACATATTGGATAAAGGGTTAGTATCCAAAATCTATAAAGAACTTATCTATTCTTATTATCAAACTCAACACCCAGAAAACAAATAATCCAGGGAAGAAATGGGCAAAAGACATGAATAGACACTTTTCTAAAGAAGACTTCCAGATGGCTAACAGACATATGAAAAAATGCTCAACATCACTCATCATCAGGGAAATACATTTCAAAACCACAATTAGATACCACCCCACACCTGTAAGAATGGCTAAAATTAACAATTCAGGAAACAACAGATGTTGGTGAGGATTTGGAGAAAGGAGAACACTTTCGCACTGTTGGTAGGAATGCAAACTAGTGAAGTCACTCTGGAAAACAGTATGGAGGCTCTTCAAAAAATTAAAAATAGAACCACCCTATGACCCAGCAAGTGCACTCTTAGGTATTTATACAAAGATACAAATGTGCTGATCTGAAGGGGTACATGAACCTCAATATTTATAGCAGTACTATCAACAATAGCCAAATTATGGAAAGAGCCCAAATGTCCATTGACTGATGAATAGATAAAGAAGATGTGATGTGTGTGTATATATATATACACCCCCACACACACAATGGAATGCTACTCAGTGATGAAAAAGAATGAAATCTTGCCATTTGCAAAAAGGTGGGTGGAACTAAAGGGTATTAAGCTAAGCTAAACAAGTCAGTCAGATAAAGACAGATATCATATGAATTCATTATATGTGGAATTTGAGAAACACAACAGATAAAATGAGGGAAGGGAAGGAAAAATAAGATAAAAACAAAAAGGGAGGCAAACCATAAGAGACTCTTAAATACAGACAACAAACTGAGGGTTGTTGTAGAGGAGGTGGGTGGGAGGATAGGCTAAATGGCTGATGGGCATTTAGGAGGGCACCTTTTGGGAAGAGCACTGGATTTCATATAAGAGATGGATCACTGGGTCCTATTCCTGAAGCCAAGATTACACTGTATGTTAACTAACTGAATTTCAATTAAAAAAAAAAAAGTTATATACTTTAAGCCTAAAGAGAGAGATAAAATATTAAAAAATAGAAAGTTGTAGAATATAAATATCAAACATAAAAATGTTATAATGTCTATCATATCAGACTATGTAGATTTCAAGAGAAAGAATATTATCAAATACAAAGAGGGATATTTCATAATAATAAAAGGTCAATTCATTAGCAATACATAACAATCCTAAATCAGGTATGCACCTAATAACACAGGTTTAAAAACATAAAGTAATAATTATAAAACTAAGGAGAAAACAAATAATACACAATTGCAGTTAGCACTTTTAATATTCCAGCCTTAGTAATTTATAGAACAAGCAAATACAAAACATAGAATATTAAAGGGCAAATTGACCAAAGTATCCTAGTTGACATTTATAGAACTCTCTATCTAATAACTGCATAGTGTACAATCTTCTCAAAAATTGATGATACATTCACCAGAATGAGTATAAATTAGGTTTTTTGAAAAAAAAATCAGTGAATTCCAGGGGTCCCTAGGTGGCTCAGTTGGTTGAGCATCCAACTTCAGCTCAGGTCATGATATCATGGTTTGTGAGTTCAAGCCCCACATCGGGCTTGCTGCTGTCTGTACAGAGCCTGCTTCAGATCCTCTGTCCCTCTCTCTCTGTCGCTCCACCACTTGCACTCTCAAAAACTTAAATAAAACATAAAAAAATAAAAAACTCAGTGAATTTCAAAGAATTAAATTCAGTACATAATATTTTCTAATCTAAATGTAAATTTGATATTAATAATAAAAATAGTAAGCAGTATAATTCTAAATCACTGCAAATGGTTCAAAAATATCACAATGGAAATTTTAAAATTAATTCAAAATAAGTGATACTGAAAACACAACACATAAAGCTTTGTGAGATGCAGCTAAAGCAGTGCTTAGAAGAAAACTAATATTAGAAAATAAATATAATTTGAAACCAGCCATATTGCCTTTTATTTTATGAGTAGGAAAAAAAAGAGCAAGACAAACACAAACTAAGTTGAAGAGTGAAAATAATTTTTAAAAATGAAAGAAAGAAAACAGACAAATAATAGAGAAAAATAATGGAATTTTGGTTTTTGAGAAGATAAAATTTATAGCCCCTCTGGCTTAATATGGAGAGAAAAAGAGGGAAAGAACAATCTAACAGTGTTACAAATTAAAGAGGAAACACTACTACATTTAGACTAGAGCAGTTAAAAAATAACACAGAATTAGTATTAAAACAATATTCCATATTTACCAAAAAACCTGTAATGCCTATTCATTAAAAACCGAAATTAACTAAATTTATATAGGAAGAAATAGAAAAATGCCCACAGTCCTATATCAGTTAAAGAAATTGAATATGTAAATAAATGCCTTCCCTCAAAAATACTTCTAGTCCAGATACTTCACCAGTGAATTCTATCAAACATTTAGGGGAAAAAAATAATTTAACTCTAAACAAGTGCTTACAGAGACGAAGGAGAAAAAATACTTCCAAACTCATTTTGTAAAACCAGAATAATCCTGATCCCCAAACCCAAAATGAATATTACAAGAAAAGAAAATGGACAGCAATATCCCTCATAACAAAATAGTAACAATAAATGCTAGTAATATTTAAATCATGATCTACTAGGATTAATACCAAAAAAGTATTGTTTTAACATTTGAAAATCAACCCATGTAACTCAGCATATTAACAGAATAAAAAATAAAAATACTAACTTTGCCTCAATGGATGTGAAAAAAGACTTTTGATTATTCAAAATTCATTCAGGATTTTTAAAATTTGCTTTATACAGAGATACTTTTATGAAGAAAAAGAAGATTATTTACTTATTTTTTTGAAATAGATCATATAAATAACAACCATTATTACCAAAGTCCAGACACCATTTGCTATTATATATATGAATCATCAGACATGGTATTATGGGCTAAATTGTGTGTGGCTAAATTCATATGTTGAAGTGCTAATCCCTAGTACCTCAGAATTTGACTGTAATTGAATAGGGTCTTTAAAGAGGTAATTAAGTTGAATGAGATTATTAATGTAAACTGTAATCTAATATATTCATTAAAAAAATATTAGAACTTATACAGAGGGAAGACCATATGAACACACAGGAAGAAGACAGTCAACTACAAGGCCTCAGAAGAAACCAATTTTGATGGCACCTTGATCTTAGACTTCTGGTCTCCAGAACTGCAAGAAAGTTGATTTCCACTGTTTAAGTCACCCAGTCTGCAGTACTTTGTTACAGCAGCCCTAGCAAACTAACACACGTGGCAAAACATTTCATTTAGACTAATGAATGAAATATGGGACTTTGAGACTCTTTCTGATTTAGGGGCAGTAGCCAAAGAGGGAGGGGAACACTGCAGGACCATGATTTGCTTTTTGGATGCAGAGTATATCTCAACACACATTTATTGAATATTTAGCCCAAACTGGGAAAAGATTATGAAGTTTATTTTTTAAGAGTCAATATCCTTAGTCTTTTATTTTTTATTTGCACTCTTCTCTTGACAAATAGTAACATGACTTTGTCTGTAAGTAAAGTACATGGATTTGCAGGGGATGGTGGTGGGGGGTGGTAAAGGCCTTACATATTTGATCTTGTCTATTTGCTACCTTCATTTATGATAAAGATAGTCCAAATGTGTTCTACAGTTAATGGTACGGAAAAAAAGTATTACACAGAATCCCAGATGTTTCTCTGACAGTTGGGAATATCTAATGTGGCTCTGACTTCTGTAAGGGAATCAAAGAGTCTTCTGTGACTTTCCTTGTTTGCTATTTCTGGTCTTCAAAGACCTTTTGAATTATGTACTATACAATAGAATATTCTCTTTGACATTGAAAACTTTGGTCTACTAGTCAGTATTTTCAACCAAAATATATTGAACTCCTTCTGTGTAAAGCACAGTCAGAGAAACAAAAAGTAATCAAAGGATCAGATCCTGGCTTTCAATAAAGCTCCTAATCTAAACACAGATAGACCTAGAAAAATCCTTCATCAATAAGATAATGGCAAGTCAAAAAGAATACCAAAGGAGGAGAGATAGAAATAGACAGGAAGATCCTCTTCCATCTCCCACCACTAGAGAGAGAGAAAGAATATTGACATTTGACTATAAAGGTAAAAGTGATGTGATGATAATGTCACTTAAGAAGGGAAAGAATTTGAAGCAACAGCTTGTCAATTACATGAACACCTCTGTAAATAATTGGAAAAGTGAAGAATTAGAAAGTAAGCTATCCAAATTTAGTGTTTGAAATACCAAATACTATTTAGTGTTAATCAAAGCCAGGAAGGGGAATCATCTTCCCTTATCTTTAAATCATACTTTCCCCAAGTCTTTCCCTCCCTCCCTCCCTCCCTTTCTCCTCCCTCCCTCCCTCCCTCCTTCCTTCCTTCCTTTGTTCCTTCCTTCCTTCCTTTGTTCCTTCCTTCCTTCCTTTGTTCCTTCCTTCCTTCCTTCCTTCCTTCCTTCCTCCCTTCCTTACCCTCTCTTCCTCCCTCTCCTTCTGTCCCTCCCTCCCCATCCCTCCCTTCTTCCTTCCTTCCTTCCTTCCTTCCTTCCTTCCTTCCTTCCGTCCTTCCTTCCCTTCCTTTTCTCCTTCATTCCTTTTTTTCTCTCTCTTCCTTCACTCTCTTTTTCTTATTGTGTTAAGACTACTTAACATGAGATCTACCCACTTAACAAGTCTACCCACTCTTAACTGCAGGCACTATATTGTATTTCAGATCTCTAGAATTTATTCACCTTGTATAGCTGAAACTTTATACCCATTGAACAACAGCCTTAATCTTTTCAGTAAACCTAACATCTGAGATCTTGCTAGGGTGTTTCCTACTTTCGTGTTTAGCAGAACTTAAGGTGAACAGCAAGAATGGAAAAGAGAACCCTAATCCTTTGTCCCTGCCGACTCCCTCTGGACCTACAAGAGAAGAACTCCCTTGAAGCATCTAGTTTCAAGCTGCACTAGGAACATGCAACTCCACCCGAGATCTTTGCACAGAACGACACATCCCTTTCTCCAGCCCACTCTAAATGGGAATAGGAAATGGGACTTCACTGAAAGTAGAAAACATCAGGTGGGAAGTTGAGGTGTTCAAAATACATGTACTATATAAATGATATTTGTATCTAAATAATGTCTCAAAAAATATAAAAATAATTTTCAAGAATCTAAATTACCCCTTTCTAGGCATGGTTATGTAATTAATTTTCCCTGTAAAAACCTTTTTTGTGTCAACCATGAAAAAGAAAATTTCATCCTTGTTTCTGTCTGAATTAATTTAGAAAAAATGTTTAGTGGGGTCAGTTACTAAGATTTCTTAAAACTATAGATTAAAGAAGCTACATTTTTTTTTCACTGTGCTCTGTTTTAAGTGAGGCAGTACTAAAAGCAGTGGGGCCTTGAGGAATGAAGAACAGCCTTATCCTATATTTAATTTTTTTTTCTGGCAAGGGTCCGGCAACAAAGCAGATGTTAAAAGTGACATTTAGAGCTTGGGGAACCAAACTTGATGCCACTACCACAATATGCCACAGCCAAATCCTGGCAAGGATTACCTTTATAGAGAGAACACTAGATTCCCTCGGGGATGCCTTGAGAAAGAAAACAGAAACACTGAAGTAGGGGGATGAAATATCCAAAATGTAGCATTTTGGCTAAAAGAAAAGGGTGTTTAAAAACTGTGGCTCTGGAAAGAAAATCATAGTCCACTACTGAGGGAAAAAATAAAGTCACAAAATGCAACGTTTAATGTGAGCCCTTTATGTATAAATGTGTAATATATGGATATAGATACATCTATATAAATAAAACACACAAAAGGAAAATATCTGAAAATAAATACCACAAAATGTCAACAGTGCTTAGAGTAGAATATGATTTTCTTTTCTCTCTTTTGAATATTTTAATTTCTAAAATTTATGATATGTAAATATAGACAGAACTTTTAAAATTTTTAAAGTTTTGTTCAGATAATTACAGTCTGTGAACCATCACATGTCCATAAGGGCTTTACTATATATATAGTTCCAGTAACAAACATACTAATCAACGCTTGTCTCTCTTCTTCAGTAAACTCTGAGAAACTTGAGGTCAGGGACAGGGTATCTTATACCTGTGGATATCCAAGTTCAAAAACCAAGGAGAAATATAATTAACATGTAGGTACTTAGCAAACTTAATTATTGTAATTAGTGTGTAATCATTAATGATCCCCAATTTTACAGATGAGAAATTGAAGCTTAGAGATATTAAGTAGCATAGTGAATGTCCTCCAGTTAAGGAGTGCTAGGGCCAAGATTCAGGTGCATATCTGTCTGACCCCAAATTAACGTTGGTATTAAAATTTGATGCCTGTTAAATGGAAGACAAGAAGGAAGAGCGGCAAGCCAGGAAGACCTAGGAAAAATTTAAACTTATAATGGAAAGCAAACGAATAGAATACAAAATAAAATTCCTAATAAATAATCATTTTTTTTTTAATTTTTTTTCAACGTTTTTTATTTATTTTTGGGACAGAGAGAGACAGAGCATGAACGGGGGAGGTGCAGAGAGAGGGAGACACAGAATCGGAAACAGGCTCCAGGCTCCGAGCCATCAGCCCAGAGCCTGACGCGGGGCTCAAACTCACGGACCGCGAGATCGTGACCTGGCTGAAGTCGGACGCTTAACCGACTGCGCCACCCAGGCGCCCCATAAATAATCATTTTTAACAAGTAGAGAAAATACACGCATTGTGAGCAAGAATGTCTCCCTGGCGGATATATTCATGTGGGAACTGAATTACTGGCACTCGACAGTTGTAGCAGAGATTGCTATCCTGAAGGGAGGCTGCTTTCAGGGGATATCAGGGCCTTTCCAACTTGGTTCTCCTATAATATTTTATTAGGGCCAGTCTCCTGTTGTTTTAATGAAGGCCCCAGGTGATTTTTAGGACAGAAACTTGTTTCTTTCCTTTGCTATCCTCTTTCATTTGGCAGCAATGCATCCCAGTGGTACACAAATGAAATATTATCAGAGGAGATTCAGCAGCAGTGAAAGACCTAATGAATCACAAGAGAGAGGCCCTTTGTTGCAATGCATTCACAAAAAAATCATGGATGTCAATGTAGTCCCACACGTTTCATGAAGTTTGCTAAATAATTAAAAGTTATACCATTAGCAGTATTTCTGGGGCCTTCCTTATGCTTAACTTTTATGATATCTTTAATTAAAGAGGATATATGCAGAGGTGAATGCTGGGATATGCTAAGAAAGTAGGACAGGCTCAGGTTATCCTAAAGTGTAGATGAAGTAGTTGATTTCCTCTCTGGCACTTATATGTAGAATAAGTTTGATGAAATCATTTACCAAGTAACTCAAGAATGTGGATATCAGTTAAAGAGCCCTAACAAATATTGCAATTTAGAGCTACCTATTTTCTAAGTGCACAGACCTAAGTTTGCTCTGCCTTTGACGTAAGTCCAAAGGCATGAAGATTGGGATGAAAAATGGGAGAATCCAGGTCATTTCTTCT
Source organism: Neofelis nebulosa (assembly GCF_028018385.1). Classification (NCBI taxonomy): domain Eukaryota; kingdom Metazoa; phylum Chordata; class Mammalia; order Carnivora; family Felidae; genus Neofelis; species Neofelis nebulosa. The sequence goes on from NC_080787.1 coordinate 50,563,547, forward strand.
TTGTTTCTCAAGCTCATGGCTAAAGAAAACTGTTTAATTCAAAAAGTAAATTTGATCTTTTGAGGGCACTTAGGTGACTCAGGTGGTTAGGTTTCCAACTCTTGGTTTTGGCTCAGGTCACGGTCTCTCAGTTTGTGAGATAGAACACCCTTTCGGGCTCCATGCTGGGTATGGAGTGTGCTTGGGATTCTCTCTCCCTGTCCCTTTGACCCTGCCAGGAGTGGGTGTACATGCGCATGCTCTCTCTCTCTCAAAATAAATAAACTTAAAAACAACAACAACAACAACAACAACAACAACAACTTGATCCTTTTTCCTACATCATAAGTCCCAGGGTCACAAATATTAAAAGTACTATCTATAATATTTAATGAATAGAAATGTCCTGTTAGTAACTTTTGGCATTCCAGAGTAAAACAAATGTCTTGTATTCTATTCTCATAGCATGAATCCATAGAAAACAGTATATATTTTCATGTATTTTATTTTTCACCTAATCGCTTATTTCTTATCTAGATTCTCAAAGCCTTTAATCTTTACAAGTAGCACAAAATAAATACATCTGGAAGAATTGAACAGTTATCAAGTTCAAAAAGTTCTGCCAGAATGAAACAAAGAAAGGCAATTTTCTCCTCAGAAGTCTTTTTGGGAGAGAATATTAAGGGATTAACTAAACTGATATTCCAGGCAGTCTGGTGGGCTCAGGGTAAATATAAATGCTCACAAAGAACCTACCATCTATACTGAATACAGACTTAAAAGTAGACAATTATACAATTTTTGAGGTAGGTATACTGATGAAGCCATGCACATGTGTTAAATGTGCACTAGGGAGTGACTCCTAACTTAGCCACTGGGGTAATGGGAGGTCTTCCTGAATATCTACTTGAGCTGATATCAAGCTGTGTGGGTGCTAACCAGGCAAATGTGTGGAGTAGAGTAAAGTAGAGTAGGGAAGGGCAAGCCAGGCATAAGGGGTAAAATTAACATAAGCAAAATAGTGATAAAATACAGTGGGGAAAGATGAGTAGGTTTAAAATACCAGATTGTAAATTATAAAGCAGAAAATAAAGAAATATGGAACTGTAGAGTTAGGCAGGGGACAAACCACAGATAAGAATATTTGCGCATGGAGTTTATCTTTGGGGAATTACTGAAGAGTTTAAAGCAATCAAGTGGTATCATAAAACTCAAATTTTAAATGGATTCCTTTGGTGATCACATGGACAATGTATATTTAGACTAAGAGCTGTGGGTTCCATGGGACACTTTGGGAAATAGAAAAACGAAATTTTTAATGCAAAAAGAAGAAACCACAAAGAGGCAGGAAGGAAAAGTCTGAAGTACCAAAAGAAACTGAAGACTATGTTGTTACGACTTTAAAAAAGTAAAACATTATTTTGCAAAGTCAAAAGAGATTCACAGTAGAAAATGAAACAGGGCAATCCAAGGGAGACAATTATAGAAGAATGTCCAACAGCATTCTAATCAGGAAATCAGTAATGCCTTCAAGAAGAGCAGTTCCTGTGAGCAGTAAGAGCAGAGGCAGTGTCATGGGTTATGAAGCAGACCAGGGGTGAGGAAGAACTGGTTTCAGAGAATGAATAAGATCTAGAAAAGTTTGTGTAAGAAGGGTAGAGAGCAAGGATCCTTGAGCAAGGATCCTTGCTCAAGGATCCTTGAGCAAGGGTGTGCATGGAGGCCAAGCTAAACAGGCCAGAAGAGAAGGAAAAGTTGAAGATACGGAAAAGAGGTGTCTACAGAGATAATGTCCCAGGGGAGATGTGAGAAGAGATCTTAAAAGGTAGAAGAGTTGAAGGAACAAACCCTCAGAAATGGGGCAAAGGAGCCACGTGTTTATATCATCAATGGGGAAATGAGAATTTAAGCCTCAATTCCTTTTTTCTTTTAGTTTATTTTTATTTTGAGAGAGAGACAGAGAGGGAGAGAGAGAGAGCAAGTGGGGGCGGGGCTGAAAGAGAGAGAGAGAGAGAGAGAGAGAGAGAGAGAGAGAGAGAGAATTCCAAGCAGGCTCCGCACCACCAGTGCAGAGCCCAATGCAGGGCTCGAACTCACAAACTGTGAGATCTTGACCTGAGCTGAAGTCAAGAGTCCAACACTCTACCGACTGAGACACCCAGGTGGCTCAATTTCTTAATAAAGGGGTGACATAAATAAAAGGATTAACCTGATACCAAGACAACTTTGGTTTATTTGTATTGTTTACTCTTTATAGAACAAAATATTAGGCTGGCACAAGAAAATTTTGTTAGTAGTTTTAAAGAGCATCTGGAAGATCATTCTCTTAACAATAACACAACCATTCCTTCATCTGAAGGGTCTGAATATGCACCTTCTCTAGGGAAACATACTCACCAATTCTATACAAGTATATGTTCCTCATCACTAGCTCTTTACGGATGCTCAAAATAGCTATGCAGTCATATCCTGTATTATGGCCTGATATACTGACAGTAAATCTGTGACAAAGGGTAATGTCATGTTTTCCCTCCTCAAGGATACTTAGCCTAGAAAGAACCCTGTTCTTGTTTAATTGGCATTGATTTTCTGAAAATTGACTATTACTCTCAAGTTGTAATATTTTTTAATTGCTTGAGATGAAAAAACACTTCATGTGGTGAGTCTTGCAAAAGGAGCACTCTTTCTAATGTCTTTTGTTAATTGAAGATTTTGCTACTTGTTTGTAGCTCATTCATTTTGTGTTTAGATATGAATATTTTTCTCACTGTCAGAAAACTTTGATGAGTGACATCCAATTAAAAATAGGGCTAAAAGGGTAGTAGTATTATTAAAATCTAAAGTTTCTCAAACTAGCAGATCAATATATCATGTTTCTCTCATTCCCTGACTTTAAAAAAAAAAAAAAAGATTACATCCCCACGAACATTTTATCCCTATAGATGCCTCATACCTTCACTCAGTTACAAGATAAGGATAGCACCAAATTTACCATAAAGGATGCACAGAATACAAAGGGATCTAAATCACATATGATAAAATAGGCCATTTTTATTTTCAAACACTCTTTCCACAGATGTCCCAACCTCTCATTGCTCTGTCTGGACCCCATTGCTATGAATACTAACTGTTACATCCTTCTTAGGAAGATATCCAACTACATCTCACTTTGAATGGCATTGGGTTCATCCTTGGGAGGTCATTAGGGAGGGTAATTATTAGATTTTGGATTCCTTACTCCTAAGAAGTCTAGTAATAAGTAATATCACATAGCTCCTTCCCACTCCAAAATCATAACTTTGGGGATATATACAGACTCATTTGAGATCTTTTTTCTGTAAGCCTGGCACTGTCCTAAAGGATTTACATAAATTACTACATCCAATCCTCACAGCAGCTCTGTGATATATTCATTAGTCACATTTTGCAGAAATGTAAACCAAGGAAGCTTAAAAAATTATCCAAATATCTCTAACTAGTTAGTGACAAAGAAGGACCCAGGAAGCCTGAATAACTAGGTAATTAAAGGCAGAGCCAAATATAAAACTCAAGTTCCTAACTTGCAGACTAATGACACACAGAGGGTTCAAATAAATATTCAACCCCTTGATAGACTTACAAATTTAAAATCTCCAAAGAGCATTCCTGGCATTGATTGACACTGACATTTTCAATACTGAGGATACACTGTCTTTCTTCTCCAGAGACTGAATGCTCTGAAGTAGGAAAATGATCAACCACAGAGCATGTCGGGTAAACCTGAGTGATTATGTCCCCAAATACACTATCCCAGGCTCTATCACTGATAAGTACTGATACACCCTGCTGACAAATGTATATTCTTTCCCTTGTTAGGGTTTTCACTTCCAAAATAGTTTCAGTCACCCCAGGGATGCTTACATTTATAACCTGGAAGACACTCATGCCCCAGTTATGGCAACTTCCTTCCAAGATTCCCCTGTTTGTTTCTTCATAGGACCAGGACTGCAGTCCCTCTGCTGTTGCTGCACTGATTGCTTGCATTTCTTCTCAGGACCTGGACACCTCCATAGCAACAATTTCTATTGACTCCAATCCACCTCTCTGGTTTCTTCTCTTGCCCCCATTTTCTCTCAGTCTCTGGTGGCAAGCCAGAGCGAACTTCACAGCAGAACTGGAGGAGCCCTTAGTAAACAGGTTTTCCTTTTCTTCCCCCATGGGTGGGGGGGATGGTGCACACAACATGCATAGGGAGTAGAGTGTTCTAGCAGAGTCTCACCAATCCTTACAGCAGCATGTGCACACAGGCCAGGCGTTCTTTTCACTCATGGTGACTTTTGTGGTGATTTTTTTCTTAATTTTCACCATAATTCCCCCTTGTGCTATGGCTGAGTTGGGGGCCAGTGCCATTTCAGAGGGAGACTTACAAACCTTTTAGGTGTGAATAACAAACAAATAAATGTATGTGGCAACCTTGAACAAACAAACAAAAAAGGTGGTTAATCTGCTCATGTCTGACATCTGACATCAGGTACTGCCAGCTTGATCTAGAATTCAAAAGACATTTCCAGTATCTACCACATGTTTTCTTCAGATTTGGCTCCATTCTAGGGTTCTATCTAGCTCATGGCCCCAAACAACTCCTGCCACTCTCCCTTGTGGCTGTAGCACTTCTAAGCTTCTACTCTTAATACCAGAAGAATCTCATTATCATTTCAAAAAATTCCTGAGGTGTACTCTAACTGGATCCTTTTAAATCACTTACTCATCCATAACCAATTAGTGTGAGTATGGAGAGGGCGATCTTCATTTGTTCAAACCAGTCAGAACCTACTCTTGAAAATACAAGTTTGAAGACCAGCACTGAGGGCAGAAGTTGTTCTCCAAAAGAAATCTGGGATATTATTACCAAGAAGTAAGGGGAAAATAACTTGTAGACAAATTCCAGACAGAATTTGTTATAGAATCCCAACTGTCCTAGTCATAATTGCACACATCAAACTCCTCAACCCTTCATCTAGTGGAACCCTAGCTTCAGCCCAGCTACCATTATTTTCTGCAATTCCAGTTCAAAAATTGAGATGTGCATCTTGTCCCCCTTATTGTTTTTCTTGGTACTTATATCTGTATGACTCATTCTGAGGTCAGTTAAGTTCCTATACCCCTGATATCAACACTATTCTAGACTATCTCTATTAAATGTTTATGTCAAGTTTGTAACTAGTAGTGATGAGATATCTTTTCGTTGTGTAACCAACACTTTAAAATTTGTTAAAGGCATGTGTATCCAGCCTAGAAAGAAATGAGATTCAGAAACTCATTTATATTGTGTTCCCTGGACATCAGTGCCTCACTGATTAAACTAATAGCAGCCGGGAGACAGGTCACTGCACCGAGAACATTTAAATAGTGACTCATGGTCAATCTTTTCAATCTCTCTCCTGGCACCATGAAAATCCCTCACCCAAAGGAACAAATTGGCATGAGCAAATTACAGGGTTATTTTCCTCTGAATATTTCATCAACTGCTCATCAAAATTCTAGATCAAATCTATGGAAGTTCATCTATTTATGGGAGCAGCACATGATATCTAAACATATTTGCTCACCTCTGCCTGTTCACATTTCATTAGTACCCAGCAGCTTCAATTCATAAAGGAGATCTCACTTGAGACTAAATTAGTATGAAGTGTAACTTTAAATTGACAACAAGTGCCTCCAGGTAAAATACGCACCTGAATCCAATATCAAAGAAGCCACATATTTCCTACTCAATATATCAAAAGGCACATCACACAACTCCTTTAATTTTAGTCAGATAAATGTCAAGTCCAACCAGCAATGGAGGTGGTGCCCAATTACAAGGAAGACAAACTGGTATTGTAGAAAGAAAGTAGACTTTAGCATCACACATACCTGAGTCTTCTGAATACTAAGTCTATACTGTACATGCTGGGGGTTTTCAACTTCTCTCAATATCAGTTTTCTCAACTACGAAAAAGGATGATTAAAACATAATTCTTTTTTTTTTTTTTTAATTTTTTTTTCAACATTTTTTATTTATTTTTGGGACAGAGAGAGACAGAGCATGAACGGGGGAGGGGCAGAGAGAGAGGGAGACACAGAGTCGGAAACAGGCTCCAGGCTCCGAGCCATCAGCCCAGAGCCTGACGCGGGGCTCGAACTCACGGACCGCGAGATCGTGACCTGGCTGAAGTCGGACGCTTAACCGACTGCGCCACCCAGGCGCCCCAAAACATAATTCTTAAAGTGTGAACATTAAACAGGTAATAAATAAAATAAGTAATAAATAAAACAGACCTCAATGGTCACTCAGTGAAAGGTGATTTCCTTGCAGTCCCTTCAAATGAGTACTTTCTGTCCTCAACAACAGTGATAAATCATGTTGATAGTACATACCCTTGATATGATGTAATAAAAATGATACTTTACTACTGCAGTATCCTCCCAAAAGCATATAACCCCAGTTTAATCATGATAAAAATATCAGACAAATCCCAATTGAAGGACATTCTTCAAAATATCTGAACAATAGCCCTCAAGACTGACAAGTTCATCAAAAACAAGGAAAGTCAGGAAGCTATCACAGTCTCAAGGAACCTAAAGAGACATGCCTAAGAATGGAATGTGGCATCATGGGTGGGATACCAGAAAATTTTGTAAAAAGGCATTCAGTAAAAGCTACAGAAATATGAATAAAATATGGATATTAGCTAATAATTATCAATATTGGTTCATACATTGCAATAAGTGAACCATAATAATGTAAGGTGTTAATAATAGAGATAATAAAAGTAACCCTCTGTACTATCATCTCAATTTTTCTCTAAATCTTTAAGTGTTTTAAAATACAAAATTTATATAAAAGATATATTTAATTAAAACACCTGTAATTTTGAAACAGGGGTGTTAAGCAGTTCTTCTGAAGTCACCTTCTTTCTCTACCTGATTGTTCCTTCTCCTTTCTCTTTCTTCACCCAAATTTAATTGCTGGGACTACTGCACCTTAGAAGCCATAAGACCAGGATGCTAGTCTCCTGATGCCCATGGAGAAGGATCCATGAAGGAAGGGCATGTGCAGTCCACATACAGGAAGAAGCAGGGCATCATCAATTAAGGACGATTGAGTCCCAACAAAGTTCTAAATAGCTACTATACCATGTGCTGAGTACTGTGCTAGATACTTGTTATATTTGTCCTCATAGCAACCATATTGACATAGATATTCATCTTAATTTGCACATGGGGCTTAGTCAATCATAATCCCATGGCTCATGGGAACCAGAGTGAAGCCCACACTCCAAAGCCCATGCTCTTACCCACTGCACATACTGCCTCCTGAGGCCACAGTAGGATGATCACCTGGCCTTCAATGAGTCCTGCTCCCATTTTTGTATATCTTTCTAACTCTAGGTGCCCAACAACAGCCGACGCCTGCTAAACCATCCAACTGTGCTTCCACTTTTATCCAGAAAGAAAAATGAGAGCAAGGAAATGAGGTAAAGGGAAAAGAGGCAGAAAGAGAGCTAAGATTTATTGAGGAGCTACTATACTCCAAGACACTTATTAGGTACTTTACCCACATTAATTAAGCCCTCATGATATCCTCATAGGAACATAATTTCCATTTTTAGGTTCACGGTTACTCAGTGATTTTACCTCAGTGTTGTGAAGGGAGAAGTTCTTCCTTTTTTTTTTTTTTTAATCACTTTCCACAATATTCCATGTATACTGCCCACCCCACCAGTAATTGCCTCCCCATGCTTGCCCTAATCTCTTCAATTCCTATACCCCAGTGGCCAACTTTCAAGTTTCCAATGTTTTGAGGAAGCTTTGTTTCTCTATTTTTGTTTTCTCCTCAACTTTAAGTTTTAGGAAGTATTGTTCCCTCCCTGGTTGTCCAGCTAACTCCTCCTTAATATCAGATCTTCACTTATATGTCACTTCAACAGAAAGGCCTTTCTCACCATCACAGGCTAACTAAGACCACCTTATTACTCCTATGTATAACACTTTGTTTTCTTTATCTGTAGCTAACACACACAATGTAGCTCTGTGTGCAATGATGGAACTATATATTTAATTTCTGTCCCCCATCTGGATTGCAGCTCCATGAGGAAAAGGACTGTGCTTTTTTTATTTTTTCACATGTGCCTAGGACAATGACTTGCACATAGTATGGCTCAGAAAATATTTATTGTATAAAGGTTTTAAATTGATAAATGGATATAAGAATAAAGGATAGCACATGAGTTCACTCATATGTGGAGTTTAAGAAACAAAACAGATTAACATATAGGAAGGGGGAAAAAGAGAGAGGGAAACAAACCATAAAAGACTCTTAATGATAGAGAACAAACAGGGTTGATGGAAGGAGGTGAGTGGGGAATGGGCTAAATGGATGCTGTGTACTTGTGTTGAGCACTAGGTGTTACATGTAAGTGATGAATCACTAAATTCTATTCCTGAAGACAACATTACGCTATATGTTAACTAACTAGAATATAAATAAAAATTTGGAAAAGAAAAAAAAAATAAAAAAGAAGATAGCTGTACCACAAAGAAATAAAAATAAATAAAATAAAAATTCACACCAAACAAATAAATTAAAAAAAATAAAGCTAGAGCTAACATACTTGATTTTTTAAAGTATTTTACAGATTTTGTTACTATTACATTCTTGTTGTCACATCAGGATATACAAAAAGAGAGGAAAGTATTCCATATCCAATCCCTCAGTGAGTACAAATGGTATCCTTTCGAACAGTAGTTTCAAGGTAAAAAAAAACAAAAACAAAAAAAGAAGTAATTTTTTCTCTTTTCTGAAATCTTCCTTCACTTTGTTCAAGGTATATGTCACTGTGTGCCTTATATTAAAGTTATTTTTGCATGTTTTATTTTCTTAACTAGACTTTAAGCTCTAAAGAGGAAAAGTTCTAAACTTTGTCTATGTATTCTCTACCTCAAATATACACACTACCAAAAAATTATTATGTGGTAGGTGCCAAATAATGATATGTTAAATAAATGAGGGGGAAAAAAATGTTTCAAGTTAAGTGGAGAAAAGCTGACTCTGGTTTCACATGTTTGTTTTCCCAGGAATATTTTAACATTAAAAGAGCATTACTGAAGAGCTATGCCTGAAACGCACAAAAATGGCTGTTCATGGTGGTATTAGAATCATTAATAAAGAGCTAAAGGGGTTTCACAGAGTTCAGAGGCCATTTTTCACTTTTTTCATATCCCAGTCCATGGACAGGCTCCTCCTATTGGCCCGAACATGAACTTGACTCTGTTTGCAAAAACTGTAAATGACCATAAAAGGGTTTCCACAATCTCCCACTTTCATTTCAGAATGTGATGATGCCCATAAATCCCACCATCTGTCCCCAGAGGTTAACTGTCCTGATCATCATCTCTTAGCTGTCACTAGCAGCTTCCTGGTTGAGTCATGACCCTGTTCCCTGTTCCATCATGATGATGAAATCCTCATCTGATGTCACTCCAGCAAGATTCAGAAGCATTTCTTATATCAAATAAACACGTATCTGATCGCTTTAAATTAATTTCCAAGAAGAAATGCAGGACTTAATTTAAAATGTAAGAGCATGTTTATCTTGCATGCCTCTATAATCAGAGGATGAGCTCATTCACTCTGAATAGCACACTGGGAGAGAGGCTGAATGGTATGCAACATCAGCCTGTAATCAAGGGACACATGTGTTCAATCATCAGCGATGCCTTGCCCTCAGTAGAGTGTAAACTGAAGGGTAACGGAGGAGATGTCTTCTCAGAGAGCTGGTCGTTCTGTGACCAAAACTCAAAAGGAAATTCTGCTCAGCACAATATGCAATGTCTTGCTCTCTCCTTAGTGCTGTGGGAAGGCAGTTCTGTGTTAAATCATGGGCTTTGGATAATCAATTCACAAGCAGACACGGAACACATTGATTGGTGATTTTTCACTGGGTGAGATAGAGGGGCCCAGGTTTGGCACTTACCTCTCTCTGACTCATCTTCCAAATCCCATGTTGGGGCTGGTGGGGTCTCACACTTGGCTCTGCCAGTACACTCAGGTATGTGTGCCAAGAATGGAAGGATCGTGTAAAGAGGAATTATACAGAAACACAGAACTGAGTGGGGACAAACGGGGACCTCTGACCTTCCTGAGATAGCTTGTTACCATCTTCACCCAGCAGCAGCAATAGCAGTAAGAAGAAAAGTAGACAGAGAGGCTCTTTAGCACTTTAAATTTATTTATTCCATCAAAAATCACCCCCCTCCCATCACGCTATGATTGGATCTGTAATTTAGGTAGTAAGCCTCTCCCCATGCCTATACTGTTAGCCCAGAGGCAGCAAAGAGGCTGAACATCAAAGTGAAAATGCAGCACAATTCACCTTTTGAAAAAAATCCTGCCCCTTTCATGGCATTATACTATAGGCTTATGAATGTGAAAATTAACATATAACACAGTAACTTCCAAAATGTGGATGTTTGTATGGAATGCTGTAATGGACATTTGTCATTTTTTGGATGTCTAGTATGGAAAAAATTTTTCCTGTTTGAGGGCAATCTCAAAGTAGAGGTGGGTTCTATCTCTTACTACCAAAAACAAAAAGACCCTTATCTTTCCCAGCCCTCTGGCCGCTAGGGCATGAGTGTCAGGAATAGCATCAGCCAGCAGACATCCAATTCAGAACTCGTGCCTCTGAACCTTGAAAGAGTAATACAAAATATTTCAGAGAAAATCAAGACCTCGATAAAATACTAGCAAATAGAATCCACAACATATAAAAGGAATTTTACACCATTAGCAAATAGTTTGACACGTGAAAACCAATGTAATACACCAAAATCAGTAAAGGACAAAGTCACATGAGCATCTCAACAGATGGAGGAAGAGCAAAACAAGAAAACAAAAACAAACTAAACATTTCACAAAGTCCAGTACCTTTTTATGATTAAAAAAAAAAAAAAAAAAAAAACAAAAAAAACAAAACCACTTACCAAACTAGGAATAGCAGGAAACTTTCTTGAGTTGATAAATGGCATCTATGGAAAAACTAAGCTATTATCATACTTAATGGTGAAAGACATAGTGCTTTTCCCAAAGAATAGGAACCAGACGAATATGCTCACTCTTGCCACTTCTATTTAACATCGTATTGGGGGTTCTAGCCAGGATAACTAGGCAAGAAAATGAAAAACACAAAAACAAAAACAAAAGAAAACAGAACAAAAAGACAACCAGGTTGGAAAGGAACAAGTAAAACGATCTCCATTTCCAGATAACATGATCTTGCATATAGAAAATCCTAAGAAATCCACTAAAAGTAGAAATGAAATAATAAATGCATTCAGTAACTCTGCAAAGTACAAACAAGATCAATACACAAGAACCAAGTGTGTTTCTTGTACTAACAATAAACAATCTGAAAATTAAGTTAAGGAAACAATTCATTTAAAATAGTATCATAAAAATAAAATACCTAAGAGTACATTTAACAGAAGAGGTACAAACATACACTATAAAAACTACAAAAACATTAATTAAAGAATGAATTAGAGCGGATGAGGTGAAGTTGAGAGTCAAGTAATAGCAGAGTACCTAGGCGTGAGGATGCTGGTGACAATAGGGACTGATGTCCTCATGACCAGTGTCTCATGGCAATGGAGCAAGGAATTGCTTGTTTACAGAATAAAATGTTGGTTGTGATGTGTTTCCAAATTTGGGCACATTTTCTGAGTCTGTTTCATCAGCCCTCCCTTAAATTCAGAGATTTATGTACTGTCCTTTCAATACATTTTATTCAGTCAGAGCTGGTTTCTATTTTTTTTTTCTTTTTTTTTTTTTTTTTTTGTTTTTGTTTTTGTTTTTTGTGACCAGGAACCCTGGCTAGTGTAGGTATTATCGCTGCTTGGTTTTTGTCCTCTTCTAATGACTTTGCTTAGGAGAGGAAAAAGTCCTTGTAATTCTTAGAATGTATTTTTTAGCGCTTTTTAGTTCCATTGCTTTCCCAAGATTTAGTTCATTTCTATAATAACCTTATAATCTTACAAGTTAATAATAATAACCTTATAAACCATATATATTATTAATCTTTTTTTATCTGTGTAAAAACTAGTTCAAAGAGGTTACACGGGGGGGGGGGGGGGGGGGGAGGAGGGCACCTGGGTGGCTCAGTCAGTTAAGTGTCTGACTTCAGCTCAGGTCATGGTCTCACGGTTTGTGAGTTGGAGCCCCGCGTCGGGCTCTGTGCTGACAGCTCGGAGCCTGGAGCCTGCTTCGGATTCTGTGTCTCCCTCTCTATCCCTCCCCGACTAGTGCTCTGTCTCTCTCTGTCTCTCAAAAATAAATGTAAAAAAATTTAAAAAAAAAGTAAAAAAAAGAGGTCACACGGTTGTCTAAGAGAGTCTGTAGTACAGATGAAAATCTAGGTCTGCTAAGCACATATCCCAGGTAATTTCTACTTTGATTTTGTGTGCTCAAAACACAGAAAGCATGTTAGCTGGACTCTCCTAACGAGGACGCCACTGAGGTCAGGTGGATCCCACACTAAACACTATTAAAAGCTCAAAGATAGAGGAGTAGCTATGTGAATTACTTATAACTTGTTAATGGAATAGGCAGCAGTCATGAACAGTTATGTTTTCCAAAAGTATTTAATGCCATGACAAACTAATGTGATATTATTTGGAAATTTTAGAATAAACACTGCCAGAAACAAAGCGAATTGTGCTTTGTGCAAACAGATATGTGCTTATGTGTGTTTGTCTTATACTATGTGTGTGTATGTGTGTGCCAGAAGACCTTCATAAATACTGTGTAACATGCTAGCCATTAATAACAGAAAGATAAGGAAAACAGTATACATTTCGAGGAGAAATACAGGCAGCAGGAAATAGTCAATTATAAAGGAAACAAATAACTAGTCTTGGACCATGAAGGAAAAGACTTGGTCCACAGCAATCCTACTATGCTGTACTTACCAAATAATTATCTCACAATCAAGTCCGTGAGAGGAAACCACACCTTTTCTTTCTGTGTCAAAGATGCCTATCACTTTTGAATTGCTTGTGGCTGCCACAGCTTTCCCAAATTGCTGAGTCCTCCCAAGTCTTCCTGAATGCTGACCTCTCCTGGCCATTTCTGCTATTGCAGTCCTTCCAACCTTGGCATGCTTAATACAGAGGCAGCAGTCAGCCTATTCTCTTCACTGTCAGAGATGAGCTGAAATGATCAGAGGTGCCTGAGAGGATATCACTACTGGGGACCCACTGCCAATAATCCTAAATCTCCTTGATGTCAGTATTTCTATTATCCAAATCCAAGTACTCTCGATTTCCTGGTTTTACACCTTTCTGCTCCCACCTGTGTCCTCTCTCTGCCTAACTGAACAGTAAGACTCAATTCGATAATTGTGAGTCTCTATGTTAGACAATAAAACAACTAAATGTGGCAGCAATACCAATTATGAGAGAAGGAAGCCTGGGCTCTTGGACCACTGTAATTCCATCTGTCACTTATAGGAAATTTCAATGGAAGGGGCTCTGTCCTAATATCTGAAAAGAGGCTCCAGAGGTCTCCAGCTGTGGTTAAAAACAGAACCTTCATTTTGGTCAGTTCTTATGGACAATCACTATACTACTACACAATTTCACGGGTCATAAAACTGTTGTAGCCACTAATGACCAGCCGGCTCTTTTGCCAGACCGGTACAATCACTTGATAAGGGCATCTGTCAGTCATTCAAGCAATATTTCCTCTTCATGCTGAGAGTTAATCGCTGGCTAGGATAGAATTAGAAAGCAAGCTTTAACAAAGAAGGCCATCCAACTGGTAAAATGGATTTGATGCCATTTATATTATTGTTGTGGCCTGATAAACAATTCTAGATGGATTATTTTAGGCAACACAGGTTTTCATTAAGAGCCTTGGATATTTCTAAGGACAGTTTCCTTAGAAAGTATATACACAATTTGGAGTGTTTCTGAGCATATTTGTGTTTCAGTCTTTCTTAAGTTAAATGATTAGAGAGCTCATTAAACTGCATAAATTAATACACTGGCTCCAGGAATGAGAAGAGGGGAAGAAAGAAATAGAGAAGAACTGAGCAATTAACACAATGAAGCAAGGTGCGGGCCCTTTGAGCAAAAGGCTGTGAAGCTTTGCATGGCCAGTCTGCAGAGCCACAGTTGGGAGCACTGCCCTTGATCACAGCTTTCATTTTCATTGAATCTTTGTATCTTGCCTCCAGCATGTCTGCTTTCAATTTAAGTCTAGTTTATTTCAGGCCTTCCGCTTGTGGAGTCCTGCTAATAACATGGTCAGATAATCTGAACAATCTGTCTTTGTTTTCCTAGGGTGCAATTTGTTTGCCTTTGCAAGGAGTCCAAGACTTATTTCACAAAAACATGCAATGAAGATAAATATAATTACAATCAAAGAGAGAGTATTTAAGAACCTGAACTTGGTCTTGACACCGTGAAGGATACAATAGAAGTATATATTAATTAGAATGCATGGGGAGCAAGAACAGAATGTGCAGTTAAAACTGCTTTAATTGATAAGAATAGTTCTTCTACCCCACTGCGGAAGTCCTGGAGGTAAGGCACTTCTAAAGTCTGTGTAGTTGCTCAACAATAGGATCAGAGACACCTGTTCCTGACAACTTTCTACCCCTGCCACCCTTAAATTACTGGCTCTCATTTTTGGCTTTTCTCCTTTTGCCATGGTAAGATAGCCTTAATAGCTCCCAGCAACCACAGCAAGGCAAGGCAGCAAGGGATTTTATCTTCCGTCTTTTTTTTTTTCTTTTAAATCAGGGATTGAAATATTTCCCAGAAACCACAGAGCTGACTTCCGCTCAGGTCTGATTGGCCAAAATTGGGGCCACTGCCAAAGTCCTAGCTGCCTAGGCATTTTCAACCTCTACAGCAGGATGAGGATTCTGCTGGCAAGGAAACACAAAGGAGCTTATAGAAAGCTGGTGGATGAGCAGTCAACACAATCTGCCATACAACAGTGTAAGATAATTTTACTCTCAAAGAGCTTACAACTGACTACTACTAATAACACTAACAACATCATTTTGTATGATGACTGGCTGTTCACAAAGTTCTTTCAAATAAATTACCTCTCTTAATCTTCACATTACCTTGCAAGGTAAATTACTCTTCCCATATTTTTAATGAGGAATGTGAATCTCAGTATGCAGAAATACTAGTCATAGAACACAAATTAAACCTCCTTCAACTTTGCAAATGTAGTAGCATACAAACTTAGAAACCGTGGACATTAATTAGAACTGGAATGGAGATATTAAGACCCAGAGACTGAGTCAGGGAAACCAGGCACTTCATAGTGAGATCACTACCAAAGATTAGCTCACGGTCTAGGAGAAGAGGAAATAAGGAAACAAGAAATATTAGCACACAATGAATGGGTAAAGTTCTAAGACAGGGATCACAAACGCAAGATTAGCTGAGAAGTTTAATTCCACAGTATTTACTGGGCACCTACTCTCTGTGCAAATTTTAGACTGTGGAGAAAATCAGTGTGAATTAGATTTAGTTTCTATGCTATTAACAGCAGAGTCTAATATAATACCAATTAGCAAATGCCCTAACAGCAAATGAATCACAATATTTCATGAATAATTGGGGAAAGATGAAAGAATATAGGCAGGTCCCAGAGAGGAGGCAGCATCTTTGCTTAACATTGAAGAAAGGATAGAGATCAGGAGAACACGTATTACAGGTAGAGGCAACATTATTACCACTGAAATAATAATAAGAACTAGAGCATATGGAAGAATAGAAAAGGGAGCCTAAGAGAACAGGTAGACTAGACAGGTAGAAACTGATGCATGAGAGAGGATGGAGAATGTCATTTTATGTGTGCCACCATAAACATCAGTTGATGTTCTTGAAATTAAGTGATCCAGGCATATAGTCAAGCCCTCTGGCTGATGGGGTGGGGCAATTCCATGGAACAAAATATAGAATAGAGGCAGCCGAATAAGAGTGGGCATTTAAATATACCTAACTCTGAGGTCCCTGGGAGCTGATGCTGAGGAGTTGAACTCTGCTAGACTACAGTCAATTTTTCCCTACAGGATTCTGTCAATCCACTTAGATAGTGAGACTCTTCCCTTGTATTTACTGCCTAAATAATGCCTCGGACTATAGAGTTTTGGTCTCTCTTATGAAATAAAATCCCTAGCACAAGCTCAAAATATCAGGAATAAATCATCTTGATGTTTTGGGAAATTCTGGACCAAATAAATTCTAGACTCCCTTCTTTTTGTCAGTCTTGTTGTTTTATTGACTCTTCCTATAAAGCAGAGAATACAAGTTGCAGAACTCCAAAAGACAAATATTCGACCAAAGTGTGTTTCCAAAACAATCCCTTTTTGCTTCCAACTCAAGGTAATATTAAAGAATAATCATACTTGTCTTGCCCTGGTTTTTCAGGCCTCCATAAGTGAAGTATCTCTTGTACTTCAAAGGTCAGACCCTACCTGTCTTAGGAGAGGTGGTCACAGATAAAGCCATCTGAGGAAAGTTCCATGGATATGACCTGGCCACTGCTCACCTGAGGCAAGGCCACCTCACCCTCTCTTCTATGATCAAGATAAATGATCACTCTGGCATACAATTACAGCTTTTCTTTTCATATTTAAAGCACTGAGAGGAGACTTCTATTATTTAATAGAAGAATAAATATTGATGCTGAAAAGCATTGAACCAACAATTTCAATCCTGGAACTCAGTTTGAAATTAACATTAAGATTGGTGCTCATATTGAAACAACCTAAATGTTCATTCATAGAAGAGTTGTTCCATAAGTACAGTTTTGAAATGCCATGGAGAATTAACAAGAATGAGGTAGATCCATACACACTGAGATAAAACATAATACATTGTTATAAAAAGCAATTCACAAAACCATAATATAGAATTGTCCCACTTATATAATATAAAAACATATATAAATGATACACATGTAACATTTCATAGTGAATACATCCAGAGACTGGAATGAAGTAGTATTTCCACATTTCTCTCTACACACTTCCATTTCATAGTGTGCAATCATCTGTCTACTGCGTAACCTGAAAGAAAGGTTGTGTCTGTCCGTAAGTAGTGGCATAGCAAGACTGACACAGAGGGTCACATCCAGGAGTCTGGCTTGTCTGAACTCAGATGGGAGAGCCTAAACTGGAAGATTAGGGAGAGAATGGAAGGGGAGCAAGGGAGAATTTCCTAGGATGAACAGAAGACAGTGAGGTGAATTCTTGTCCCACTGGCAAGCAAACACTAGCAACAATTTGCCCGGTGCTACACTGCCAGCTGAGGGTCTCATGCAGCTGAGGGACTAATCATTATTTCACCGCAATGGGACTGGGAGGCTTTCAGGAAGTTACTTTACCTTTCTAAGTGTCCGTTTTGTCATCTGTTAGGAAATGGGAAGGATTGACTAAGAGTAAATGTCATATACTTTGGTAAAGTTGAATTCAAGAGAGCTGTGCTTATGCGTTTCAGCTTCATGGCTCCATCCAAACTTGGAGTACCCAATCACAGCTCCCTGAATGAAGACATAGACTTTTCTTTTTTTCCAAGGATGTTCAGAGTGTCCTGAGCCTTCTCCACTGTGTTTTAGTCAGTTGCTTGGGTCTTCTAGACTATACCCTTGTTGGGAGGTCATTGAGAAGACATGACCACCAGTTGACCCATAAACTGGGCCTGGGCAATTGGAGGCTCCTCACCCCCTCTTTTGTCCTCAGAATGTATGTTTCACACATTGTTCCCTTACTAGGAATCACTTCAAGGACAAAACCTTGAGAAAGTAAATGTGTTATTGAGACCATCTGGATTATGTACATGGCAGAACCCCACTGAGGATTCTATATAAACTCTTAAGATTTTGATGGCAGGTAATAGAAATCTACTGGTCTTGCAGCCACCCAAGAGAAGTCTGGGAACTCCCAAGGTTGCTAACCAACACCCACCTTCCCCTAATTCCTGATGGACAAGACCCAGTTCCATTTTGGCAATTGAATCAGTGACAAATGTTTTTGTTTTTGTTTTTGCCTCTAAATGGAGTATAATTTTTACTTTTGGATAAAAGGCTTTTGGTACAAGGGTCACCTAGAGCAGGGTACAAGAGAGCACAGTAGGTGAGGACAGTATATATTAGAGGCTAATGAGAGACAAATCTCAACTGAATCAATACAGCAAAGGTAGCTAAAAGAAAAGTGTCTCTGGTGCCAGCTTAAATAGCCTGGCTGAGTCCTGAATGGTTCTGCAGGGAGGAGGATGGGAGTAACATGGAGAACAAAGCAACTGTCTGTGGAAATGGAGCAGTCTTTGGTGTTGTCACTCATTTCAATGCTTGATTCCACCACTTGACTGAAAAGCCATTTAAGCATCCTGGGCACCATTTCTCATCTGTAATTGAGGATCATAACATGTTCTTCTCAGAGCGATTGTCATTGTTAAATGTAAAGTGGCCAGAACAAGAACAAATGCCACTTGTTCACCTATGCTCCAGTTCTTCCTCTCAGTCTCCTCCACATCTTTTCTTTTGATTGAGGGCTTCCTTTTCACAGGGTGCCATAGCCTTTTATTCAGCTGTCTTCTCCCTCCACACGATGTTCATTGTGAATGAGAGTTTATTCTCTTATTACAGAATGATTTTTGGTTACCAGAGCATTTGATGCGAATACCAACCAATCAGCATATTGGTCAGTATGCCATGTTCTTAATGCCTCAGAGAGCATGAGTTGAGAGACCCACATCTCATGGTCTCATGTAGGCTCCTTGGAGGACTGAATGACCCAGTTAGAAGAGTCCTTGGCCTCCATTTCATTATGTGTGTTGTTCTGGATTATCTTTAATCCCTCCCATTTAGATCAAGGGCTTATCATAACCTGGCTCTCATATCCTTAATAACCATGTAAATCAATAATGTCAGGATCTAGGCTCCATCCACAGTTTCACCTAAAATATATGTATTAAGCCCTAACTCTTCTTCATCTTTCTAGGTTTTTTTTCCCCTTATATCTGTTATCACTAGGAAAACCTGAATGAAGTTGCTGTAAGCAGATCCTTATAGAAGTAACGCAACTAGAAACATAGAAAAGCACTGGAAAATGACAGAGAAGCTCATAGAAAGTAGACAAAGATTTTCTGTAAGCTAATGTAAAGTGAAGCTAGGAGTTTCCCGTATGCTCAGTATTCTTAATGAAATTAACATGACCTACTGTTACAAAGGAACTTCTAGTTTTAAACAGTTGGGATATGCTTAGTTGAATAAAGTCTCAATAATTTCTTTTTTCCAATTTAAAATTCTTATGAGGTATATCCCATTCAATGGAACTCTCATAAGAGAGGTCAAAAGCAGAAATAATTAAAAAAAAAAATACACAAGTGAACAAAAAATCACTCGCTGACATTGTCTGCTGGGAGAGGTCATGGAGAGGACATGACTGCCAGATGACTTGAGAGCTGGACCTGGCCAATCTGAGGCTCCTCACCCCTCCCCTGTCCTTGGAATGGATGTTTGTCTGTCTTTCCCATAGCCGGAGCCATTTCAAGGGCACAGCCTTGAGAGATTAAGATATTGTTGAGACCATCTGGACTAAATTCATGACTGAACCCAGTTAAGACCTCTATATAAACTTTTAAGATTCTGGCAGGGAGGTGTGGAGATCTACTCATCTTGCAGCCACCCAAGACAAGTCTCATATGTAAGCTCCCTTGTTGATTAAAACTACCACTTACCAGTCTGAAGTGGTCTGCCCCTTCTTCAGTCTCTCCCTGCCCTCCGAATATAGGGCCAATTTCATATTTTACCAAAGCTCCTGAGACTGCAAACCAACATTGTCTGACCTTCAAGTAAGTAGAGAAAATCCAGATTTGTGATCATATGAACTATGCCCTGCACCTGGCATTTCAAAATATATTTTAGGGACCAGTCCTCCAAGTGTCATTTAGTGTCTCATGCAACGATGATAGCTTATTGCATGTAAAGGTGAAAATTGTCACTGCAGTGTGTACAGTTGATGGAGAATAGAAGCGGCCTCCTCAGTAGCTAATAAAAGGCTATCTGGAGATTGCCTTCAACAGTGATGTTACATTTCATTTTTTTAATGCACTAGAGATTGCATGGAAAATTAGGTTTTGTGAAAGCTAGCAAAGTGGCATGTCTGTTGCCTTTCCTTGGGACTTTGTCATTTATATTTATGATATTGTTTCTAAACTGACAAGGTGACTCAAATCAAATCCATTTATAGAACTTACTTTGGATGTGCTGCTGTAGATTTCTAGATATCACAAATCCACACCTTAGAAACAAACTGAATATCAGACCTTATGTACTAGTGTCCTCTGATATCTGTAGTAGTTAAAGTAAAATAGAAAATTTGATATTTTTCCTTCCAGTCTTAACTGAATGAAAAATTTGTCCATTGTCATATTGGATAACCTGCACATTTGTTTTCTGTCTATCCAAGGGAAATAAAACCAACATTCTTCGGTGTTTACTCTTTCTGAGATACACATTCATATAAAAAAACTCAAGGAGGATATTAAAGTATTTCTTAAACTGAGGCTCAGTAGTAAATAGATAACTTGCCCAGAATCCAACATGTGGTAAGAGGCTGAAACAGACTGGGTAAGTCTAATGCCCAAGTCTATGCTCTTTCCACACCTCAACAAGAGACACTGAGATTGAACCAAGAGACCACATCCTGGGTGCATAACCATAAAAGCCTACAGAGGAAGCTTGATTGATGGGACAGAGAACAGAAAAGGAAAATGTATTTTCATATCGGAATAAGAATCTTAGAAGTCATTATACCCATCAACACCCACAATTCGGTTAGTTCCACAACACTGGCTCATCTTCGCTGTCATTTAGTGGACCTTCGGCAGACACCCAAAGTGAATTTTTTTTCTTTTAGCCCTGATTGTGCATGAGTGTGTGTGAGGACACACACTCAAACACACACATATGCATCTGTTAAAAATACTCAAATTGTTTAATGAAAATAATTTGACAGAGGAAATGTACCCATACAGAGAAAAGGGTGCAGGCAGCATTCCTTAGCACACTATTTGCTTTCCACTCTTGGTTCCCTACAGAGCGCAGAGTTCTGTTATTGATATCTCTTTAGGAAGTGTTCTATCATACACGTGTTGGACTCTCCTGGTTCTTCAACTAAATTTGGCCTCAGTGAAGCCATATTTTCACTGGGGATAAGGGTGGGAGAGTAGTAGGGTGCATGAGAGCATAAGCTGTGCACAGGTGACTTAAAAAACAAAACAAAACAAAACAAAACAAAACAAAACAAAACAAAAAAAGGCTTGGCTGCCAACTTCCCATTATGCAGGAAAATCCATTGCAAACTATGCCTGAATCTTCTCTTTTTCTCTGCCCCTACACCCATTCTAGTACTGACACAAATACCCTGTTTTCTCCTTTAGCTCCTTTATAATCTCATACAGATCAAAATGATGTGTGTAACAAGATCAGATATGGATTGTCAATACCTTTTCCAAGATATTTGCAGTTTACTCTCAATTCTACTGGAATTAGAGATTCAGTCTGTTAAAGTAATTTCCAGCATAACTAAGCGTGCAGGGAAGTGTATTTGGGGACAGCATCTTTGGAATCATAGTATTTATTTCTTCTCTTGGTCTACAAATTTACTGTCCAACTGAATAGCAACTTGATGAGAGTCAGAAATTTTGAATGAGTAAAAGGTCATTTTTTTGTCGAGTAAACCATGGTAATTCCAATTAGTCACATCCTCAGGAAAGAGATCTCACTGAAAAATTTTTACTCCAGTGAGGAGTGAGTCATACCCACAAATTCACTTGAAGAACCCTTAAAGAACTCTTAGCAGAGTTCTTAGCAAATATAAGTCTAGAATTATCTCAAATGTTTTCTGGCATTTTGTAGGACAAAAAGGATACTTTGAATCGTGGACAAAAAAAAAAAAAGAAAAAAAATCCTTTTTAGTTCTGAATCTTTGCTTCATAATCAAAATAAATATTCTAGTCAAAAAGCCTGGGTTTTGAAAATGAGACCTGTCTTATTGTTTGGGCAAGCCAAAATAAGAAGTGATTAACTTCTCTCACCTAAAAAGGCAGGCAACAAACACAGCTTGTCTTAATTTTCAGGCCTATTGCAGGCACCATCTCTCTGAGCCATTTTATTTAAATGGTGCTGACAAGATAGGTATATATGTACAGCACACACCTGAAAAGTTTTGTTTTCTCTCCCAAACTACGGAATGATTTGCCAGTGATGGCAGATTCCTTTGTGATACATATTTAATACAATGACCCTGGGTTTGAGTGTGAGGTTTACAAAGTGGTCTGAAACTAAGAGGTGTATTCTTAGCTATAACCACATTTTTGGTAAGAAATAATTAGTTTCCAAAACAAGAAATATCTCCCTAATCACAGACACCTTGGCAAATCCTAGGCAAAAAGGAAAATGCAAAATATCTCCTTTGCCTCCTATCTCACTGTCATTTTAAAAAAGCTATTATCTATCACAAAGCCCTTAGTTATAAAAAGGATGTGAGAGGAAAAATTCTTATAGTTTTTAAAACTACAATTTTTAAAAAATCTCACAGTAAGATGTTAATAAATGATAAAATCCATACCCTGTATTTCAACCTTATCATGAATTGCATGCTTCGACTACATTCACTGCCCCCATTTCCCTGAATAAGCTGTTTCCACATACCTGTTTTACGTACTCACACTTCTGGCCACTTAATCTCTCTCATTGTTTTAGGGTCCAGATGTTGTCTCCTCTTTGAAGCTTTCATTTCTCCCACAGGAGAAAATTAGCAACTCCTTTTGTGTTCTCATGGCACTACATGGATACCTCCTTTACAACACTGTAGTCATAGTCTCCTCATGAGCTCATCTGCTGCAAATTGGCTACTAGCTCCCTGAGAATAAGAATCATGTCAAATGCATATATTATGTTTATTTCCAAGGGCTAGAAGTGAGGCTAGCATAAAGTATAACAATAATAATTACTGTGGAAAACATTTATTAGTCTTTTACTGTGTGCCGCACAGTTCAAAGCAGGTTTCGTGCATTATCTCATTTAATCTTTAGAACAAACATTTGACATGGGCTCTCTCATCATCCCTCTTTTAAGACAGAAAATTGCAGCAGAATACATGCAGGACTAGGACAGTGCAAGACTGCAAAGTAAATGGCTCCCCCTGGAGTTTGACAGTGTGCAACCTGTGCACGATAAGCAATGGCCTCTTAGTCAATGTTTTTAGAATTGAGTGTAAATGTTTAATTTAATATTAGGCTTTTAGCAGATGTATTTACAATTTAAAAACATATTTTTAGAGGTCTTTGATGCCTTAAACCAAAGAGCACTTTAAAGGCAAAGAGAGTCATCTGCCTGGTGTCCTTTTAAACTTATTGTCTGGATAACCATTTATTCTGACAGAAAATTGTCACTAAATTGCTCTGATGACCATATGGTCTAATAAAATGACAAAACTAAATAGGCAATAGGACAGACTATTTAAAGTCAAGTAAAGACAATCCAGAAAGCCTAAGAATGTCATTACTGTTACTCTTCTCTTATACCCTCCTCAGTAAGCTCTGGGCTAAGCTTTTTGTTCACAGAAGGAAATAACACAAAGATGTCTTTTTGTTATACACATATGTAATGCTTACTGGCTATGTGCAGCTTAGCTAAAACACAATGAAATCTATGTTTTTATTTTCCAAAAGTAATAGCATATTAGAATTTAACAAATGGTAGTCAACCAATAAAATTGTATATTACATAAATTCATGACATTTACCTTAATTATATTTTGCCAATGATCTCAGAACCACAAGGGTATTATTAGAGGGTATTGTTATTTCAGATAACCCTGAAAGAAGTTACTAAATTCTGCATTGCTCTTTTTTAAGGGCTTCAGGGTAATTTGTGTTTTGTGTTGTGTGTAAATACTCTTAATAACATGCCCTGATCTCATATTAAGTGGTAAAGGAGGTCAGTATAACAAGGGGTTTGAATGCAGAGGGAGGAAATAGGCCGTGAATAATTAGAGACTTAAAATGAGTTAATGTGAATTAGAGACGGATTTACTAAATAGAATTCAGTAATAATCTCACATCCAAGGTCACATTCTAGCTTCACTGCTAATGAACTCATCATTTTAGCACAAGAGCAGCACAGTTCATGAACAATTATCAACACGTAGTTGTACTGACCACAAACCACAATCAAAAAGGATGACATTAGGTACATCTAAGCAGATTATTAAAGAGATGTGCTTTTCCTGACAGTGTTCGCAGAGCCTATGGGTCTCTAGGATGGGGCATTAGTTCAAGAATATTTTTTCAGGGAAACAGAATAATCCTGAACTTAGGGAGACACCTACAGGTACAGCAGAAAAAAATAAAAAGAGGATCTAAGAAACAGAAAACAATAGCATTATGTTTATTGAGGAAAACCAAAACGATTTTTCTTTGAAAAGATTTTTGATTACTGAATTTTTCACAGTTAGGCACAAATATTTGTCTAATGGATGGTTCATAATTCTTTGGAAAGGAGTCAGGACTTGTCTATCGGTGGAAATAATGTTAGTTGTTTCCATCATCATTTTTACTGAGTGTCTACTAGATAGTCACAAGTGTTTTTAGTCATCACTTTGATAAGTTTTTTCTCATTTAAATTAAAAATATACCGGGTAAAATAAACATATTCTATAGTAGCAGACATTTATGTCTTAACATAAATAGTTTTATTAGATCCCTTTTGTGTTAAGAAAAAGTTTTCGAGTAGTATGAAGCAGGTGGGAATTTGAAGATGCCAGTGAGGGGTGGTGGTGACACATGGCATAATCTTGTCTGTGGGTAGATAGAGCTGTTTAACAGCCCCCTCACCTCTCCTCTCTGTTATATGAGTCCCTGTCCCTTGAAATGGAAATCAGAGGAAGAATTCATCCTGCTTTCTTTGGTTTTGTTACTTTAACTCTTCTACCTCCAGGCAGGTTTTGTTCAGAAGGGATGCCTCTTCAAACATCTCCTCCACTTCCTGTATTTGAGAATATTTATATAACAATGACATTTCCAGTAACTAGCAGGGAAAGGATTTTGATGCACCCTAAAGACATCATTCTATCATGCTTCCAAAGCCAGAAAAACTCTAGTATTGACAAAAAGATCACTGGAAAACAAATCCCATCATTTTACCTTTTCCCGATTTTGACATTATGTCAGTAAATCCAGTCTTGAAATCACTGCACATCAAAAATGGTCCACAAAAGAACCACCATAATAGGTGAGGGGATATAGCAGATTCCACACAGTGAATACCCAAGGATCAAGAACCTTTTTTTTTTTTTTTTTTTTTTTAATTTTTTTTTTTTCAACGTTTTTTAATTTATTTTTGGGACAGAGAGAGACAGAGCATGAACGGGGGAGGGGCAGAGAGAGAGGGAGACACAGAATCGGAAACAGGCTCCAGGCTCCGAGCCATCAGCCCAGAGCCCGACGCGGGGCTCGAACTCACAGACCGCGAGATCGTGACCTGGCTGAAGTCGGACGCTTAACCGACTGCGCCACCCAGGTGCCCCAAACCTTTTTTTTTTTTTTAAGATAGAAGACAGATTCTGTCAATTCAGTCTTCCAAAATAAGATCTTATCCTCTCCATGTTTGTCGTCTCCGAGCAGCACCTGAGCAGATAAGTTTAGATACCAAGAATATCTCTATTACATTATTCTAACAGTCTTCTCTCAACTCCAGTCTTGTCCCCATTAAAAGGCATCTTCCACACAGCTGTTGTGCTAAACACAAACCTCGTCAGATTAGCTCCTTAGTAAAAACCCTTATAGGATTCTGTGTCTTCAAGATAAAGTTCAAATCCCTTAACTTGCCTCTGTACACAATCTGGCTTCTGCCTACCTTCCCAGCTTCATGCCTTACCATTCTTTTTAACAATAGTAATACTACAATAACAATATTAATACCATTTATAAAATATGTACCATATGGAAAGACTGTCCTAAATACTTTTATTGTGGTAGAATATACATAAAATTTACCTTCTTCACCATTTTTAAATGTACTGTGGCTTTAAGTTCACTCACATTGCTGTACAACCATTGCCACCATCCATCTCTAGAACTTTTCATCTTCCCCAACTAAAACTCTATAACCTTTCAATTCCCTAATGCCCCATTCCCTCTCCCCAGGCCCTAGAAACCACCATTCTACTCTCTGCCTGTGTGAGTTTGACTATTCTAGAAATCTCATATAAACAAAATCATTTGCCTTTTGTGACTGGCTGATTTCATTTAGCATAATGTCTTCAAGCTTTTTCTATGTTGTGGCATGTGTCAGGATTTCCTTCTTTCTTAAGGCTGACTAGTATTCTAAGTATACATTTTGTTATCCACTTATCTCTCAAGGACACTTGGGTTGCTTCCACCTCTGGGCTATTGTGAATAAAGCTGCTATGAACATGGGTACACAAATATCTATTCAAGACCTCACTTTCAGTTCTTTTGCATATATACCTAGCAGTGGAATTGCTGGACTGTTTGGTAACTGTTCAGTGTTTTTGAGGAATTGTATCATTTTCTCCAGTAGCGACAACATTGTACACTCCTACCAGCAATGTACAAGGGCTCCGTGATAATTTTAGGTAATAGGTACTTACAACAGGTAATCAATTTGACCGGCCACGGGGTGCCCTGATTACATATTATTTCTGGGAGTGTCTGTTAGGGTGGTTCTGGATAAGATTAGCATTTGAATCAGCAGATTTAATAAAGTAGGTTGCCCTCCCTAACGTGTGCGAGCATCTTCCAATCTGTTGCGGACCCGAATAGAACAAAAGGGGCACCTGGGTAGCTCAGGTCAAGATCTTGTGATTTGGGAGTTCAAGTCCTACATCAGGAGAGCAAGAGCCCTGCTTCAGGTAAAACACAAGCCCTGCTTTGAGTGAGTCCCACTTCTCTCTCTTTCACTCTCTAAAAAAAAAAAAAGAAAGAAAGAAAGGAAGGAAGGAAGGAAGGAAGGAAGGAAGGAAGGAAGGAAGGAAGGAAGGAAGGAAGGAAGAAAGAAAGAAAGAAAGAAAGAAAGAAAGAAAGAAAGAAAGAAAGAAAGAAAGAAAGAAAGAAAGAAAGAAAGAAAGAAAGAAAGAAAGAAAGAAAGAAAGAAAGAAAAAACAGGTAAAAGGCAGAGGAGGGAGGAATTCATCCCTTTTATTTCCTGCCTCACTAACTGATTTGGGACACTTCATATCAGCTTCTCTTGCCCTTAGGCTGTGATTTACACCATGCACTCCCTTGGTTATCAAGTCTTAAGCCTTGGACTGTACCATTAGTTTCTATACTCCCAGCTTACAACATCATTCTGGAGAAAGTCATATATTAACAACCTAAGCACATTCATCTTAGGAAATATTTATAAGCATCCACTCTCCTGGTCTTGAGCCAAGCCCAGCAATAACAAAGTCACATGTTCATGCCCAAGAAGAAAGTAAAGTCAGATTTGAAGCAATATTCTGCCATTTCTCCCCTGTTCCAACTTTTGGGTCTAACTTAATATTCTTATTGAAATAATTCTGGTAGAGTTTGGTTGAGGACCACAACCACAATATGTTTCTCTACATAAATATGCTTCCTTATTTTTTCCAAGATAGGTGTAATTATTTTATTCATATATCAATTTTATTTTATCATGCTCAAGTCAATACAATGCTAAACTGAAGAATGAGACTAATCAGAAATTTGGGGGAGGGTAAAGTTTAATTTTTTTTAAATAGAAAAATAGTTTTGTAAGAAATACTTCAAATAAATATCATGATTTTCTGAAATAATACCACTGTCTAGAGTTTCTGATGAAGTACTGAGCATGTATTATAGAGTTTTTAAGTATATTTAATTTTTAAAGTGAAACTGTACATACACGCTTATAACATCACAAAATTCTTAAGTCAGGTATTTTAATGTAGTTTTAAGAAAGTATGTATCAGGGGTTGAATTAAATTGAAGACACAGTTTTACTCTTTGACCATCATTGAAAGACTATTCTAGAAAAAAAGCTAACTCAAAAAGAGGATGTTACACAGATTTCTGCTTCTTTTCCAAACACTTCTCAATATCACCAAGCACTTGAACGGCAGCCTTTGGAATTCGAGTCCCAGGACCAAATACACTGGAAACTCCGACTTCAAACAGAAATTCATAATCCTGTTGAAAGAATTTGTTTAATTAATAAAAGAGACAATATTTAATTTCAAGGAAATGAAACTAAAGGGCAATAAATGCTGCCCTTTCTTTGTCCCTGATGCCCCCAACTGTCTCAACTGGTACACTAATGGCATCTGGGGTTGAAAAATTCTTCCTTCACTGGGATAGCTAATAATAGCTGCCAGCACCCCTTGTACTTGAAGTCATTAAAAGAACAAAGCATACTCTGCCCCTTTTCCAAATACCCCAGTGTGTGGTATGTGGTAGAAGTTGTATGCCCCACTGATTGAGAACTTCTGAGCCCTAAGCCGTATAATTTTCTCTCACCTAAATTTTTACTACTTGTCATTATTTGTGTTCAATTCAGTATCACATTATAGGTTTGAGCTTACAAGGCTATTTATTTCCTCTAAGGTATTTCGTCTGCAACTTGTGAATGGTGATACTCTCCTTTTGGAGAGTGTTTTATTTTGTTAATTTTTTTTTTTTTTTGAGTATAGTTGACACACAATGTTATATTAGTTTCAGATGTAAAAAGTAGTGACTCAAGTTTATACACTATGCTATGCCCACCACAAATGTAGCTATCATCTGTCCTGTTATATCACTGATATCATATCATTGACTATATTCCTTATGCTGTCTGTGTCTTTCATTACATTGACTTACTCATTCCATAACTGGAAACCTGTATTTCCCATTCCCTTTCACCCATTTTACCCAACCCCTACTCCCTCCCCTCTGGCAACCACCAGTTTGTTCTCTGTATTTATAGGTCTCATTCTGCTTTTTACTCACTCACATATTTTTTTAGATTTCATATATAAGTGAAATCATATGGTATTTTCCCTTCTCAGTCTGACTTATTCCACTTAGCATAACACCCTCTAAGTCCATCCATGTTGTCATAAATGGCACAATCTCATCCTTTTTATGGCTGTGTAATATTCCATGTTTTTAATATACACATACATACATGCACACATATTCAATACAGTTTGAATCTTTTTCAGTGAGACTACAGCCATATATTACTCATGTGACATATTTGTATATAAAAATATTTAGGTGTCATAACGATTTCTTTTGAAAATGAAGCCCTTCACACCCCACTGCTTCCATATCTTAGCTACTGCAAATAATGCTTCAATAAACATAGCAGTGCATATATCTTTTCTAATTAGTGTTTTTGTTTTCTTTGGGTGAATGATGCTGCTTTACATTTGGCTTTGTGAAGAAATCAGATTTTCTGTAAACAAAGATTAGCTCATTTAAAAACAAATTCTCCCATGTTGCTGTTGCTATTTGTTAATTTATTTTAAACAGTCCGAGTGAAAAGATTCCCAGGACACAAATACTGCTCCAGGCTGTAGTCTGTTTAAAAGTTGGAGGATCTGTAGCTGTAATATTGAGTTTTAGGATATCCTCTAAATCCCTGATCCTTATCCACAAGGGTGATCACATATCCTAGGACATTCTGGTTTGTGCTTATTGTTGCAGTACCCTCTTTGTTTTTAGGAGTCCTTTTTCTATTGAGGTGTAATTGACATTTAACGTATTAGCTCCAGGTGTACCACATAATGATTCAGTATTTGTGTATATACTGAAAAATGATCAGCACAGTAAGTCCAGGTAACATCCGTCACCACACATAGCTACAAAACTGTGCATATGTATGTGTGTTGAGAACTTTTAAGATTTACTCTTAGTAAGTTTCAAACATGCCCTATAGCATTATTAACTATAGTCATCATGGTGTATGTTACATCCCTATCACTTATTTATTTTCATAACTAGAAATTTGTAGCTGTTGACTACCTCCACTCACTTTGCCCATCCCCTTTCCCCTTGCCTCTGGTAACCACCAATCTGTTCTTTGTATGTAAGAGCTTCGGTTTTTGCATTTTTTTAAGATTTGCATATAAATGAGATCATATGGTATTTATCTTTGTCTAACTTATCTCACGTAGCATAATGCCCTCTAGTTCCACCCACGTTTTCACAAGTGACAAGATCTCATTCTTTTTTATGGCCAAATAATATTCTATGGTGTATACATACCACTTCTTTATCCATTCATCTGTGGATGGACACTTAAGTTGTTTCCATATCTTGGCTATTGTAAATAATGCAGGAAAAAACAGAGGGTACATGTATCTCTTTGGGTGTTTTCTTTCTTTTTTTTTAAATTTTAATGTTTATTTATTTTTGAGAGAGAGAGAGAGAGAGCACGCGCACATGCAAGTGGGGGGAGGGGCAGAGAGAGTGGGAGACACAGAATCCGAAACAGGCTTCAGGCTCTGAGCTGTCAGCACAGAGCCTGACGTGGGGCTCGAACTCACAAACTGAGAGATCATGACCTGAGCTGAAGTCTGATGCTTATCCAACTGAGTCACCCAGGTGCCCCGAGTTAGTGTTTTCATATTCTTTGGATAAATACCCAGAAATAGAATTGCTGGATCCCATGGCAGTTCTATTTCTAATTTAAACAATCTCGTACTGTTTTCCACAATGGCTGCATCAGTTTAGATCCACACCAACAACTCACAAGGGTACCCTTTTCCCACATCTTCACCAACATTTGTTATTTCTTTCCTTCTAGAAAGAAGAATAGCCATTCTAACAGGTGTGAGGTGATAACTCATTGTAGTTTTGATTTGCATTTCCCTGATGCATCTTTTCATGTACCTGGCTGGCTACCTGTAGGTCTTCTTTGGAAAATGTCTATTCAGATCCTCTGCTCATTTTTTTAATTACCCTGTTTTTACAGCACCCTTTTTAATAGCACCCATATTTGTTCTCAAAAGTGGTCACATTTAGATGATAAATTAAATGGTTGTGCTAATTATCCCCGATGACTTTTTTGCTGTTTCTATTATTTCCTTGTAATACTCTTACAATATTATAATTCTTCAATGGTACTTAACACATCTTATTTAACTTTTCTTCTTCTAAGTCTGAACTTCTAAGGGTAGAGAACATTTCTAATCATTTTTATAACCTCAACATTTGACACATTAAAGATACCTCAAACACATCATTATTCTTGGGCAGGTGCTATAGATTTAAGATTTCATAAAGAAACTTGATGAAACAATAACAATGATCTCCAAATTGGGGATGGCCAAATGGATAAGTTATTTCATTCTATCTTTCGTAGTAATGCTATGCACCATTTATTCTCTCACCTGACTTGTGGATTTGGAAGGTGAACTCACCTGGAAGAGGACCGTGAAATACTGCAAATGGAGAAAGGCTTCTTGACTTACCTAAGCCTTAACACAGTCTTATAAAATATACTTTAGTGAGGGGATAAAATGTGAGAAACAAGTAGATCTGAGTAAAGGGTATACAGGTGTCCTTTGTACTATTTTTATTATCTATTAGTTTGGAATTATTTTCAAATAAAAAGTTGTTATTTTAGGGGCATCTGGGTGGTTCAGTCAGTTAAGTGTTGGACTTCAGCTCAGGTCATGATCTCATGGTTTGTGGGTTTGAGCCCCGTGTTGGGCCCTGTGCTAACATCTCAGAGCCTCAAGCCCGCTTTGGATTCTATCTCCCTCTCTCTCTGTCCCTCCCCTGCTCACGCTGTCTCTGTCTCTCTCTCAAAAATGAATAAACATTAAAAAAAAAAAAAGTTGGTATTTTAAAACATCCTCCACTGAACTGGCCAAGAGTATCATATTGCCTCCTTCATGAAAGAAGTAGGCATCATGAGGCTGCTAACCTTGCTGAAAATACTTGGAAGCCACTGCTTTTAAGAAAGTTAGAAAATCCAGACTATACTAACACACACTGGTGAGGACAGACCATATTTATTTAATCAGGCTGCAGAAATGGTGAGCTCCAGAGTGGCAGTGGCTAAGTCGGCTTGATTAACTACTATATATTAGTGCTTCCTAATTTAAAATCTAAATGACTTTCAACTGAGTAAGAACATTATTTTATATATTTACCACAAATAGTGAAAAAAATGTGTAAATGTTGATTGCTACAATTATATTATAAAGGATACTCATATTAACATACAAGTATGTCATTACAGAAAATAATCTTTAGTCTTTAAACTCATAGGGAAAAAAAGTGTGTAAAATACCTACAAATGTTCTGAGTAATGCAAATATCCAGAGGGTTAATACAACTTGTGTGAAATATATTTCTTGAAAATGTCAGCTCATTTAGATAACAGGTTTCTGTTTTTTCTCAACTCATATTTCAATTTCAATATTTTGTGCAGCTTAACTATTTTGGTTCTTAAGTTTTAATATCATGTCTAAGAGCTTAGATATTATAGACTCTAAAACTGCAATACAGATGTAAGTTTCCATACACAGACAATAAAGAATAAAGGTCCTTTATATTCCCAAATAGTCAACTATATTTGCGAAAATAATAGGCAATTAACAAAAACAGTTTTGTGTTGACTATATCACTTTAGTGTTGTTAGAAAGAATAAATAACACAGCTTGCTTGCTAGTCCTACGTTATTATCAGTGTCACAACTTCATACATATATTTTCTGATTTCATAAGTAGTATATAAGTAACTATTGTATATTCTGAGTGGTATGGAGGAAAAAAAATAGTAGACCTCGACATAAGATCATATTTCACCAAGAATTTATGCTACTGTCTTTGTAGCATCTATCAATTATTTACTTAGAGCAATCACATGTATCTTCTACCTCTGTATGTTTTCTGTTCTCAATAAAAAAAGAAAACTTGACATAATGAAAAACTGGATTGGAAACAGACCAAATTTAGATCTTAACTAATTATTTTAACTGATATATAAGGTAATATGTGGAAAGTATCCCCCCACCCCATTAATATATTAATTGACATCATTGATTGTTACCTAGCATTCATTTCTCCTTTTCTAAGAGGATCCACATTTTTGTTCAAGAATCCACCTCTTCCCCAATCAGCCAATAATTTTCAGAACAGGCTGATTCTATTTATTTCTGAATTAGGATATTTTTGGCTCTAAGAAAACTATACCCCAATCAAATTAGCTTTAATGAAAAAGAGGTTTTATAAGACCATGTAAATGATACAGCTCTGAGTTAAGGCAGTACGTATGGATGGAAACATGAAAAAAAATGAACAAGGTAGCTACTCTAAGACAACAGACGCAAGTGCTGCTGACTGGTTAACTAAAGGACTCACTTCATTACCAGGACAGAGAGTGCTCACTCTATCTGTGGCTAGGGGTTAATATATGCACTGTGTGTTTACCATTCTTCTCTATTCTAGCTGTGAAATTTTATTACCTTCATCCTATTCCTTTTCCATCATTCTATACCAAATATGGAGGAAGTACATCTTTATCTAGGTTACTAGTTTGCAAAGAAGTAATTCTCTCATAAAGAGAAGCTTTGCATACTGTTAAGTTAAATTATACATAATGAATTACAATATAGTTTGAACAGAAAATAACATTGCCCACTTTTGGACTCTTACTACAGTTTACTTAGTAAAATCACCAGGAAATAATTTAGATCAAAATCTACAACAATTTTATCTTTAGTAAAAGTATACAGTAAATTGGAACTACATATAAACTAATGTTACTCAGGATTCCCATCATAGCACTAGACAAATACAGGCGATGAAAAATACCTGTGGTGGTATCACCCCTCCACACATGACAAGTATATCTGGCCGTCCAAGGGAGTTAAGTTCTCTGATGAGCTCAGGAACTAGGGTTTTATGACCAGCAGCGAGCGTGCTCACACCCACGGCATGCACATCTGCATCCACAGCCTGCTGGGCCACT
This sequence comes from Neofelis nebulosa, assembly GCF_028018385.1. Taxonomy (NCBI): domain Eukaryota; kingdom Metazoa; phylum Chordata; class Mammalia; order Carnivora; family Felidae; genus Neofelis; species Neofelis nebulosa. Next base: position 50,597,570 of record NC_080787.1, read on the forward strand.
TCTCGGGGAGTCTAAACAATTATAAAGTAAAGAGACAAATCATCAAGTTATTCCAAAAAGTATTTTAAAACTGTTACCTAGTAAATTAGCATTCCAAGGTTTTCCTCATTAAAAATCTTGAAGTGACTATAACCTCATATTTCACCATTCTCAAATCATAAATACCAACTCATCCAATTGATGCAATAAACAGCAGGGCTGTATCGCTTCTAGCCCTAGAATTTATCAATTAGATTTGTTACATCAAAATATAGTCCCCCCAAAAACTTTTAAGACAAAGAATATAGGCGAAATACATTATCTATTCATTACAATTTTTGAAAAATACATCTGTTGTCTTCATTATCAACATTTATTGAGTGGTGATGCAGTACAAGACAACATGTTATAGTATCTATGAAGAGGTAAAAGACCAAACATACGATTCAATGTGAAAAGTGAATCTCAGGTTTTAAAGTAGAATGGGAAAGAGGTATGTTAGCAAGATGGCACACTAGGAAGCTTCAGGACCTCCGTCTCCCACGGAGACACTGAACTGACAGCAACATATGAATCGAAATAATGTAAGAACGCTAGAAACTAGTTAAGGAGTTATAATACCCAGGCAAATGCATAAGCAAGAAAAAAGATGGTGTCAAGAAGGCTGCTTTTCACGCATTAACCAGTGTGCATACACAGTCATAAAGGATATTTTCATGTATTCAATTATGAATTGAGTTACCCAGGACCATATTCATTCCCTGCAATGGGTCTGTAACATTTGCTCTTGATAATTTACATGCATTTAAATCACTTCATATAAAAGACACATACAAGTTTCTCATTGTAAATACACTGTAAACTGAGAAATTGGGGAAGGAGAAGGCTATCTCAGAAACCACTTGCACAATAATAAGCTCAAAAAAATTACCAAAATCTGAGAATTTTCTTAGTTTGGCAATATTTTAAGCCTCATAATTTCAGTGTGAAAACAAAAGATTCTACACTCTTGGTAATGAAGCCATATTCAAGAGTATCTCTAAGAAAATCACACAGCAGATTGGTAAAGCCTAGTCTGTGAGAAATATAGCCTATGAAATTAAAACCATTAAGAAAATGTGCATATTGTTGATATTGAGTTGTTAAAAGTAAGAAACCTAATTGACTTATACGATTGATCATTCATGTTACCAAAACGTATTAGATTAAAATTCCACTTAATTCGGTTCCATGCTTTATGCTTAGATACACTAAACTGTATTTTATGTCAACAAATAGTGAACATTTTAAAACTTTAAATCTAATTTTTTTTTTTAAACGTTTATTTATTTTTGAGACAGAGAGAGACAGAGCATGAACAGGGGAGGGTCAGAGAGAGGGAGACACAAATTCTGAAACAGGCTCCAGGCTCTGAGCCGTCACCACAGAGCCCGACGTGGGACTCAAACTCACAGACCGTGAGATCACGACCTGAGCGGAAGTCGGACGCTTAACCGACTGAGCCACCCAGGCGCCCCAACTTTAAATCTAATTTTAATGAAATCAGACACAGAACTGCAGGATTCTACCTTCATCCACAGATAAGTTTTTCTTTTTTTTAAATGATATAGTATTATATTAACAAATTTGTGGTACTAAAAGGCAAATTATATTTTTATAGATGGCATGCAATAGGGAAATGAACTTTTAGCTCTTTGAAAAGTTCTTTTAAGTGCCAATGAATGACCATAGTTTTTACTTACTTTCATTTTATAAAAAAATATATATATATTTCCCAAAAGCTAATTTTTAAATATTGGAAATGTATTATATTTGGTCAATATTTAAAAGAAACAAAAAGCTGAAGTAAAAGGGAAGTAGCATATAAATAAAAAACTAGAATGAGAAAGTAGTCAACTTAAAGGAAGAATGAAAGCAATCTCAATATATGTACTTACTTAATTTAAAATATATTTGAGATGCTTAACAAAACCTACCTTAAATGTATTTATAAATTTACCTATGAACACAGTTCAAGGACATATCTCCATAAGTTCAGGCTAACTGAATTTCTTCTAGACACTCTAGAGTATTATTTAAAAATTCAAAAGGGAAAACTCTTAAGGGAGATTCTACAAAGGGCACGCCTCTTCAGGAAGGTTATTTCGTTACTTGCAAAAATGTAATCAATTTTTTAGTCTTCATCTTAGCTGACTCATCCACATCATGGAATAATAGTACCTCCTTTTCCTTGAAATTCTCCTTCCTCCTTAGTGTTCATCCCACTACTCACTCCATTTCCTTTTTCTCCTTTGCTGCCTCCTTCTCTTTTTCCTTTTAATGTTCAAGTTTTCATACTGCTACACACACTCTTCATGAGAAGTTAAATGAGTTCTCATGGTTTTAAGTACTATTTACATACTGAGAAGTCTCAAAATCTTATTTATAACAGAGGCCTCTCTTCTATGCTCCAGACATGTATATCCAATTTACATAGCTGTCTTCATCTGAATGTTCCATAAGCTGATTCTCTTAAGCCTACCTCCATTCCCCATAAATAACCCCTTTATTAAATTTTCTTCACGATCCTGGCCAACTTCTGCTAAGACCCTGACACTGCCTGTGGGTAAGGCCTGCATTGCTTCTCACTCATTACTGAACATCTTAACTGGACTCCTTGCATCTAGGAAGCTCCTCTCAATCTGCTTAAGAAAGTGATTTTCCTGGAAAGTGAGCTTTCTAAAGTATAAATTTGATTGTCACTCTACCTAGACACCTTTGGGATAATGTTCAAACTCCGTAGAATGGCATACAAGGCTATATTCATTATAATCTACACACCACCCCAAGCACTGTATTCTAATGTTACTGAACGTCCTACAGTTACCTGAAGGCATCATGCCTTCTCACGGCTCTGTACCTCTGCACCTCTGCTCAAGCCAACCCTTTTCCTAGCATGCCTTTCCCTGCCTTGCTCTCTAGGCTTCCAAAGACACAGCTCAAACATAAGTTCCTAGGATACTTGGGTAAGTTCCTTGTCCAAATGTTAATTACAGTAATTATTACTCTTCTGTGTTTACTGATAAGTAAATCTTTCTCTGTTAGGAGCCTGTAACCTCCCTGAAGACAAAAATCGTATCTTATTCAACTCAGAACCTAGCATCTGGTAGATGATCAATAAGTATGTAGTGGATAAAACTTTTACTGTGGAAGTTATTACAATGTACTCAACCAAAGATATTTTGTAGAGAAGATTAAAGTTGTATCATTCTATAGAGAATTTCAGCTTCATTTACTTCTAACAAATTATTATCCTGTTGGGTCAAAGATTCTGTGACTAAATAAAATACTACTAGAGAGTAACTAAAAAGAAAACCTAACTATGAATCAAGCTCTCACTCTGATGGTTGATTTCCCTTTCAAAACATTTTTCATCAATCTGACGTGGGCTACCTTTTCCACAAATTATCAGACAAATCTCAATAAATAGTACGATGAGATCTTTGAAAGTAATCTTCAGTTTTAGAAACCTAATAACAGTTTAGTTACTGACACTAATTTTTACAAAGTGTGAGAAACAAGTACATTAATATAAATTGTATTTCTTTCTTATTTCTGTCATAATTAACTGGATTATATGCATTCAAAAATAAATTAAGGAATTTGTGGAATTCATTTTCTTCTTTTACACCTTGAAAAACATCATCATGGTTTATCGTCTTTTTTACTATTTTTTCTAAATATAAGTGATTTACTACATTCTTTTTGAAGTTATCCCAACATTTTCAGTACCTGAAAAAGAGGACCGATGTCCACATCAAAACCAAGATCGGCAAATCCTGTAGCAATAACTTTTGCTCCTCTGTCATGTCCATCTTGTCCCATTTTTGCCACAAGAAGACGAGGTCTGCGACCTTCACGTTCCATGAATTTATGAACCCTAAGAACATTTTAAAATACAATAGTTATTAAAAAAATAATAAAATAAAATACAACAGTTATATATTAATTGTCCAAAAGTAAGATATAAAATCTATAATGTATTCACAGTAAATCTTTCAAGTTTATGTAAAAATACCTTCTTACATCCATTACTCACATTTTATGAATATCTCTATTCTACATTGAGAATTCCATTAAAGCCTGGATATGCTTACCACCTTCCCCCACAGAGGAAAGTCTGAAAGACGGCCCAGCCTGTAAGCCCATAATACTTGAGAACATCACAGCGAAGACGAGAAAATGACAATTTTTTGCCTTCTTAAACCAGTCTCCAGCGTATAATATGCATAAATATTTAAAAAGAAGCTTAAAAGTGCCTTTCAGAGTCATTCATACAAATGTAACTCACTGGCTGCTTTGAGCTGTCCATATTTCACCTACCCATCACAAGTGTGAACTCCTTCAAGCTGACTGCAATGTGGTGATTTCTAATGACATATAATCAAAATACCTTCTAACTTAAACCAATAAATTTACAGCCCATTTTGATGACTTTCACCTTGGATGTTTTGGTATTTATCTCATCTATAAGTAGTGACATAAAAAGTGGAAAATTTGTTATAAAAGTTGAGAAAAATAATCATCAGGAAGCTACATTTACACATGGAAAGCATGATCAATTTGTATTAATTTATAGTTCCTAATCATGCTTGACAATACTATTTATTGTCCATTCAGTGAGACTGGTTTTAATTTATGCATAGATGGCAACCAAATTATTTATTTTCAAACATGAAAATTATTTTATAACTATTTGACAATTAAACAATTCGAATAAACTTAAGAATGTAAGTATACTATAATAAGGAGACTGAAATTTAAGTATCTGGGGGTATGAAGCAGTATCAATGCTGGTTGAACAAACATTTGTTTTAATTAGAAACTCTTAAAGGGAACTATCGTGAAAATTGAAAATATTATTTTAGTAAACCTACAGACTAACGGGAAAGTCCATTCAAATGTTTTCCAAATGGTATGTGAGAAAATGAAGCCCACAACTGATTCATTGGGATTATGCTCACAGAAAAGATGGCATTCTGGTTTAAGAAATCTCATTTATTACCTCTGGATAGCAAATGATATCTCTTTACTTTCTCCAAATTCCTGCCGATAGGCTCCACTGACCATACGATCATTAGCTTTATGTTCACCAAATACCTTTTTCATAGCATCTGTGATTTCTCCAACTGTACATCTAAAATATTAAAATAATAAAATAGAGGTTCTGTTAATATCATTATTTGAGATAAAAAATACTTACTTTAATATTCAATATAATTAGACACAATTTATTACCTAAGTAAAAAGTAGGCTATAGGGGCGCCTGGGTGGCTTGGTCGGTTAAGCGTCCGACTTCGGCTCAGGTCATGATCTCACGGTCTGTGAGTTCGAGCCCCGCGTCGGGCTCTGTGCTGACAGTTCAGAGCCTGGAGCCTGTTTCAGATTCTGTGTCTCCCTCTCTCTCTGACCCTCCCCCGTTCATGCTCTGTCTCTCTCTGTCTCAAAAATAAATAAACATTAAAAAAAAAAAATTAAAAAAAAAAAGTAGGCTATCAAAAAATATGGTATTTGTCTTTCTCTCACTGATTTATTTCACTTAAATAAAAATGTTTTTTACTGCACTGATGAAAGCTTCTTTCCTCAGAATACTTATGAAAAATGATTCTGGATGCCTCTATACATAGTAATCTTTCTCCCTCTCTTTTTTTTTTTTTGGTACAAAAAGGTGATTTGATTAAAGCATGGGGACAGGACCCATGGGCAGGAAGAGCTGCCCTGGGATAGTAAGGAGAGACTGATTATATACTTGGGAGTTGGGGAGGTAAAGTCAAGGGGGAAGTTTCCAAAGGGATTTTCATATGCTAAAGAAGAATCACAGGGGGCCTAGCCATTGTCATCCTAAGGTTGTTTTTCCCTCTAGCACAGCATTAACATTAGGACAGTAGGGAATTTAACATTTTTGAAACAAAAAATGGCTGACTTAAAAACTATAAATAGACAAGCATGTAAAGATTACTGAATAATTCACCAATTAACAATACAACTAGGGCAGGGGGTGGGGGGCTTGGGGAGGGCTGGGTGGCTCAGTTGGTTAAGCATCCAACTTTGGCTCAGGTCATGATCCCACAGTTTGTGGGTTCGAGCCCTGCATCAGGATCTGTGCTGACAGCTCAGAGCCTGGAGCCTGCTACAGATTTTGTGTCTCCCTCTCTCTCTGCCCTTCCCCCACTCACACTCTGTCTCTCTCTCTCTCTCTCTCTCTTAAAAATAAACATTAAAAAAAATTTTTTTTAAATACTACTGGGCAAAGAGCAAGATTCCCATTGATACTTTTTGATAAAAAGTATTTTAGCATATTCCATTCATTTGTTTATTAATTCATTCAACATTTATTGAGTGTCTAATATAGGGCAAGCATGGTAAGTGCCAGACATATGGTGATAAACAAGACTGGGGGAGGGGGAAAAGAAACCTGCTCTTACAGAGCTTACCATCTAGTCAGATGATACAGACAATACATATGAACTCAAATCAATTAATATGGATTTCAAATGATAATAAGTACTATGAACACATTAAAAGGTGAAATGTGGTGTCTGGAAAAGCTATTCTGAAGATAATGAAGATAAAGCTTTTGAACTAAGATCTAAGTAATGAAAAGGAAAAACTGAAGGGAACATAAAGGAAAATGGAAAAGTGTTTGAAAAAGAAAATACTAAGTGCAAATGTTCTCAGAGGTAAAAAAAGAAAACAAAACAAAAAACCAAAACATGTTCTATGTTTTAAAAATAGAAAGAAGGACACTGGGGACACAGCATAATGAAGGAAGTAGAATAAGGTTGAGTCAGAGAGAGAAGCCAGAGTCACAGCTCACACAATCCTGCACGCCACTGTAAGATTAGGTTTTAATTTAAAAGTATGAGAAACCTCTGGAGGATTTTAAGCACAGAAATCACCTTATTTAAGAAGTTAAAACTGAAAAACAAAAATAAAAACAAAAACCCAACCCACATACTAGTTATCCTACTTCTTAAGTACTTAAAACAACATGTTAAAAAAAAAAAGTTCATAAATAACAAAAGCAAAAATAATTCACCAATGACATCATGTATGGAGAGAAAATTTTTTGTGGTTCACTTGCTTTTCTGCATGTCCTATGAGGCAAAGTACTGACTGACCTTTATTTTGGGGTATCCATTCAAAGATATCTATGAATAACTTTGGACGCCTTGCTTACCTCTGGACAAAGAGTAGTTTTGTGTACTGTCAAAAATAAAAATGTCTATGCTTGAAAATACATCAAACTTCTCAACCTGCAGATGAGTGACATGGATTCACTACAACAGATTGAAACGTCCTGAGCCAGGGGAAATACACAGGATTAATACACTCTACCCATCCTGCAGGAGGTGATGAAGGAGGCTTAGCTGCCTCTGAAGGGCTTCGGTGGGTTTTTCTGTTATCACTTGCTGAAATTCTTGAAAGGCTGGTTCATCCTTTCTCATCTATGAATACTTTTAACCCTTTCCCAAACCTTGTTAGAAAGCTTCAGTAACTGGTCACTAAACAGAAAATTAGGTACTTATGAATTAATGAACTCTAAATCAAAATCTGTTTGATTTTTATACACCTTTAATAGCTCCACATGCTTCCAGAATAGGCCGGCGGGACACCACTGGACCCTAGAGTATCATGAATAACGAATGCTCTATCTGCTCGAACCCTGGTGCCATCCAAGTATTGCAAATGAATAAAAAGTCTTCGGTGGCCCCGCTGTTGGGCTAGCTGGCCTACCGGCTGCACTGCGCCCTGCACCACATCGTGGCACTCGAGTTCCTGGGGTGGTGAGCCCACTACCTTTCATCCCATGAAGGAAAGGAGAGGGCTTACCCATGTCTCCTGCTCAGAGAAGTTTCATGATGCCCTTGGTGAAGAACATACGTCACTTCACTTATAATTCATTACCATCTAACTGCTGAGATGACTGACCTCAGCTTTACTCTGGAGATGAGAAATGAGCACACACACCTGAACAGTTCTCACTACCTTATTTTGCCAGTAACTGAATTTGACAAAAATCGATCACTTCTGCTCTGTTTTGTTCATCTAACTGTAGAAATGTTTAGATCTATTTAGCTAGTTACTAGTAAGATGGACTTTCTCAAAATCTGACATCTGTGTGCTTGGTATTTTTTTAAGTATTAATGTTTCATTTTTTTAAATTTTATTTAGAAGGATTAAAGCCTCGTAATGTTTACATGTTTAAAAAAACATATGAATGTCGCAAGTGCACAGATATTTAAGAAAAACAAAAATTAACTTCATTTGCATTTCCAATATTTTCTTTTAGGCTCACAAGGTTTATAGAAGCAACCTTTTATTTAAGTACACTTTGAAAATCTCAACTGGTAAACTTTTTAAAAATTTTTATTTCAGAAAAAGAGAGAGAGAGAGAGAGACTGCGAGGGGGGCAGAGGCAAAGACAGAGAGAGAGAGAGAGAGAGAGAGAGAGAGAGAGAGAGAGAGAGAGAGAGAGAGAGAATCTTAAACAGGCTCCACACTCAGCACAGAGCACAAGGGGCTCAACCCCACCACCCTGAGATCATGACCTGAGCTTAAATCAAGAGTCAGATGCTTAACCAACTGATCCACCCTGGCACCCCTAAATTGGTCAACTTCTGGTATTTGGAAATCTCCGAACTTAAATATCATCACCTTGCACGAGCTGCATCCACTGCAAGAGCCAAAATATTCCCGTCTCCACTGGCAGCACATGCAGTCAATGCAGCAAGACATCGTTCAGCCAAGGTTTCATCCCTGCTGGATTTGACCTTATGGAAAAGGTCAAGAAAAGGGTCAATTTACATGAAAAAAAGAACAAAACAGAGATCAGGAGATTAGACACTGATATACGTCATATGGAAATTGTTCCATAATCTTAACCACAAAAACAAAATAAAACAAAAGGAGAAAATAATATGTATCCTAGGTCTGATATTCATTCAATTTGTTCATTTACTCATTCAATAAACATTTAAAACAATACTGAATTCCGCATAGCTCTGATAAATCAGATAAATAATACTGAAGCCTCTCTGAAGTAGTTAGTACATGCTACTTAGGCTTTACTAATGTAACAAGACATCAAAAACAAGTAGGTCTTTTATATGGAAGGCACACTAAAGAATAATAGTGACAAGGAAAAAAAAATAATAACAGATTACAACATAGAGAATATTTGTTATACATTGTTTTCCCTAGCTAACTAACAATATATTGGTAATAATATGTATGTATATTGTTTTTCTTCTTCTCAAAGAGAAAGAAAAAGAGAGATGATGAGAAATACTGCAGTGGAGACAGAAAGACCATGAAAAGCACAGTCAAAACCTTTTCCCCTCAGATCCTAGCTCTACTCTGCTCTGCCAACAATCTGCCTAAACAAAGTTACCTAAAATCCAATTTTCTACAAGTTTGCACCACCTATAAAAGAGTCTAAATATGATACTACTCAAGAAGCTACTAAAATCATATAATATCTATAAGCAGAAATGGATCAAAAATCTTACACTAAAGGCAAGGAAAAACCCAACTCCATTAACATTACCGAATTTCTCTCTTGCCTGAAATAAAGTTTAACATCATTTATGGTAAATGGAACGCCTCAAGCTGTAAGGGTGCAGAGTTAATAAAAGTGTAAAGTATAAGAGGGGATAAAAGGGCTTTTTCCAAATATAATATATGTTGAGACTTTTGTGATGACTCAAAATAAAATGATATATCCTAAGGAGAACCTTTTAAAAAAGTGATAAAAATGTGAGAGAGGAGTTATTATCTTCTGCTTGAGGGTGAAAATGGAAATAATGCCATTAAGTGTAATAGAAAAATGGAAAATGATAGTGCTGCATGCAGTCTAACTGAACAAACTCTTATATTCCTTTTTTTTTTTTTTAGAGAGAGAGCACACTGGAGTGGGGGAGAAAGGCAGAGGGAGAGAGAGAGGGAGAGAAAGAAAGAGAGAGAGAGAGAGAGAGAGAGAGAGAGAGAGAGACAGAGATTTTCAACCTTAAGAAGCTCCACACTCAGTGTGGAGCCCGATGCAGGGTTCAATCCCACAATCCTAGGATCATGACCTGAGCTGAAATCAAGAGTCAGACGCTCAACCGACTCAGTCACCAAGGTACCCATGATTCTTAAAGAATATCTAAACAGAACAGAGAAAAAAGTTGTATCTTAAACTATCACAGAGAAAGTAAACACAGAAAAAGCATTAATGATAACTAAAGAATTTCAAGTTTCTTGTGGACCACTTTCTTGTACCATACACAAAAATAAATTCAAAATGGATAAAAGACCTAAATGTGAGACAGGAAGCCATCAAAATCCTAGAGGGACACAGGCAGCAACCTTGATCATGGCCACGGCAACTTTTATAAGACATGTCTCTGGAGGCAACGGAAACAAAAGCAAAAATGAACTATTGGTACCTCATCAAGATACAAACCTTCTGCACAGTGAAGGAAACAATCAACAAAACTAAAAGGCAACCTAAGGAATGGGAGAAGATATTTGCAAATGAAATATCGGATAAAGGGCTAGTATCCAAAATCTATAAAGAACTTATTAAACTTAATACCCAAAAAAATAAGTAATTGAGTTAGGAAATGAGAAGACATGAACAGACATTTCTCCAAAGAAGACATACAAATGGCTAACAGACACACGAAAACATGCTCAGTATCACTCAACATCAGGGAAATACAAATCAAAAACCACAATGAGATACCACATCACACCTGTCAGAATAGCTAAAATTAACAACTTGTGAAACAGCAGATGATGGTGACGATGCCAAGAAAAGAGAACCCTCTTACGCTATTGGTAGGAATGCAAACTGGTGCAGCCACTCTGGAAAACAGTATGGAGGTTCCTCAAAAAGTTAAAAATAGAACTACCCTATGACCCAGCAATTGCACTACTAGGTATTTATCCAAAGGATACAAAAATGCTGATTGAAAGGGACACATGCACCCCAATGTTTATAGCAGCACTATCAACAATAGCCAAATTATGGAAAGAGCTCAAATGTCCATCGACTGATGAATGGATAAAGAAGATGTACATATTTACACACACACACACACACACACACACACACACACACACACACACACAATGGAGTATTATTCAGCCATCAAACAGAATGAAATCTTGCCATTTGCGACAACATGGATGGAACTAGAGTATATGATGCTAAGCAAAATAAATTAGAGAAAGACAGATACCACATGACTTTACTCATATGTGGAATTTAAGAAATAAAACAGATGAACACAGGGGAAGGGAAGGAAAAATAAAGTAAGATAAAAACAGAGGCGGAGGCACAACATAAGAGATTCTTAACTATAGAGAACAAACTGAGGGTTGCTGGAGGGGAGGTGGGTGGGGGATGGGCTAAATGGGTGATAGGCATTAAGGAGGGCACTTGTTAGGATGAGCACTGGGTGTTGTATGTAAGTGATGAATCACTAAATTCTACTCCTGAAATGAATACTACACTATATGTTAACTAACTTGAATTTAAATACAATCTAAGAAAAAAAATTCAATTTCTTGCTTTGGAAATAATAGTAATTACAAAAGCCAGAGATTAAAAGACCACAGTAGCTTCATACAAAATAAATACATAGATTATAACTATAAGAATGTTTTATCTATTTTAGTATTTCATATATTTTGATTCAGCTCAGTGAGAAATTGGCAGTAAAGCTAAGACAATAATCTAGTTTCAATTAAAATAAATTATTTCATTTACAAATGGTATCTTACTAAAGCACTATTAAAATATATTTGAATTAAAAAAAAGAAAAAAACAGAAAGCAAATGATTCTTTCATAGTGGTATCAGGAACCATGGGCTAATGGAAACAAATCAGTGAGAAGCCCTGGGTTCATATACTCTGAACTTAATTTTTAGTTTTGAGTGAGTTATATAATCATTTAAGCCTTTGTTTTAATCTGTAATTTATGTGAGGTGTTATTACAGTGAGATTTTTAATAATAACATATAAGTATCACAGAGGCAGCTGTCTTGGTTTAAAATGAATTTGAGTCTTAGCCGTTCAATTATTTATTCTGGGCAAGTTTCTCAATCTCCCTTATCTTTAGTTTCCTTAACTTTAAAATGTTGGGAAATAATACCCACCTCATGTGGTTGTTGTAAGGATTAAACAAGACAATGTAAGGGTTTACACAATGCCCAGAAAGCACTCAAAAAATGATAGCTATCATTACCTTCTTGAGTTTTTCAATCTGCTTGTTACGTACTGATGTATTATCAATCGCCAGAACATCCACAGATTCTTCTTTTTCCAATTGGTACTTATTTACTCCAACAATCACTTCAGAACCTATCAATTTCCCAGAGGAAAATAATATGTAGATTCTATTCATAAATACTTCCATAATAGTAATGCTCTGATCATCACATACTTTGCTTATAAGGTTAATATTTTTATTTTTAAAAAAATTTTTTTTCAACGTTTTTTATTTATTTTTGGGACAGAGAGAGACAGAGCATAAACGGGGGAGGGTCAGAGAGAGAGGGAGACACAGAATCGGAAACAGGCTCCAGGCTCCGAGCCATCAGCCCAGAGCCTGACGCGGGCCTCTAACTCACAGACTGCGAGATCGTGACCTGGCTGAAGTCGGACGCTTAACCGACTGCACCCACCCAGGCGCCCCAAGGTTAATATTTTTAAATAGTATTCTTAAATCTTAATGAAACTTCAATATAGATCAACAAATCACAACAAAATGGGGGTGAGAGGGGAAAGAACTGGTATATACCAGATCTCTTTAAGGGAGGATTTTTATTATTCTCTCAAACTATATACTTTCCCAGAGTTTCTGATAAATCCTCTTCTACAACTACAAAATTAAAATAATAGCAGCAAATAAAGATTTATAAGGGAGAGAATTAACATCCAATAATGTTTTCAATATATTCTTGTATTCTCTTACAGCCAGTAGCTTTTAACAAAAAGTACTTTTAAAATCTGTAAGTAATAAACCAGAATTATAAAGATATTTCCTTGGGGCGCCTGGGTGGCGCAGTCGGTTAAGCGTCCGACTTCAGCCAGGTCACGATCTCGCGGTCCGTGAGTTCGAGCCCCGCATCAGGCTCTGGGCTGATGGCTCGGAGCCTGGAGCCTGTTTCCGATTCTATGTCTCCCTCTCTCTCTGCCCCTCCCCCGCTCATGCTCTGTCTCTCTCTGTCCCAAAAATAAATAAAAAAACGTTGAAAAAAAAAAAAAAAAGATATTTCCTTAACATAATAAGAATATATTTTGCCTCAAACTACCAGATTATTACCTTTAAAGACATCCTGCCACCCAACTCTTCTCCTTATTTCCTTTTCAGAACTCATCCCAATCTATAATTATTTTATTATGTGTTCACTTGCCCATTTTCTGTCTCTTTGTTACTAAAATGTAAATTCTAAGGGTGAAGAGATCATGTCTTTCCTGTTCACAGTTGTATCCCAGACATAATACAGTGCCCCAAATGGTAAATACTAAAAAAAAAAAGTGTTCACTGACTGAATGAATAAATACTCCAATGCAGAGCACAATGACTAATAATACCATCTTCAAAACGCTGGAGATACCCACTTACACATATACATACATACACACACACACACACACACACACACACGGGCATACCTCAACACATACTCTGTACATATGCTTGCCCATATGCATACATGCATGCAAAAATACAAACAGGAAGAGATAGATGATAGATAGATAGATAAAGAAACATCTAAGTTTCATTTTTCTATTATTTTTGTTTTATTAACTATGTATGTTATCTTTAAACAGAAATTAATATTTCTTTTTAAATACAGTACTAGATTTCACATATAAACATTTTCATTTTATCTTACCAGAATCTATTCTTGCTTGCCTTCGGGCAGCACATTCTTCAATTCGAAGTTTAGGTATTCCTTCTGCTACAGCTTTGGCCATTCCACCCATCTCTTCAATTTCATGAATAAGCTATTAAGAAAAACAGATTAATAAAACTGGAAAAGAATATAATGATATTTTTATAAACTATACAAATTTGTTATGTTACATAATTACCAATATTACTAAAATCCTAAACTATTCTAGTGGTAAGTTTAATGTTTCATAAGAAAAGAATTAAGTTAACATCAAGAGCTTTTCTATAGTTAGGAGTGCCTGGCTGGCTCAGGGGGAGCATGCAACTCTTGATCTTGGGGTGAGTTTGAGCTCCATGTTGGGTGTAGACATAACTTAAATGAATAAAATAAATTTTTTTTTTAAAAAAAAAGGAAAAGTGGAGTGCCTGAGTAGCTCAGCTGGTTAAGTGTCTGACCTCGGCTCAGGTCATGATCTCGCAAATCATGAGTTTGAGCCCCACCTCGGGCTCTGGGCTGACAACTCATAGTCTGGAGCCTGCTTTCACTTCTGTGTCTCCCTCTTTCTCTGCCTCTCCTCTGCTTGTGCTGTCTCTATTTCTCTCTCTCTCAAAAATAAAAATTAAAAATTTTTTTTTAAAGAGGAAAAAAGTTCCATAGAGTTAACAATATTGTACTGTATATTTGAAAGTTGCTAAGACAGTAGATGTTAAAAGTTCTTATCACAAGAAAAAAGAAATTGTATAACTGTGTGGTATGGAAAGTGACTAAACTTACTCTGGTAATCACTTTACAATTCATGCATATATCAAATCATCATGTTTTATATCTTAAATTAATACAATGTTATATGTCTGTCATATCTCAAAAAAGATAGAAATTATATATTTAAAGTTCAAAAGACAACAGAAAAACTAAGATGTATATCTGGAAGCACAAAACCTGTCACTCAAGTCTTAGGAGAAAACTAAAGATAACATCAATAGTCTTTATTTTTAGTTACTTAAGTTTTCATGGATACATAAATAAACACTCTTTAAGGAATGTATTTCAAAATGCAACTTCATTTTTTATTTGATCAGCACAATAATAACATAACTCTACTGCTCCTGACACCAGCATACATCTAAACCTTCAATCACAGCCTTATTTATACATGAGGTGGTGGGAAAATGAATGGTGGAATGGTATATGACACAGCAGAAAGGAACAAAGTAAAACTTGTTTTTTTTCCAGAAGAATTCAAGAAATTAGAATTTGTGTTGAAGCCAAAGCTAAGATAGGAAGCTAAAAAGAGGAAGACTACTTGAGAATTTAGAACTATCCCTCTCCCATTCTGTCAGGACAACCAAAGCTTACATCTGCAAAAAACAGACCAAAGTTTATCTCTGTAGAAAAGCAATGGGCTATCAAACACCAAGTACATACAGAGGCAAGAGTAAGATATCTTGATATAAAAACCTGTATTCTGAATAATAAGATTAAAGACAAAAGGCACACAGAGAAAAGAGACAATACAGGATAGAGAAGAAAACTTAAAAAAATATAATATCCTCAGAAAAAAAGATTATATTCTATATTAATGAAACAAGTAACATAACACACAAAACATAGAAAACAAAATGAGCTTTTGGAAATTAAAAATATGATATATGAATTTTAAAGTGAGTAGAAATTTAAAGTTGACGACTCCCTAAGAAAACAAAACAGAATCTCAAAGATGAGTTATAGAACAGATAAGAACATCAGAGTATCATTCCAGGAGGTCCTTATCCAATAATTCAGAGTTCTAGAAAGAGAATGACAGAAAAAATGGCAGGGACAAAACTATCAAAAAAATAACACAAGACAATTTTCCAGAGTTATGAGAACATGAAAAATAGGCCAGATAAAAAATGCCCACCAAAGGTCTAGTCCAATATAGGAAAAATATACACATCAATGTCCCCCAACTTAAAAATAGAGATCCTAAAACTGTTAGAAAGAAAGGTCCTGAGAGTAGAAATAGCATCAGATTTCTAAACAGAAATATTAGAAGCTAGAATAAAAAACAGATCAATGTTTACAAACTCTCAAATGAAAATAATTTCAAACACAGACTATCAACCAAATACCAGAGTAGAATAAAGACATTTTCAAACATCCAAAGTTTCATATAATTCATCACCTATGTACAACTTCTGAGAGGTTCCTATGAGGTATCGTTCAAAATAACAAGGGATAAATCAACAGAGATAGACACAGCATTCAGGATACAGATTCAACATAGCAGAGGTGAAAAGAATTCCCAGGATAATGACAAAGGTTAGTCAAAGGACTGCAATGGTCAGCAGGTCTAGAGAGAAACTAGTCTAAATCAAATGACAGCACTGGAGGACTTCAGAAGGATGTATACTATTGAGATGTAATTATATTGGTAGTATTAGGAGACAAAAGAAAGAAGAGGTAAGAATCAGCTAAAACACTAAACTACCATACTACAAAATAGGTAATGACTAAAACTGATGGAATTAGAACTAGTGTATATGTATAATTTTTAAATATGGAGATAAAAACAAACAAAAAAGATGTATTTGATTCAAAGAAGCAGGAAAAAAAGCAAGTAGAAGACAAAGGACTGCTTTTTTATGTTACAGCCTTTTAATACTAATACTCTTTTTAACTCTTTGAATAAAATACTTTAATACAAATACAATTATATTTTTAAATTATGTTTCAGTTTTGTATACTAGAAGGTCAAACCTAAAATTCTCTTTTTCTCTCGAACATTTTATAAATCTTGATATAAATCTATGATTTGATTTACATATCAAAATACCTACAAACCTATAAATCTGTAAATCTTAAAACCAAAATTTCAAAGAGGAGAAACTGACCTTCAAGGCAGCGTCATAAACATCATTTGTGAGAGATTCCATCATATAGGAACCTCCCCAAGGATCAGCCACTTTGGGAATCCCAGATTCTTCTTGAATAATGATTTGTGTATTCCTGGCAATTCGGGCACTTTTCACAGTTGGCAAACCCAAGGCTTCGTCAAAAGAATTTGTGTGCAAAGACTGAGTCCCTCCAAACACTGCCGCCATTGCTTCTACTGCAGTACGAATGATGTTATTATAAGGGTCCTAAAACATTTAGAGAAAAGCAAAAAGTCAAAACAAGGGGACAACTGATAAAGGATGCTATGATTAAGCAGTGGCTACTGTGTACTTACTTTGCCAATGCCTACATTAGGCTTCAGAATATCCAACAAATTAAGACGAATTAGTAAACAAGCCAGACTTAATAGGCACTCAATAAATGATTTATTAATAAGTGATTAATAAACAGATGAACAATGAATCCAGATAAGAAATCTGGATTCATTCTGTTCCTGATTATGATTGGGGCAAGGCGTTGGACCTTTCTGAACTTTAGCTGCCTTAGCTGTAAAAATGAGGAGGTTAAGACAAAAATGATTATTAAAGTTCCTTCCAATCCTGAAATCTCTACTTCTCCATTTATAAGGACCTGAAGCAATATTTAATAGATATATTAGTTTTTATTTACTTTTAGGTGTATAAAAGAAATGTAGCTTTAAAGTTATGAATTATTTTTAATATATCAAAATAATTTTATATGTAAAGAAAATGCATGAAAAAAGATCAGTTTTTTAATAGAATGAAATTAAATTATGCAAATGAAAATAGCATTTAAATGGTATGTTTGCATGCATATTTATTTAAACTAAAATAAATATAACTAAAATAAATAATATAGATGCACAAATTTTTAATTAGGTGATTTTATGTTAAGAATTTTTAACTCTTGGGGTGCCTGGATGGCTCAGTCGGTTGAACATCCAACTCTTGATTTCGGCTCAGGTAATGATTTCACGGTTCGTGAGATTAAGCCCCACAGTGGGTTCTGTGCTGTCAGTGGGGAGCCTGCTTGGGATGCTATCTCTCCCTCTCTGTCTGACCCTTCCTCGTTTGCATGCGCTCTTTCTCTCTTTCTGAATGAATAAATATTAAAAAAATAATTTAAACTCTTAAAATTATTTAAGGCGATATAAACTAAGTTGTGGTTTTTACTTCTTCCTCATCATATGTTTTCTTTACTTTTAAAAAGGTAAAACAGCACTGCATACAAGCTAACGTTTAAATGATTTTATATTATTCACCACTAGAGGGAGCCAACTTCATTTATTACAATACATGCGTAAAAACCATCAATGTGCATTATGCTTTAGAATAATTATAATTTTCAAATATTAACAGATAGCTTCTTAAACTTACTTCCTGACTATGCTATCTTGCTTGTAATACAATATATGACTTTACTAAAATTCTACACTTTAAATTATACACATACCTGCTCAGTAAGTGACCATCCTGATGTCTGACAATGAGCCCTTAGAAGAAGAGATTTAGAGTTTTTAGGCTGAAACATTTTCTCTATTAAGTGAGCCCAGAGTCTTCTCCCAGCTCTCATTTTTGCTATTTCCATATAAAAGTTCATCCCAATTCCCCAGAAGAAAGACAACCTAAAATAGTAATGTTAAGTCCATTATTTGATTATACTTAACAATCTAAAATGGAAAATAAAACTAATTGTACCACACACTAAACAAAACAGCATCCACATTTTAATTTCAAACAACTTAATCTGAATTAAAATCAAAGCATAAGCATATATACATAAGTAACTTTAAACCTAACAGATAAAAGTACAGTTTTAGGCACAAAGAAGAAATAGCTGTGGTTATCTGCTTCAGGTAGAAATTATTCACTTCACAGTTGGTCTTCTATAGAAAAGAAGTTCCTCTTGTGTCTTTAAATATAGAATGAATCACTATCCAAAAATAAATACTTCAAGAATACCCAATATGTAAGTCAGGGGTAACCCATGAAGGGAATAAAACCACAAACTTGTGGTTTTGGATAGCAAGAAAGTTTTCCTGTTGTTTTGTTTTGTTTTGAAAGAATTATAGTATATTTGGTCTAGGAATGTATTTCTCCAATTGCCCCCAAACCCACTACTCCTTTTTATCTTATATTCTGTCACTGATTTACACATTTAGTTTACTTGCCCATGCCGAAAGGCAGAAAGGCTGTGTTTCTTCAAATAAAACAAGGTGAGCCTTAATTAAGCTAAAAACTAGTAAAATTTTTTGATATGCCCTTGGAAGAAATTGTTAACATTGCAGTCCTCAAATATTTGCCTCAGGATACTTTTTCACTCTTAAAAATACTAAAGATCCCAAAGAATTTTTATTTGGATAATATCTATCAATATTGTATATATTAATTCATTTAGAAACAGTAAACATACATGTTAACAAAAGTAACATTTTTATGAAAAGCAATTACTTTGCTAAAATAAAAAAAATTGTAATAAAAAAGTCACTATTTTACATTTTTGCAAATCTAATGTGTGGCTTAAGGGAAGACAGTTGGAATAAGTATCTGCTTTCTACATTCAATCTATTGCAACATCACATATCATGTAGCTTCTGGAAAACAATGTACACTCTTGAAATAATGAAAGTGGTAAAGGCACATAAAGTTTAATACAATCATGAAAACAATTTGACCTGAAAGATCCCAGGAAGGGTTAGTTACCCTGAGGGGTCCTTAGACCACACTTTGAGAACTGCTGTCATAATATGTATGCAACAACCTCTGATATAGAGTCTATGAACTCGCTGAGGGCAAAAGTCATGTTTTTACAAATTTTATTCCCAGCACGTAAGTAAGTTTGTGCTTGGCCCAGAGCAAAACTTAGCAATTACTCATATGTCCAATTTTTAATCACCAAATTTAAACAATTCTTAAACTTCAATCAAGTATATTTTTTATATAAATTTATTAATAAGCTGTTTTAAAACAGAAATGTTTAATAGCACTGTGAATTCCAAAACACTTAAATTACAAGTGCAACAGAAAAAAATGTAATAGATGACTTCTTTTTAAAATGGAAAAATAAAGAATAAAAGTCAATATCATTTATATGTTTACAGTTTAATTGTCAAAATACGCCAGTTAATTGTGTTCTGTGAACAACTGAAAAACAAGATTCCTCTCATTTACCAAGAAGTAGAGTAAAATTTAATTCTAATTTTTAATTGTAAACAGTATTGGCTTATTCTCTTATTATTACTCCAATAAAACATAAGAGAATCTAGTATGACATTTATATACACAAATTCATTTTATCAATATATTTACTATATACTCATAAATTGGTCCTAAAAATTTTCCTAACACTGAAACAATCTCTGAGGTCAATTTACTCACTCACCTTGGTGCAAATTCATCAATTGTCAGACCAGCTTGGAGCCCAGTTCTACAGTATTCCAACCCATCTGCTATAGTATAGGCCAGTTCCAGAATGGCATCAGCCCCTGCTTCCTGCATATGGTATCCACTAATTGAAATTGAATTAAATTTTGGCATGTGCTACATAAAATAATAAAAAATATAACAGTGAATAAAAAATGTTAAAGGTTCTCTATTAAACTCATTTTCTAAAAGACTATTATTTTCTAAATGATGTTCAACTCAGATACACTAAGTAGTCTTTACCATTAACTGAAAATATTTAATGCTTACTTTGTTATATTTAATTCACTCCTCAATTTGAGTGGTGACTCAATGAACCATTGTAAAATTTGCACCTATTTTATTTTTCTGGTGAAAAAGAATTTGCACTAACCATTCTTTAGAGTCAAAGTTTAAACTCTGAAATTAATTAGCTAAAAGTAGGAATGAACCTTTAGTCCGAAGACTGAATAAACATCTTTAATTCCAAACCAAGGACTGTGACCTCTTAAGAGATCCTAAGATCTCATAACTTTGGGCTAATCTTCTAAGGATAAATACATTTAAGTTTTACTAGTTATCAATTTTCTTGTTTGAAGTTCTTTTTGAAGTCACTGAAAATGACTACATACTGAAATAAAACAGGATTAAGATACATGGATTAGAAATCAAAGACTTCAATTGGATTTACTGTGATATTTAATGCTAAGCATATCCCAGACAGGTTCTTTCTTGCCAAATCACTAAAAAGATGGCATTTCTACCATTCCCCTAAAATTTATTAGAGAGGGTACATAGCACAAATATTCTGCCAAGCCCCAAAATTATCCTCCTTCCCAAGAATTGGCCAAATAAAATAATAAAAGCTAAATCACAGAAACTGAGTATGGTAGTTAAGAACATGGGCTCTAGAGTCAAAGTACTCAGTCTAGTTGACAGCTAGTGTCAGTTAACTAGTCATAAGGCTACAGGCAAGTTTCTCAACCTAGTTATTCCCTGGTTTCTTAAAATATAAAATAGAGGTACTTCCTCATGGAGTTGCTGTAGGATTAAATGAAATGACTCACCTAAACCACTTAGTATTATTCCAGTACGGAGGAAGCATTCAAAAAATGTTACTTGCTGTTGCTAATGTATGCTATGGACTATCTGTAATTTACATTTTTTAATACTTATAATTAACCAAAAGGTCTTGAAAAATGTTCCATTGCAAAAACAGTAAGGGAACTGAATTACATGGAATTGAGAGACAATTTGAGTGCATTTAGAGCTTATAAATAAGAAGCAACGACAGAAGCAGGTGCCTCTCTACAAAGAGATTTTAGTAGCAGAATTTCTTTAAAAATAATAGAAATATTGGAATATTAGAATATTATTCACCCTTAAAAAGGAGGTGAATTCTGATACATGGTACAACATGGATGAGTCTTGAAGACATTATGCTAAGTGAAGTAAGCCAGTCACAAAAAGACAAATACTTTATCATTCCACTTATATGAGGTACCTAGAGTAGTCAAATTCACAGAGATAGAAAGTGGAACGACAGTTTCCAGGAGCTGGAGGGAGAGGAGGATGGGGAGTTATTATTTAACAGGCACAGAGTTTCAGGTTTGCGAAACGAAAAGAGTTTTGGAAATGGATGGTGGTGATGGTTGCACAACAGTGTGAATATACTTAATGCCACTGAACTGTACACTTCAAAAGAGTGAAGATGGTAAATTTTACATTGTGTATTTTTCTACAACTAAAATTTTTTAAAAATAGAAAAGTTTAGTTTACAAAGTACTTCAAT
The DNA here is from genome assembly GCF_028018385.1 of Neofelis nebulosa. NCBI lineage: Eukaryota > Metazoa > Chordata > Mammalia > Carnivora > Felidae > Neofelis > Neofelis nebulosa. The sequence continues at coordinate 50,619,572 of NC_080787.1, forward strand.
GTAACATTATTTGATCAGTATGTGAAACCAGAACTTTTACACTTACGTGAAGGATTATATAAAACAATTTTGAACTTGCAGATGACATTAGGACCTTCCAAAGGGGGAAATGCCCAAGTACATAATAGCACAAACTAAGCAACCTGCTACCAACTATTCAATTCTCCCCTCTCTTCCCGTAATACCTGAACCGTAAATGCAGAGTGCCGATGTGCAAGAACTGTACTTCCAATCTCCTCTCACTACTGTGTGTGTCCATTGAAATAGTGGAACTTTCATTTGTTCCTTCTGGAAATTCACCTTAAATCAGAGGAGCTGCCCCCCTCCCCATGCCAAACACATCCAGCCCACCTACTTCCTCAACCGTAAGGTAGCACAAGGTAAAAGGAACCCTAATGACTGCGGAGCAAACCTACAACCAAACTCTTGATAACCTACTTTCCAACTTCTTTCTTTTTTTTTTTTTTTTTTAATTTTTTTTTTTCCAACGTTTTTTTTTTTATTTATTTTGGGACAGAGAGAGACAGACACAGCATGAACGGGGGAGGGGCAGAGAGAGGGAGACACAGAATCGGAAACAGGCTCCAGGCTCCGAGCCATCAGCCCAGAGCCCGACGCGGGGCTCAAACTCACGGACCGCGAGATCGTGACCTGGCTGAAGTCGGACGCTTAACCGACTGGGCCACCCAGGCGCCCCACCAACTTCTTTCATATGAAAGAGAATCGACTCCTGTTTAGTTAAAGCTACTGCTATCTTTGTACGTGTGTTTGTCATATAAGTCAGTCAGAGAAAGACAGATATCATATGTTTTCACTCATATGTAGAACTTGAGAAACAACAGACCATAGAGGAAGGGAAGGGGAAACGATAGTTTCAAACAGAGAGGGAGGTGAACCCATAAGAGACTCTTAAATACAGAGAACAAACTGAGGGTTGATGGGGGAGGAGGGGAGGGGAAAATGTGATGGACATTGAGGATGCCATTTGTTGGGATGAGCACTGGGTGTTATATGTAAGCGATGAATCATGGGAATCTACCCCCGAAACCAAGAGCACACTGTATACACTGTTTGTTAGCTAACTTGACAATAAATTATATTAAATAAATAATAAATACATAAAAACACACACACACAACCATTCTTCTAACTTTTCTGTAAGGTTTAAAGTATTCAAAATAAAAAGTTTTGGGAAAATTGAAAAAATAAAAATAAAAAATAAATGTAATCCTGCACATATGGTCTTGAAATTGAAAAGGGCGATAAAAATATACAATTCTATACAATATAGTTCACAGGGACAAATGAGATCTATGAAAAGACATAAAACTGCAAAGTGTAAAAGCTGAATATCAAATGAGAAGAGTAGGCAATGCTTGCAAGAGTTCTGAGGTAATAGCAATTACAAGAAATAAAAGATTTTTTAAAAAAAGGTTTCATGGTAGAGGAGAGACTGGCCTTTTGCCATGAAATAATACAGTCTAACTTTAAGGTAGGTAAAGAAACGGAGAGCATTGTCAACAAGAAGCAGAGTATAAATGATGAGGGAAAATACATATTAGTTACTCGGAGGAAAATGAAGTTTTATGTTTCCCAGTGGAGGGATTGTTGCTAAGATAGAAACACTGTAAGAACCTTCTTTTTCCACCACTCTGATTGGGGAAGATAAACCTAATACAGGAGTGAAATATCAGGGACCACATTGTGGATGCAGATATAAATGACATCTTCTAATCTAGTTTCTAATAGAAATACAGCTGATATTTTGATCTCCAACTGTCAGACACAAGTGTGCACTTCAAAACTGAATCTGAACTCTGGCAAGAAACAAAGTGTAAATTATGAGCCCTCCCTGATTCTAACAATTATCAGAGGATACAAATTTAAAAATAAGTAAAATACAGTAAATGTCTAATGCCAAGATTCCTATAGGTAACAACACACTAGGAGTACATTGAAAGCAAAAAAATACGAACTAGCAACACACATAAACATAAAACCCACACTCTGACTTTATGCTATTATTCAGACTCACTTATCAAATTCAAATTAGGTTATGATATTTTATAAAAATTCCTGCATCTAAAGAAGGAAAGCAAAACCCACAAGAAGCAGAAAATACCTTTGCTGTATATTGGAAGATGTCAGCAATAATTTTCATGGATGGTTCTGGAGGAAAAATATAAGTATTTCTGACCATAAACTCCTTTAGTATATCATTTTGGATTGTACCAGTGAGTTTCTCTTTAGGTACACCTTGTTCTTCTCCAGTTACTATAAAAGTCGCAAGAACTGGAATAACTGCTCCATTCATGGTCATGGAAACTGACATTTTTTCTAAAGGAATTCCATCAAAAAGAATTTTGGTATCTTCCACAGTGTCAATAGCAACACCAGCCATTCCAACATCACCACGAACTCGAGGATTATCTGAATCATATCCACGATGTGTCGCCAGATCAAAGGCAACTGATAATCCCTGCTGACCAGCTAAACACACAAAGGAAAAACAATGAAGAATTAAAGAGTCTGGCATCAAAGTAAACTGATTTATGTTAACACTACTAACGGTGTCGAGTCAGCTCATCATAGGATACTTTTATAACAAACATTATTTTTATGCTTATACATGTCAAAACAAATTTAAATAAAGACACTTCATCTCCTAAACTGTTTTCCCATATGGCAAAATGTACAAACTGGGTTCCAGAACAAAAAGAACAAAACATCTCACTATCTTATGTCTATTTGAGGATTTTTTTAACCTTGTTTTTTTTAATAACTTCAACTTTGTATGTCTTAATCCCCTTTACCTATTTTGCCCTTATCTTAACAATTTTAGGTAAAAAAATATTTTTTTAAGTTTATTTATTTGTTTTTAGAGAGAGAGAGCACATGTGCACATGAGCAGGGTAAGGGTAGAGAGAGAGAGAATCCCAAACAGACTCTGAGCTGTGACCACAGAGCCAGATTCAGGGCTCAACCTCAACAATCTGAGATCATGACTTGAGCTGAAATCAGAGTTGGACGCTTAACCAACTGAGTCACCCAGGCGCCCCTCAGTAAAAATACTTTTTAAGATTCATGAAAAGATCTGGCTGTTCACAAATAGTTAATTAACATAACTTGCTATTTGTATGCTCACTTATTTTTATTCTTGTGTTTAATATGGTCATAACAAGATGTCTTGGCTATTCAAATATTCTGGAAAACAGAATTATGAACACCATGCAAAAAAATAAAAATAGTTTACACTAAATATGAGATCCTCCATCTGCAATATAAATGTACAGATCCTCAAATTTAGCAAACAATATAATTTTAATATAGATCAGAAAGAAATAGTAGTTAATATGATTTTTAGAGACCTAAGTGCCAGATTGCACTAAATATATTTGTACATCATCATTTGTTTATTACTTTCTTTAAACCATTTAAACCATTTCCTCTTTAATTCCTATCCTAACAACGTTAAGTAAAAACTCAAAGAGGGATGCCTGGGTGGTTCAGTTCATTGGGCATTTGACTGTTGATTTGGGCTCAGGTCACATTCTCATGGTTTGTGAGTTCAAGCCCTGCATTGGGCTCTGCACTAGCAGTGAGCGTGAAGCCTGCTTGGGATTCTCTCTTCCCTTTTCTCTGCCCCTCCCTTGCTCACACACATTCTCTATTTCTAAAAAACTAAAAAGAAATTTAAAATAAAAAGAAATAAACTTTAATTTTAAAAAAGCTTCTCAAAGAAAAAGCCAATGTCTCTCATGTCATATGAGTTTAACTAATTCCTTTTTATGTAACATGTATGTAACTGTTATTGGCATTCAAGAATTTAGCACCCTATTCTGGATCACTCATTTTTTTGACCACGGAAGTTGAAAAACATTCATATTTCTCAGAGTATAGTCTGAACTACAAAATTATAAAGTGACTATCATTTTTACAGAGATCAACCAGTCTCCCTTCAAAAGAAGCCAGGAACAGGAAATATATGGTTGATCATAAATATAATGTTTTGCATAAAAATCTCACCCTTAATATTGTCTTTATAGAACTTATTGCTTTCTTCCACAGTACTAAAACCAGCATACTGGCGGATGGTCCAGGGCCTAAAGGTGTACATGGTGGGATATGGTCCACGTGTGAATGGCTTCACTCCTGGAAGTTCCTCAGGTAAGTCATTGGTATCCCTGCTAGAATATAAGGGTTTTATGGAGATCCCTTCTGGAGTATGCCATATCAGGTCTTCCGGGTTTTTGCCTTTCAACTGCTTTTTGGCCAGGGCAGCCCATTCTGGATGAAGGGGTTGTTGCTGGTGCAGAAGTCTCCGCCATATAAGCCTGGATCCTGATGACTCTTTGAGCTGCTTCAGGTGATGAGGTGAAAGTAAAAGAAGCCAAGTCTTAGCCCTCAACATGATGGAGCATGGAAAACACCTAAAAGGAACACGAACTGGCCTAGAAAAAGAAGTACAGTATATATGTGTTTACAAAAGCCAAATGGGAACTATTGGTGAGAAGGGAAAAAAAGGCATTTTAGTATGATTTCATCTCTTCTTTCCTGCTTCCTATACCTGATAATTCGTAACGTTGGATCTTCTTCTCCACAATTACTATCATTGTTCTAGTCTTCTAACTCAATACTTTGTTAGCTGGTTTTACTGGCCAGTCTTAGGGTCTCTAATCCATTCTACACACTGACACCAATGCAAATATGGTCATGTCACACTTCAATTAGGATTTTTCAAAGGTTCTGCATTATTTAGAGGATAACATACAGCCTCATTTCTCCATTGAAAACATTTTTCACATCTACTTTATGACACTCATTGTGTTGGGTGCTGGAGATAATAGTGGAGAACAAGAGAAATAGGCATTCAAGGTCTCTATGACCTGATCACTGCTTACTTCTCAGACTCATCACTGTTCCAGAAATACTGGATAACCTATAGCTCCCTGCATGTATCAAAGTTCTGTGATTTGCTCTTGCTCTTCCATCTACCTAGAATATTCTTCTTTGGCTAATCTGGCTAAGGCATCATCTCCAATACGCAGGGCTTTCTACATGCCAGGCACTGCTACAAGGGCTTTACACAGAGTAGCAATTTTCATCCTCACAACACCACCAAGATAGGTACTAATGTTATCCCCATTTTACAGATGAGAAAACTGAGACACAGAAGAGCCAGCATTTAAACCTAGGCAGCACTAGGTTTCAAAGTCCTAGCATTTAAATAATATATTCAAAGGTTTTCCCTGAACTCACATGCTGAGCTAAATGACCTCTTCAGTATTCCATACCACACAGCACTGTTTCTCTTTTTAGACATCTGTCATCTCCCACACTACAACATATTAAAATACTGTTTTTAACTTTTATATAAAATATATTAAGGTGTATAAAATTATACACATATATACATATTTCTCTGCTAATTTATTAACTGACCCAACATTAGAGCTGTATATTCCTAATAACTAGTACAGTCTTACACTAAGTGACTAAGTCTGATTTCACCATTTTACACATAGAAATTAAGATCCAGAGAAATAAATGAGTAAAGAAATTGGATCAAAATTCCACTGTTCATCTGAATTACGTAAATACTTGCTAGAGTCATACAGCTTCAATATATAGAGCCTAGTATTTTAAAAGGTTTGGGGATGCAAATTTTATTAATATATTCATCATGCTCTATAATGTATAAAGTAACAAGTAAAGTGAACTTAAAACTCTATTTTCTATACCATCTCTTACCTATCAATTTAATGAACCTTAAAGGAAAATAAGAATACTCAACATTTGTTAGAGGGTTGTGAAACAAAAGAGAAACCACTGGTGGGAATATAAACTGCTTTAATTACTTTGGAAAGCAAATTGGCAATATGCACAAAAAGTGTCAGGACTGATTATGCCATTCCACTGAGGAACAACACTCCTAGGAAAGTTACCATATAAAAATGCATGTTTCCTATAGTTTTATTTGTAATAAAGAAAATTTATAAACATCTTCAATGTCTAACAATGTAGGAATAAGTGAATAATAGTATATACAAGTGATAGAATTTTACATAGCTATTAAAATATATTTAGAAAATGGACAAAACCAATTTTTAATGTCAGAAGTCAGAAGAGTGGTTACTCATGGCAGCTAGTGCAGAAAGCGAACAAAAGAGGTGCTTTGGGGTGATGGTCTTGCTCTGAATGCTGATTATATAGATGTATTCGGTTTGTGGAAATTCATCAAATTGTACAATTATATGCACTTATATATACGTAATATACTATTATACATAAGTCAAGTTTAAAATATGTTATGCAGTTTCTTTAAAAAGGAGACAGGCTCAAAAAGTATTAAGTGAGGGGTGCCTGGGTGGCTCAGTTGGTTAAGCGTCTGACTTGGCTCAGGTCATGATCTCACGGTTCATGAGTTCGAGCCCTGCATGGGGTTCTGTGCTGACAGCTCAGAGTCTGGATGGAGCCTGCTTTGGATTCTGCGTCTCCCTCTCTCTCTGCTCCTCCCCCACTCACGTTCTGTCTCTCAAAAATAAATAAACGTTAAAAAAAATCTTTAAAAAAAAAGTATTAAGTGAAAGAATCAGGATAAAACATTGTAAATGCAGTATGTTCAACTGGGTACAAAGTACACAGAACAAAATGTAAAAAGAAATACCACAAAACAATTCCCTTTATTCTTTTAAAGCTACTATGATTTTTACTCTATTATATCCATGGGGTCCTTGTCATCCATCTTCTTGCAAGCATAATGCAAGCATAAACTACATGTACTAGCTTAAAAATAGGTGAGAGAAATAATTTATAACTGAAACATTACAGCAATGACATAAAAGGTAATTTGAAAACTGCCTGATATGAGATTGTAGACAAAATATATCACACTCCTTTGCCTAAAATACTGGTTCTCCAAACCTGGACAAATGATAGGAAAGAGCCCTCTATTTAGTGACTTCCAGAAAATCACATGGCAAATTCCAGAAAATCAAAGGCTGGAAACAGACATCACAACTACTACTGATGGCAACAGGACTTCTGACCTTTTCTCGCCATAAAGAGGCTTCAAGGATCCAAAGAAAAAACATGTAAAACAAATATAAGTTACTGATGATTACAATATGTTAAAGAGTAATGATGAAGCCCATCCCTACAGACCCTCCCAAAATATGGGTAAAATACCTACCGTTCTGAATCAAATAACTCTCAAGTTCTGTTAATATGTGGTTCCACATTAATACTTTAGGAAAGGCTAACCAGCTTCAATCAATGTTCAACCAATTTGGGTTGGAGATGACAAGACACAGCATGCAAATTGTATTTAATATTAGCATAAGTATATCATTAAATATTAGAAAATGATGGGAGAAAATCATCAAGTGATTTAAAACTTTACACACATACACACACTATCCAAGGTTTCCAGCGTCTCAAAGATTGCTCTTTCAAGATAAAACAGAACAAGTTAGTAAACTATAATTTTATGCTAATTTAGACCTCTCTGTCCTATTTCTCCTCTTACCCTTAACTCCACAAGTATACACAAAGTCACTTTCAGTCCTCCACCTTTTACAAACAACCTCACAGTAACAAGAGCTGCAGCCTAGAAGAGAGACAGCTGTGGCGCCCGCGCACCCCTTTGCAATCTTGCAAGCGCGCTCTGCCTAGCGGCATCTCGGGGTTTTGGGGTACCCGGGGGAAGATGGCGACATGGCCCCCGAGGCGAACTAACACCTTCTTTCCGGAAGTACCTCCGAATTCCCACTGATCACGCTGAAGAGAAGTCGGACGAGACTTTAAACCCAAGAAGATAGGGGAGAGCGGGATGCCGTCACAGTGGGAAAGTAAATAAGGAAGTCGGGAGGAGAAAAAGGACAGGCTCAGAGGACAAGGATAAATGGGGAGAGAGGAGTCAGAAGAATGGAGGGCAGTGAAAGGTGACATCCCTAAATACACAGTCTTACTCACGGCCTGCCTGTCTCAGACCTCGGCTGTGAGAGACTGCGGCTGGGCTTCGGACCACCCAGCCCTAGAAGTCAAAGATCCACACAGCTGAGCCCCTCACGGAGCTTGCGCAAAAGTCAGCTGGAGGAGTCAGGGGGTGTAGGCGGACACCGCCCTCCCTGCAGCCAATCTCGTCGCGCTCCCGTGGGCGCGCCTCTGATGACGTTGGGGGGGGCTAGAATGCTCGCCTCTCTACTCCCGGGTTTCCGGTTTCTACCCGCCCACTTCCGGGCCTTGTTGATTCTCAACGGTTTTGGCGCCAATTGCTCAGAGCTTGGCCTCCTGAAGCATTCAATAGGCACCTTTGGTGAGTAATGAACGCTTTTTATCGGCGGGTGCGTCCAGCTTGCGGAATGAGTTTTGTGGCCAGTGCGATTATGGCAGTCTCCGCGGCTTGTATTTCGGGAGCGTGAGATGATTTTCCAGTGAGAGGGAAATCACTTTTGGGGCCAAGGATTGAACTGTTTGACTTGCGAGGCCGGAGTGAAGCCACGCCTGGCTCCTCAGTTCCTCCTTTCCCCAATTCATCTTCCTTCTCGTTCGTTTTCCACAATATCCTACGGCGCATCTTGGGGCGAAGTGCAGCTGTAGAGATTAGTATCTTTGGGCACTAAGGTAACTTCGGTCGGCAGCGTTGCTATCCCGAGGCATTTGTCAGGAGGTAAACATAGAGTATTTTTGTGTTTTGCCAGACTTGGCGCTCGCCCTTTGTGCCTATATAGAGCCCTAGACTGAGAGAGTTGGTTTCCACGAATTTCAGCAAACCGATAAGGAAAACAGGACAGCGTAGGAGGCCTCCCTGTTTCCTACAGAGTAAGGGTAAATTCTTTACTGCAGTGTAGTGTCTGGCCGCAAACCACCGTTCTAGTCTTATTTCTGTCCCATTACTCAGTCTTATTTCTGTCCATTACTCCCATACACATTAAAATATCGCTGCATTTTTCCCTGTCCCTGAACAGACCAGTTTCTTTTAAACTGTTCTGCCATCAGGCTTTTGCTGTTTTCTCTCAAATACTTCATTCCTGGTCCTTCTGGCTAAATATTTCAAAATGTAATTCACCTGTTACTTTTTTTTTTTTCTGCATAGCATGTAGCATTCTTCCCCCACCCCCACACACATCAATTCGAGTCATTCACTTATTTGTCTTTTCTAGCTTTTTCACATGGTATGTAATTTTATATAGCAATTGTTTTCATATCTGTCTCTACCCACTACCGCTAGGCTGTGGTTTCCTGTGGATCTAAAACGGCAAAATTTCTATTCCTTTTACATTTATATTAAAATTTCTATTCTAGTTCCTTTACAATTAGCCCAAAAGTGATAGAAAATTATGACAGTTCTTTATTGAATTCTTACTATGTTCTACGCATTTTACGTATTCTGTACAAAATTTTAGCTTCACAAAAACCTTTAATGTTGGTGCTTTTTAACCTTAACCCATTTTACCAGTGGGGAAATTGAACAACTTTACTTGCCTAAAATTGTACAGCTAGTTAAATGGCAGAGTCAAGATTGGGAACTAGGCCATTTATCCTTATCCCTGACTTGCTCTTGGCAGTGGTTCTCAATCTGATGTCCATTCCCACCAGGGGACAGTTTTAGTTGTCACAACTTGAGGGGCTGCAAAGAAAGGGTGCTTGCAACTAGAGACCATAACTGCTGCTAAACATCTTACAATGCATCCCCCACAACAAATAGTTACCCCATCCAAAATGTTGATAGTGCGGAGGTTGAGAAACTTTTTGCGCTATGGTTTAGTGCCTCAAATAGGTATCGATGAAAATGGTGCATCTCCTCTTGCCAGTAGTCAAAGACCAACTTTTATTTATTTATTTATTTATTTATTTATTTATTTATTTATTTTTAATCTGTCACAACTGATTCTTTTGTACAGTACAACCCAAAATTAATTACTAGTCAAACCCGTAGAGTATATAACACCAAGAATGAACGCTAGTAAACTTTGGGTGATATGATATATCAGTGGAAGTTCATGAATTGTAGCAAATGTACCACTCGGGTGTGGGATGTTGGTAGTGGAAGAGGCTGGGGGTAGTGAGTGGTTACAGAGGGTATATGGGTACTCTACATACTTGCTGCTTAATTTTGCTGTGAACCTAAAACGTCTCTAAAAAAGAAAGTGGTGTTTGTTTGTTTGTTTGTTTGTTTTTAATAAATTACTGGGAAAATGACATTTAAAAAGAAAAAACAGCCAATTATTTTATAATCAAGTTCAGCATACATAAAATTGTTGCCAAATTGCAATAAAAGTTTCTAAAGGGATACTGTCAGTTTCTATATTTAAAAGGACTGTCACAGTTTGTGAGTTAAATTTGGAGTAGCAGTAAATTGTATGTTCTTGAATAAAGAATATCAAGAAAAATTGATAAACAGAACCAAACTATACATAAGTGCCAGCTGAAAGTTAGAGACCATAAGAGCCCACAGACTTTTAGAGTGGAGTGGTGTGGTTAGGAGGCATGGAGAACAGGTGGTTCATGCTCTGGGAGGGTGGACGGAGGCAAGCGAGCAGCTCAGGTAGAGGGCATAGTGCATGCATACTCAAAGTGTGTTCAGGAAATCCTCAAATGTACTAGAGAGAGAGTGAGAGAGAGAGAGAGAGAGAGTCTTACAAGGAGTAGTGGGAGAAAAATATGGAGCTAGGCAGGGCTAGATTGTTCAGGACTGTAAATGGCATGGTAAAGAGTTTGGGTGTGGTATGCTAGGTATTGGGGAAGGATTTTTTTTTTTTTTTAACTTGAGAAAATAATTTATTTTGTTCCAGAATTTGGGATCAGAAACAACTTGGTAGGACTGACTCATATCTTTTCCATACAGGATCAGCTGCGGCATATTGATTGGCTCAGGTACATGCCAGGCTGGCAAGTTGGTGCTGGCTGCTTGTTGGGAGTTCAGCTGGGGATTTTGCCTGGGGCTTCAGTTCCTCCCCATGTTAGCCTTCCTTATAGCATGGTAGCTGGGTTCCTAGACCAAATATCCTAAACATGATGAAGTTGAAGCTGCTATTCTTTCCATGTTTAGGCCAGGAAACTGGTACAGAATCATTTCCACCGTATTCTATTGTTCAAACAGTAGAATGCCAGGATTTAAGATAAGGGAACATAGACTCCATCTCTCAATAATTGGAGTGAGAAGGAATTTGCACCATTTTTGACCTATCGGATGAAGTGAGTACTAAATTCCAGCCCTCTCTTGCTCCCTCGCCCAGATACTCTTCAGTGAACAACCTGTACTGCTGTATATATGGCAGCCTTCCAGGAGAGGTCCACAAGTGAAACTCTCACGTGGTTTGGCTTTTTTAAGTAGGGGAAGTATAAGGGCATGGATGACAAGTTGAGAAAATCGGGCATCTCAGGAATATAACACGAGAGACTAGGTGTAAAGCACCACATTGTTCAAGAGCAGGGTAAAGTGTATTTTAACTTCCACGGCTTTTTGTCAACGATCTTACAAGTAGTCCTCAAGTGTAGTTGGTGATTGTTCAATTAATTATGTCTCACTATTTGTGTTAATCTTACTGAAAAAAAGCTTGAAACTCCACCTTTTAAAATTTGAAGAAATAGATTTATCCGAAGTACCTCCTTTATTATCTCTCAATCTGCGTGTATATTTAAACTCTAAAATTTTAAATGGTGACTGATACATATCTAACTGTATATGCCTAGAAAACATATATATGTAATGTATACACACACATATATGTATACCTCATTTTATCACACATTTTATCATACTTCACAGATACTGTGTTCTTTACAGATTGAAGGTTTGTGGCAATCCTGCATCAGCAAGTCTTTTGACTCCATTTTTCCAACAACATTTGCTCACTTCCTGTCTCTGTTACATTTTGGGAATTCTTGGAATATTTCAAACTTTTCCACTATTATGATATTTGTTATGGTGATCAGTGATTGACTTGCTGAATGTTCAGATGATGGTTAGCATTTTTCAGCCATAAAGTATGTTTTAATTAAGGTATGTACATTGGTTGTTTTTTTAGACATAATGTTATTGCACACTTACTAGACTACAGTATAATGTAAACATAACTTTTACATCCAAATGAAACCAAAAATTTCATTTGACTCACTTTATTGCAATATTCATTTTATTGCAGTGGTCTAGAACAGAACCTGCAATATCTCCCAGGTATGTCTGCAAACACATTCACACACCCCTCCATGTATACTGTACCTAACTTCTAAGCTACCTACTCCTTATGGTCTAATGCAAGAATAAACATCCTATTCCTCTGTTCCTTTTAACAGTGAAGTTTGGTGACTTACTAGTTAGTAGATAGGGAAAAGGAGTCATTCTAAATGTTGTCATTGACATCTTCATCCACTTCTGTGCCTGTTTGTAATTTGTGGGAGGACAGGGTAATCAGTATACTTCTGTGCTTTTTTAAAAGGCAAATAGCCCAGGCAGAGTTAGAGCTTAAATCCTTATGAGTGAATTTTCCACCTGAATTTCCACAACATAGATTCATAATATGATCCTAAAGATTATCTCCTTTCATAAGGAGGATGGAGAATATCTGTGACTAGAGTAAGACAATTTAATACCTTATATTTCCATTTTCTTGGATCTAAACATGGAGATAATGTTACTGTATTGAGGAAGTATAAAGTAAGAAATGCAAGAGCATTTTCACATAATTTTGTAAAGCCATAAAAATGGAAGATATTTTTAAGAATGAAATTGAATTAGACACACTTACTTTAATAATAACTGATGTTTGTTTTGAAATATGTTTAAATGTTCTAAAAACAATACTGTCCCAAAACTTTCATTACGATTTTTTAAAGCAAATTTGGAACATGTATAGGTAGCTCTTTTTAACAAAATTTGTTATGTAGGCTTAAGCTTTTCTGTGTCCTTTTATCTTTCCAGACTTTTTGTTATGATTGTTCTGTTTAATCAAGATGTCTAACAAAGCAGGGGCTTCCAAGAAAAGATCTCAACAGTTAAAAAAAAACCCAAAACGAAAAACTGATGATGAAGAAGTGGAGTTACCAGAGAGAAAGGTAATGAAAATACTGAGTTTATCATTTAGAACTTTGTGATTGAAAGTATCATCTGTTCTATGTGAAGGAATATGTGAAGACTAAAGGGCAGTTTTACTACAAATTGTAGTAATTCATATTACGTGGGAGCTGTTGCAATATGATTTGTAAAAGTTCTCAGATGAAAATTATGTATTTCAATTTCCAAAGATATTGATCAGAGAATTATTTGCAGGAAGGGGTAATGGGGCATTGCTAAGGTTTAAATGTGAAGACTAGGAATAAAGTGTATAGAGATTCTATGTTAAAAGGAAAATCTGTGAGTTAGGAGAAGATATATTTATAATCATAGAGAAAAATTACTTTGGGAGAAATTAGCTTCTGTCTACCATCATTGTGCCCCTCTCTTCCAAAATTTTTATTATAGAATAATTTTAAAAATGTATTTTTCCCTATGTTTTTTTGTGGGTGAAGTATATAACACTATTTCACAGGCAAAATGACTAACAATTTCTTTAAAACATTCTTTGACATTGTATGGAATTCTGCTGTACATTATCACCATTGTGCAGGAATTGCTTTAGTATATCTGCTGCCTGTGATAAATACACACTCTTGTTCTGCAGAAGTGGCAATCTACTTTTTTCCATCTTGTCGGAAGATATATGGATACTCTTCGACGTACATGACAAATATATATCAAAAACGCTATCTTTTTACCTGATGCTTAATTATGTGTGCATGTGTTTTTTCCTTTAGGTTAGAAACACAGCAAAAAATAAAAATCCAAAGCATCTGCCTTCTGAAGGTATTTATTTTCTCTAGCTTATTTAACTTGTCTGTCGGTCTCAATACTATCTGTATTCATGAAAAAATTCTCAGCATCTTGTTTATGAGTTCTGGAAAAGATAGTGATAAACAGCTGCATTCTCATTTTTGCAAGAATAAGTAGTACTTGTTAGTCAGTTATTTTCTTCAACTGAAATTTTACTTGCTTGATAGGAACTAGAAAAAACCAGTGTCCCATAGTCTGAATTATTACTGATTTGTGACATGGAGACACATGATTTCTCTACTGATTTCTCTTTAAAACAGATATGCTTCTGTCCTACCACCATTGTATAGATTAGTTTGGAGCTACTGTCCAATTTTGTTTGGAGTAAATTAGTTTGGAGCAGTCATCTTTACTTAAGCATCACTTCTTTGAAGAATTCCCTCCGTCTTCTCACCAAGACCAAGCTAGGTCCTCTGGTTTTATATTACTGTAGTGCACATAGTACATAGAACTTTTTCTTTTGTAATGTTTTGCATACTTCTAATTATAATTATTTTATCTCCCTTCTCTCCAGAACTAATCTTCAGAGGAGCCAGTAGCATATCTCCTTTGTTTATCCCTTATAAGTAGAACAACATCAACAACCTAGGAGACCCTGAATATTTTGTTCCAGTTGCCATTCAACATTTGGTAGAAATAGCTTTCTAGTCTTCTCAATGAAGCTCTTTAATTTATATCATTTCTGGGAACCAGACTTTTATATTGAATCCTAATAAGTGTAGCCTGGTTCTTCATTTAGAATTGTCTTGGGTTTGTATCTGCAATGTCAGCTACTAATATTTTAGCTAACATAATAATAGACAGCATATTCATATTTGACACTTGACATATTATGGCTGTGCAATAAAAAAGAAGTTAAACGATTCCTGCAGTTTTATAATATTTTTGTTCTTGTAATTCTATTAGCTTTTTAAAGTAAATTTATACTTGAAACTCTTCCTAAGTAAAAACATAAAACTTTGAGATTGACCAGAGTCTCTTTTCTCACCAGTAACAGGACAAACAGAGCATACTAATCTAAAACGGGTAAAGGTAGCATTCAACAAGAGAAAAACGTGGCAGCCTCTTTCAAAGAGGAGCAGAGAGCATTTACAAGCTATGATGGAATCAGTAATAATGTAAGTATGAAATTTTTTCACTCCTGATTTGTACTCAAATGTTTCCTACAAACGGTATCCTTTTAACTGTCATTATTTGTTTTATGGTGGTAGGTATTTTTCTCTTTCAGAAGAAGATACACGTAATGTCTTGTGATGCTATTAGCCTTAAGCAAGAAGTCTTTATTAATTTCAGAAGCTTATCATTCCATCAAAGAAAGAAAAACAAAGCCTATGTGGCATAACTTGCTATTTGTAAACTTTAAAGTTGTTCCCTCACTAGGGATATTTAGGAAGAAGTTGAGTTGAATTGGCACTATATGTAAGCTACCATCATGCTAAAGGGGATATAAAGATGGATTCTGCCATCAAGAAACTGAACTCATCTAAATTAATTACAATAATAAAATGTAATAAAAAGAGTTTTGATTCTATCTCTGCTTAAAATGTATTTAACATAAAATAAAAAGTGATTGATTCTTCCTGGCTAGTAAGAGACACATGAAAGAAATCAGAGAGAAAAAAGTAAACATTGTATTAGTTGTATTTCAAACTACTACTTATTCAATATCTTTTTTCTTTTCCAGAACAATTTTGAGTAACAATATTAGAGAACATGAACAAGTTCAGTATCATCTTAACTATCTAAAGAAAAGGTAATATAGTTATGCAATAGAAAATTGTTAGAACATAATTAGTAAAAATCTGATCTGTTCCTATGTTACCAGAACAGACATTTGTGGGATATAAAGTTTTTCTTTCATACTGGGTTTTCGTTGTTGTTGCTGTTGTTGCTTCTATTGTTTTAAGAAGATGAACAATTTGGAAATGTATATTCTAAACTGCTGCTGCATGCAATTCTGAAGTTAAGAGAATTTATTAAGA
This sequence comes from Neofelis nebulosa, assembly GCF_028018385.1. Classification (NCBI taxonomy): domain Eukaryota; kingdom Metazoa; phylum Chordata; class Mammalia; order Carnivora; family Felidae; genus Neofelis; species Neofelis nebulosa. The sequence continues at coordinate 50,635,427 of NC_080787.1, forward strand.
AGAGTCTGAAAATCACAAAATGCCTACTTCTACAGTTCATTGTTTTGTATTGGGATTTGAAAAAATATTTTGTCAATTTTAACTCCCTTCATGTTGAGCAATTCGAAGTTAACAGTTTACCGTTCTTATCTGGTATTTTTTGGAAGATGAGTTTTGGTTTCCACTCTTGTTAAAACCCTACAAATCTTAAGTTGTAGGGTTTTGGAGAATGCCAAAATGCTGCTGCTAGGTAAAAGCAACCAAATTTAGATTTTCCTCCTTGATTTCTTCCTCGAATTCAAGAATCAAATCTAGGAAAGCTGTACTGCTCCCTGCTACAAGTGAGGGTAGTAATAGGTTAGTTTCTATTGGTGATCTAATCAACCTGGTTTGAAGGAGGCTTTCTTAGCCTTGTTTTGTTAATTTTTTTCTGTTTCTAATTTGTTTTTTTATCTTTTTGTTTTTAATTTGTTCTTTAGTTTTTTTCCTTTATATATTTAGAAAGGATTTCTTAACTTTAATATTGAATAGTATTTATGATGATAGTACTTTTGACAAAGCACTCTATTTTTTGAATGTTTATTTATTTTTGAGAGAAAGAGAGACATAGCGGGAGAGGGTCAGAGAGAAGTAGACACAGAATCCAGAGCAGGCTCCAGGCTCTGAGCTGTCAGCACAGAGTGTAACACTGGGCTCGAACTCATGAAACACAAGATCATGACCTGAGCCAAAGTCAGACACTTAACCAGTTGAACCACCCAGGCGCCTCTGAACAAAGCACTTTAATCTTAATGTTTTATTTGCCTTAAACTCTATGGCACTCACTTATCTTCAAAGCCATTGTTAGAGTAACTGATATAGAAGTTCTTTTTCATTGGTCACATTGTCTGAGACAACTGAAATATAGCATCCAGGGTCATAATTATGACTTACAGAGTAGTGTTCCATCTTTTATCCAACAATCACAATAACCGATAGAATTATGTGCTATAATAGTCCAGGAAACACTTTCAGAAGATACAAGGAAAGTTTTACTTTAAAATATGTATAAATGAAATTGTATAAAAATTAAATTGTATAAATAAATGTATATAACACAATTAATTGTTAAATATGTAAAATAGAATTTTTTCCTTTTGTGAAGCGGCTTAAGTGCCCTATGATTTGAAATAAATCTTAATAAATTGAAAGGTTTAAAGATGATGTCTTGGCTTTTTATGGGTGACTCACTGCTAATGTTAGCCACTGTTAATAAAAGAATATTATAGCCCTTGGGAATATGAGGTCAGAGAAGAGATGGCAACAGTACTTCAAACAGAACAAAACCAAAAATAATGGTACTAAAAAAGTAAATATAATTATGTTTTTATTTTATCCCTAAGATTGCTACAACTGTGTGAAAATCTTAAAGTCCCTCCCAAAAAGCTGAAAGATTTAACTAATGTGTCAAGTCTACTGAAAATGGAAAGGGCAGAGCACAGAGCTAATGAAGAAGGTCTGGCATTATTGCAGGTATGATATTTGAACAGGGAGTCCGTAATTAGAGAGTTAGGAGAAAGGGGAAGAAAACAAGAAATTTTTTTAATTATCATGATATTCTCTGAGTAATGAATACTGATATTAGAACAAGTAATTCATTAAATTATTATTATTATTATTATTATTATTAGTCAAAGCAGAAACTTTGCCTAAACTTTGGGCCTCTAACGTTAAAAGTACTTCTAATATATTAATGATTAGCAATTCTGTTTTTTTAGCAATTTTTGTTTCTGACTTTAACTGAACTACTATTTTGGATTATCAAATTACAGGAGGTCATCACTAAATGCTATAGAATTTCAAAACATATTAGTTTTTCCATTCTGTATATGGCACTTATTGACAAGAAGAGCATGGTCATCATTATTATTGTTGTTTATTATCATTATAGCTAACATGTAATGAGGGCTCTCTATGTTCTAGGCACTACTCTAGGCACTTACAGTTATATCCCTTAATTCTAAAAATGACTTAAAGAGGTCTATGCCATGTGATCTCATTTTACAAATGTGAAAAATGGAGACATCCAATACTTTTAGCTAAAACTTACACATACTGCTTCAAGTTATGATGTAGACCTTAGCCCAACTTCAAATTCTGATTCTTGATCATTTTCTTGTAGAAGGTAATGGGAGATAACATTGGGTATCATGATTAACTTCAGACTTTTAATTAGTCGATATTTGAACATTTAAGAAAAGCAAACTTAGGGGGCTTATTAAATAGTTAGACGTTATATCCCTTAGCCACTTCAGAGCAGTTCGTGGGTAATGGCGCATAGGTCTTTGTTAGCGATTCAGAAAATACAGTTTGGGTGGTAGTTTATGCAAGGAATGTGCATGTCCAAGGATTTCTAATAATTCAGAATTCACATTTTATTCTGGTTTTTCCATACAATCAACATTGTATGGATTTGATTCTGAGCAACAAATTTACATATATTATAAATTAATGAATTATATACGTTTTAAATAGAAACTCCACTTCCTTCATGGTGTGAGATGATAACCAAGTTTTTATCCCACTGTTACTACTTTTTAAGAGTATATTTTCACTACTGATATAGTTCCACCATGTAATGAGCACCTGGATGACATTTATACAGGTTATTTTTTTAATTTCAGCTTAATTTCTTGGCCTATAATCTTAAGATATTTGAAGCGTACATTGTAGTGACTTGATATATGTACACTTTGTGAAAGCATTCATTCCCTCATCTGGTAAATTCACACATCATCACCTCACATGATTTTTTTATTTTGTGTGTGGTAAGAACATTTAAGTTCTCTCAGCAAATTTTAAGTGTACAGTATGGTGTTGTCAGTTATAATCACCTTGTTTCACACTAGGTCGTCACACCTCATTCATCTTATAGCTGAAAATTTGTACCCTTTACTAACCTCTCCCCATTTCCTCCATCCCCCCAGGCCCTGGTAACCACTTTGTTACTCTTTTTTGTGAGTTTGACTTTTTTTTTTTTAAGGTGATTTTAAATGATGGCAAATGTTATCTTAACATTTAATATTTGCATAAACCACTTGAAAGTGATCAAACATAGTAAATGATACTGTGATTTTTATAATACTTAGAAGCATTTCTGTTTTACAGCAAAAACTGGACCTCCATATGCCAAAAGGGTAAATAGAGTTAAATGGAAAAAACTGTTTTCTCTGTACTCAGCACCCCTGACACCAAATGCGTGGGTTTTCCACGAAGCACTTTTCCTGTTCTCTGCAGACACCAACTAGGTGTCCTACAATTTCATTCAATTCTGACACTATCTGAAATTAGTACAGACCCCACAGGTTAAGGGCTCAGTATCACAAGACTGCCCCCCACTTCAGATGACAGTTGCCATCCACTCCTGTACTTCTGACCAACCAAGTACAAATCAGGTATTGCCATGACCCTCTCCTCACTTTCAGTAGTTTGCTAGAACAGCTTACAGAATTCAGGAAGTCACTTTACTTACTATTACCCATTCATTATAAAGGATACATTCAAGAACAGCTAAATGGAAGAGATACATAGGGCAGGGTATAGGGGAAGGGTGTTGCCCTCCCAGCACCACAACATGTTTGCTAACCTAGAAGCTCTCTGAACCCAGTGTTTACAGTTTTTGTGGAAGCTTCATCACGTGAGCATAACTGAATCTCCAGCCCCTTTCCCCTTCTCAGGAGATCGAGGAGTGGGGCTAAAAGTTCCAACCCTGTACTGACATGATGGGTTGCTCTGGCAACCAGACTCTATCCTCTCTAAATCATTCATTATTAGCATAAACTCAGGTAAGGTTGAAAGGGGCTTATTATGAATAGAAAAGATGCTACTGTCACCCCAATCACTCAGCAGATTACAAGGATTTTAGAGGCTCTGTGCCAGAAACCAGGGATGAAGACCAAATACGTATTTTTTATATCACAACATTACAACAGTCTTGGTTTTGCTTGCTTAATATTCAGTTACTCAATGGAAGCACTGTTGGCATTTTGGTATAAGAGTTCTTCATTGATATAATAGAGCCTTTGAACCAGGAGTTTGTAGGTTTTGTCTGTATCCATCAGTTTTCCGCTGTGTGTCTTAGAACCGCTGCTTTTCCCCACTGTAGCCTAGAGTTATTCTTGATGGTGACTTTCCAAAACCTGTGTCAGCTAATGAGTAACAAGTTGTATTCATGCAACAACAGTGTGTTCATTGAGCTCTCTCACTCCGTGATGATACTAGGGAAAAGGCAGTCAGCAAAGTCTTGGAGTGACTCTGAGAAGGTGGTAAAAGATCTGCTGGGCCTTAGTGTTTTAATCTCTGTGGATCTCTGCATAAGAACAGAACCATAGAATTTCACAACCAAAGTTAACATAAGAAAATATACAAATAAGGACAAAAAATAATCCACAGATAACAAAAGCATACCAAAAACATGTGTTCACAAAACAGATGAACACTAACCTAATTGTCAAGCAAACAAAGAAATTCAGAAAAACTATAGAGGGTATGGAAAAAATGATTAATCAGGATTAGAGATACCAAAAACTGCAGCTACAGAATTCAGGGAAGAATTAAAAGTAAGTAAAAGAAAGAAACCTTTCAGGTGTACAGACTAAATTAGAAGGAGAATTAAACACAACAGATAATGCTTACAATAAACAAAATAAAGATAAAATTTTAAGAATCAAAAAGAAACATGGAAATTTTTAAAGGTATTGAGAAAAAGTGACAAATGTAAGAGCTCAGCAAAGAAGATATGGCATAGGTAGGGTAGGAATACCCAAAGAAGATAACCAAAGCAATGCAACAAAATAATTTTTTAATTACAATGGAAATTTGTAGTCCTATTAATACTGTTTTCTGTATTCAGTGCTGTTATTCATTCCCTCTGGGTTGGGTCATATGGTGGCCCCCAAAATGAGATGCCCAAGTCCTAACCCTGGGAACCTGCGAATGTGACCTTATTTGGAAAGAGTCTTCCCAGATATAATTAAGGATCTCGAGATCATCCTGGATTATCTTGGGTGGGCCCTCAATCCAAAGACAGTTGTCTAGTAAAGAGACAAAAGTGGCCTTATGCAGAGACATGGAGGAAATGTCTGTGTGGGGAAAAAAAAAAAAAAAATGCAGAAATTGGAGTGCTGTAGCCATAGAAGCCAGAAGAACCAAGAGAGGATTCTCCCTTAGATATTCCAGAGGGATCTGGAATCTGCCCTGCCAACACCTTGCTTTGGACATCTGCCTTCAAGAACTGTGAGAGAATAAATTTCTGTTTTAAGCCACCTAGTTTGTGTTTGTTATGGCAGGAAGGGAATACATGCACCTTACATATAGTGGTATTGGACAGCACTCTTCAAAATCCAAAAGCCAAGTCACAGGAAATTCAGGGCTGAGGAGCAGGTGAAACTTGACCAGCAAATGCTAGAAAGCAAACTCTCTAGTTTCTAGTACAAGTAAACTGGAAGTAACCAAAAAAATTGGAGTGGAAAACAAGAGATGAAAAGAGACTTCCTTCATATGCACTTATTATAATGACCAGAATCTAGAACATGGAAAACAATAAATGCAGACAAGGATGTGGAGCAACAGAACTCTAGCTGGTGGGAATGCTAAATGGTACAGCACTTGGGAATACGGTTTGGCAGCGTCTTAAACAAAATGAAACATACTCTTACCACACAATCCAGCAATCACGCTCCTTGGTATATTGCATATGGGTGTTTATGGTAGCTTTTATTCATAATTGCCAAAAGTTGGAAAAGTCCAAGATGTCCTTCAGTAGGCAAATGGATAAACTATGGCACATCAGACAATATTATTCACCACTAAAAAGAAATGAGCTATTAAGCCCTAATGAGACATGGAGGAACCTTAAATGCATATTATAAAAGAAACCAAACTGAAAAGGCTACACATACTGTATTATTGCAACTATATAACATGACAGTGCTCCAGAAGTGGGAAAACTAGAGAATAGAAAGATGAGTGATTGCCAGGTTTGTGTGGTGGGGATAGAGATGAACAGGCAAAGCACAGATTTTTAGGCCATCAGTCCTGGGGCTCTGCCACATTTGCACGGATCTTCCAGGATCTCTGATTGTAGCAGTTTTGCCTAGTTTTTGAGGAAATACTCTTGTACATGGGGTATATATATCTCCTTGTTCCAGGGAAATTAAGTTTCCTTACGATGCATTATTATATTGGTAAATTAGTTTCTAGGAAGTCTACTTTTTGAAAGAAATAAAAAGAAATATACCGGTTTCTTCCAAAAGTGTTTCAGTGTATGAGATATTTTTTTTAAATATGTATATGTATATCAATACCTATATGGGTTTCAATTAATAATATATTCAGTTTAAAATATTAACTTTTTATTTCGGACTCAGGAGGAAATAGATAAAATACTAGAGACCATAGAGTCAATGACTGGGAGTATTCACAGCCTAAAGAACAAAATTCAAATTCTGACAAGTGAGGTGCAAGAAGAGGAAGAGAAAGTAAAACAGGTAATTGCTTAATAATGTATTGCTAGAGTGTGGATAAAAGTTTTAATGCTTACTTTCCACCAAGACAACTTTTGAATGTAAGAAGAGAGAAATCAGCCTTTTGAAATAATCTGTAGCTTTCTTTTTCAACTTTAGATGTTTCAGATAGATAGTGGGGTACTCTGTCTTCCAGAACTTTCTCAGAAGAGTCTCAAAGCTCCCACACTTCAGGTAAATGCCAATTTACCATATCAACTGTCACCAGTTATGAATTGCATATATAAAACCATAATATCCTTTTCTTTTTTTTAAACAAATGAAATACATAAGTTTTTAGTAAACATTATTTTTCTCATTTGACAAAATGGTTTGAACATCTTTCTTTGTGAGCGTCTTGTAGATCTGTCTCATTCTTGTCAATAGCTTTATAACATCCCATTATATGAATATACCATTCCATAATTTGTGAATTACTAAAATGAAGACTATTTGCAATTGTTTGCTCAGTACACCCTTATACATACATCTTTACATATTTGTGTGGTCATAAGTGTAGGATAGATTTCTGGAAGTAAATGCCAATAGTTGAGTTTATGCTTCTAAAAATGGCCTATAACTCTTCATAAAATAGTGCTGTGTTATTTGTAGCCAACTATACGCTGGTATCTGCCTTCACAGGTTCCCAGTAGGTATTATAGTGTAAGTGTTTATAATAGGGCACCTGGGTGACTCAGTCGGTTAAGTATCCAATTCTTGATTTCAGCTCGGGTCATGATCTCATGATTTGTGAGATCAAGCCCCCTGTCAGGGCGGAGCCTGCTTGGGACTCTTTCTCTCCCTCTTTCTCTGCCCCTCCCCACTCATGCTCATTCCCTCTCTCTCTCTCAAAATAAATAAACTTTAAAAAATAACAATTTAAAATAGGCTTATGTATAATCCATTTAGGGTGAAAGGAGAGGAAATGGGCAGAGGGAAAACAGAATAATACAAATTTGAAAGAGCAGAAATAAGTTGATGAATACTGAAGTTTGGATGATGGATATATGAGGCTTTGTACCATTTTCTCTAACATACATTTGACATTTCTTATAATAAAAGATTAAAAACTAATTATATGGGTGAATATGGTCAAAAAGTATAAACTTCCAGTTATGAAATCAATGTGAGGATATAATGTAGAACACAGTAACTAGTGAATAATACTGTACTGTATATTTGAAAGTTGCTAAGAGAGTAAATCTTAGAAGTTCACATCACAGGAAGAATTTGTAGCTATGTATGGTGATAATTGTTAACTAGACTCATTGTGGTGATCATTTTGCAGAATATACAAATACTACATCATTGTGTTGTATACCTGAAATTAATGTTCTATGTCAATTATATCTCAATTTTTTTTTAATTTTAAACTAATTCTGTTATACCCACAGAAAGAAATTCTGACGTTAATTCCAAACCATAATGCTCTTCTGAAGGACTTGGATGTTCTCCATAATTCATCCCAGATGAAGAATATGTTAACTTTCATTGAAGAAGCCTATAAGAGACTGGATGCCTCTTAATGAGGTTTTTTTTTTTTTTTTAGACTGGTCCATATTAATTTAATGTCTATGAATTTATAAAACTGTTACTTGTGATGATATTGCAGAGGGTGACTCTTCAGGATGTATTTCCAATACACACTTAAAATTAGCCTTATAGATCTGTTAGCATCTAATGTCCTAAAAACTGTTTTGAGTAGTTGCCAAAACTGGGAACTCACATTTCTGTTGCTGTATCTCTGGTTATTTGCCTGAAGCCATGAAACAAGGAACAGTCACAATCTAATGATTTACAGTGACTGAATTGAACTCATTTATTGGCTAGTGCAGTGGAAATGTGGTACTGTCATATATAAAGTGTGTGTAGTAGCTGGTACATAGAAACATAATTGTTTGCTAGCATTATTATCCTTTAGCTCATGACTTGCATTTTCTGTGTGGTTATCTGGAACTTGAGAAATCCCCAAATGCCTTAATTCTTTTACATGACTCCCTGGATTTTTGTGGCATAATTAAGAATTGCCAGGTGTCTTTGCCTTTGGAGGTAGCATGACCATATTTCTTTGGTTGGGTTATTGACTAGATGTTGAATATTTTCCACTATCATCAAAGCATACTTTATCTAAAAGAAACCTAAGCACATTTATCCTTTAAAAGAAAAATCAAACAAAAACCCCTTTCTATAAACCTTTTCTCATTGTAGTAATAAGTATATGTGTGTATATATATATATATATACACACATATACACACATATATATGTGTATATATATATACACACATATACACACATATATATGTGTATATATATACACATATATATGTATATATATATATGAGTAAATTATAATTTGAATATATTAAAAGTCTTTTCTGTACACTACAGTATATTGTCTGATTTGCTTTTATTTATTTGTAAAATAAAATAACAAATAAATGTAATTTCTTGGGGCACCTGGATGGCTCAGTTGTTTCAGTGTCCGACTTTGGCTCAGGTCATAATCTCATAACTCATGACTTTGAGCCCCACATCGGCTCTGTGCTGACAGTTCAGAGCCTGGAGCCTGCTTCACATTCTGTGTCTCCCTCTCTCTCTGCCCCTTTCCCACTCATGCTCTGTTTTTTTCTCTTTGTCGAAAATAAATAAACAGTAAAAAATATTTTAAAAATAACTGCAATTTCTCATTAATTTTCTTTCTAGCCTAGACGATCTTGTCAGTTAAGGTAGAAGGTGCCATAATTGTGTTGATACCCTCCAGGCAGAAACACAACCTTAGTTAAACAAGTTCCAACTAAAGCTCATTGCAGTAAGGGAGACCACACTGTCATTTGGAACCCTAGGGAACTTTAGTGAAAGAGTCAAAAGCAATATCCTTTTAGGAAATAATGGTCAAGGAGAACATTAATAGATCTTAGAGGAAGTCTTCAAGAAAGGAAACCTGCGGTGCAGCGTTTAAAGAAAACATTTCTCTATACTTGGGACTGCCTGCTAAGTGCCAGGCAAAGGAACTAAAAGTACAAGGTAATACAAAATCTGTAAAGCCCCTCACTTGGAAACTTGGAACTTTTGTCTTTAGAGTGACAAATAGAGCCCCAACTTACAGATCTTTCTCATTAATCATGATGTTTATAATAGCTTTTGATGGGAAAGACGAGTTAATTAAATGTCTGCTATTTGTCTCAGAGCATCCATTCAAGGTTATTGCATGTCTGCTGGAATTTTTATTCACCATTTTTACTGAGTAATCAGTTCTTCACCATGCATGAACCGGTCATATTACCCTCTTACAGCTTTGAAAAGTATGTGATCTAATTTTGAGAGGTCTACAGTATCTTCTGGCACGTGGCAGGCAATCAAAAACATACACAATATTTTCTTCGAAGACTAGATTTTGGTATACCCTTTGTGACGAATTCAAGAGTTAATCACAGACCCAAATAAAAGTAAAATTTAACTGTGTGGGGTCCCAATAATTCAGATGACTGTCCTATGTAGTATCCTCACTCACCTAAGTTTTCATATGCACAGACCATGACAGCTATGGAACACTTCCTCCACAAGTGGAGAGTGCCACTTGCCACAAACTTTCAAGGCTAAAACATACACATTTTGGAATGGCAGATAGTGTTCATATATAGCATAAAAGAAGCAAGGTAAACTGATTTGGAAGGTGAATGGGTAGCCTATACAGATATGTGGCAGAACTTAGTGCACTGTCATTTAAAATTCCTATCTTATAGGAGCCCTATTTTCCTCAACTTTCAGTTGGGCATATGTTTAACAAACAAGTTTTGTTTAAATATGACTCACCTGCACTGGAACCTAAAATTATAGGATTTACTTTATTTGGTTGGATAGAATTTCCTGGCATTCTCAACCAAAAGATAAATGCAGGTGCACCTGTCAAAATTAGTATGTGAATCGTTCAGGTTGGCTTAGTTTTCAAACAAAAGTCTTCTAAATCCTCTCATGTTTCACCCATTGTCAAGAAATACTCAACTTTGAGGAAGGGAGAGGAAAGAAGGAGAACAAGAGCAGAGAGAAGTTCAGATTTCTCATTTGGGCTTCATCATGTACAAAGTAACTTGAGCCATTTTTGTATTCTAACCAGCTTTTCTTAAGAGTTGCTGCCATTGAAGCCGCTCTGGAAAGCAGTGTGGAGGTTCCTCAGAAAATTAAAAATAGACCTACCCTATGACCCAGCAATAGCACTGCTAGGAATTTACCCAAGGGATACAGGAGTACTGATGCATAGGGGTACTTGTACCCCAATGTTTATAGCAGCACTCTCAACAATAGCCAAATTATGGAAAGAGCCTAAATGTCCATCAACTGATGAATGGATAAAGAAATTGTGGTTTATATACACAATGGAATACTACGTGGCAATGAGAATGAAATATGGCCTTTTGTAGCAACGTGGATGGAACTGGAGAGTGTGATGCTAAGTGAAATAAGCCATACAGAGAAAGACAGATACCATATGGTTTCACTCTTATGTGGATCCTGAGAAATGTAACAGAAACCCATGGGGGAGGGGAAGGAAAAAAAAAAAAAAAGAGGTTAGAGTGGGAGAGAGCCAAAGCATAAGAGACTGTTGAAAACTGAGAACAAACTGAGGGTTGATGGGGGGTGGGAGGGAGGGCAGGGTGGGTGATGGGTATTGAGGAGGGCACCTTTTGGGATGAGCACTGGGTGTTGTATGGAAACCAATTTGACAGTAAATTTCATATATTAAAAAATAAATAAATAAATAAATAAATTAAAAAAAAAAAAAAAAAATGTTCAAGACATATTAAATGCATGACTGACTCCAAATTGCCATTTAGGATGCTTGTTTTTATAGCATATAAAAACTACCCCATCTATGGAATGTTAAGCTGAAACCCAAGACAATCAGAGCCTCCCATATTCAATATCCCACTATTTCCTGGTTGTACCAAAAAATAAACAACCAGCAAATGACTTCACTGCTTAAAAAAAAAAAAAAAAAAAAAAAAGCATTTACACTTAAAAAATGGGCTAAGTTGGGATTCCCTCCTTCTTAATACTTAAAAAAAATACTTAAAAATATATATATATATTTAGTAGTTTCTAGAGCTACTAAAAAACTTGGATTTACAAAATAGTTGATAAAAATATTCCTGTGATCTGTACAGGAAGGGAGACAGTGGCCACTGATAAGACATGGGATCTGATAATCAGACTTGGCTTTTTTCTCTCCTCCCTCATCAGAGGCTGGACTCTCATTTTTAGTTTCTCCGTTTTCTGCAGGTAAGTCATTTTGTTTCTTGCTGAGCCACTTTAACCTGTTTTCCCTTTGCTCCCCTTTTCCTCTTTGCACTTTTTTGTCTCAAGATTTATCCTTTCCCGCCTTTTTTGGCTTCAACTCTTGCAGCCCTAGGTTTTGCAACTGACAACCATGCCGACCTCCTCTTGGGCTCCTCCTTTCCCGCCCCCTCGGGGGAATTGACCTTCCTCCTGGGCATCCTGGTGGCGCGGCCCGTGCGTGCAGGTGCCTGTGGGCCGCCGCACGCCCAGAGCCTTCGCGAAGCTGGGCTGCCTGGCCGCTGTCGCTCCTGCCGCCTCCCGAGCTGCTGCGACCCGGCCAACAATTTCATTTTTTAATAGAAGTAAATGTGCCTTAGTCAATTTCATCCCATTTCCAGCCCTAAAGAAGACCTTAAAATTAAGGTAGGTTTTTCAAATGGGGAAACAGGGCTATATAACGATAATAGCAATGACAAAAATGGCGTTTATTGATGTGTCCTGTGTGCCAGGCACTCTTCTAAACCAATTGGATGTATACGTGCATTTATACCAATGTTTAATCCTAGTAACACTAGGGATTAAACCCTATAATGGCAACTATTATCCCATCCTGCAATGAAAAATCTGGGGCTCAGGGAGGCTAAATACCTGCCTCAAATACTCTTGCTCAAATAGTAAGTGATAGAACTAAGAAGTGAAAAATAGTAATTTTGACTTAGGGATTTTCTGATAAGCTACAAATAGAAGAGGCTCCTGAGGCTGATGAGCGCATCCTGTTTACAACAACGTAAAAATCCCTCTATTTTCCTAGGTATAATGATACTATGTGTTATAATGATAATATGTATGAATGTGGGTTTGCAGAAGAAAATCTCTTTAAATTTATCTTATATTAGTAAGCAAGCTTCCTCCTCCCTTCTTTTTCCTTTTAGTCTCAGGTTAACAATTCACTTTAGCTTGATGGACACATTTCAAATTTAATTACCTTCAACCAATGTAGTTTTCCTGGAAAGGTAATATGCTGTGGATATTTTTACTTATGGCAAAAAACAAAAACAAAAACAAAAAAAACATCTATTCTGCTTAGTTTTTTATTTTATTTTATTTTTTCTTTGAAAAAAAGAATAGAAGTTTCTATTTCAGATACACTTGAGAACAGGATGAGGTGTAAATCTGGGAAGACATTTATATGTCTCTCAGAGGCTATAAATCACTTGATCCTTTTTAAGGTTTTTTTTCCCTGACATTGTACATCACATCTAAAACAGTTTCCGTTAGACAAATAACAGTATCTGTTCCTTTTTTTAAATTGATTTTCCTCAGATAATATTTAGAAGAGATTAGACTTATATAGTATCCTTACAGCCATGAACAGATATATTGCCATCAGTCAATATCTTAAAAGAAAAAAAGTTATCAATATAGCCAGATCAAAAACAGTCTGATTTTGACATCCAGTAATTGTCATCTAATACAACTTCTCCAGTCATTTTCAAGTACCAGCTAACCATTGTGTTACTTAAATAAGCATCTTTAAGTAAAGAATGCCCTGATTTTCCCCTCATTTAATCTTGACTTTATAAGACATAAGTTGGTAACCAGTATCTTCCCATGTGACCACATTCAGATTGAAACATTCTTCATATACCACTGAGACATTTATTATCCCAAAGCTCAGGAATTGTGCTGTGGGAAGACATGCCCATGTAAGTTTTATATGGCGCTTGAAATTGCAGCCATTTGAGAGAAGGGAGTAAACTCTGACTTTTCATTTATTTATTTATTTATTTTATTTTTTTTTTTTAAAGAATTGTTTTTTCAACGTTTATTTATTTTTGAGACAGAGAGAGACAGAGCATGAACGGGGGAGGGTCAGAGAGAGGGACACACAGAATCTGAAACAGGCTCCAGGCTCCGAGCTGTCAGCACAGAGCCCGACGCGGGGCTTGAACTCACGGACCGCGAGATCATGACCTGAGCTAAAGTCGGCCGCTTAACCGACTGAGCCACCCAGGCGCCCCTGACTTTTCATTTAAAAGAATAGGGTAAAAGTATCAAAATTTCCAAAAGTACTCTCAATTCCACAAGTATCCTTTTTAGAGACTACCCCTTTGTCAGCCTTGGAAGTTTAGAGAAGCAAAATCATTTTCTTCAAAACGGATAAAAATATATAAGGGGTCAGTGCCTCTCTGTCATTTACTTACTGTACCCCCTTCACCTGGGTCCCATTCCTTTTTATTCTCTTTCACAGGATCTTAACAGATAGATAGATTTTGTGTCTAGAAAATGTCCATCTCTAAATCAAGATAAGTATCCACTGGTTTCTACACTGTAAGTCTAAATGTGATAGAAAAAAGAGACGGAGTAAAAATACTCATGCTGTATGTGTGATGATTTTCACCTGACACCATAAGCTCCTCCCCTTCTACAGGTGTGGACACTTTTTTTCCACTACCTCCTTTTTCCACTAAGGACTAATTAGGGAAGTAGGCTTGAAGAATAAACTCACCAATTACGGAAAAGAAACCACTACCCTGATGCAAACTGAACTCTCCATAGCAGGTAAGCATCTGTTCGTTAAAATTATAAGTTTCCAAATCATTAATTATAATTGAAAGAAGAAATGGGAGAAATAGAGGGGGAAGGTGAAATTCAGTATTATATAGGAGGAATAAATCATAATCAAGTTTACAGGAAAAGATGTTTTTGTTTTTTGGTGTTTTTGTTTTTGTTTTACTGTTGTAAATTTTGATATGTGGAAAACAAGCATTGCAAAATATTAAATTACTTGCACTGATAGGGGCACTACTAGAGAAACAGATAAGAGAGGAATCTCTAAACAGAAAACCTATCGTCTGAAAAATAATTACTACCATTGGATCACAAGTGCTTTAAAAAAATCTCTTTCTTCATTAACAAATATAGTGCCCTCTCTGTGTGCACCCAAAGGAGAAATGTCTCTCTGATTTTAATATCACCAGTATTTGTCACCCTGCAAAATTTGTGGATTGAAAGAGTTTCTTAGCCTATAAAGGTATATTGAAGCCGGATCAAGGAGGGTTTTGATAATGTAGAACTTAGAGAAATTCATTTCGAGATATTACAAGTGAAAAGTCAAGCAAATGCTATGGTAAAGAGCATATGGATAATTTTATGGACAAACTGAATCACATAACTACTCACATTTGTTTCTCTTGTGTTAGCTGCTCGAAAGCTTACAGTACAAATCACCTACTGCGAGTACACTTGATTCTCATTATTTGTGGTAGCTATGTTTAATAAACACAGGGAACACTGTCTTAGTGAGTTCTGAACCATCGCTTCCAGGGAAAATAAAAGATTAGGTTCCTGAAAGCCTCTGGTCACAATATTTTCATCAGCAGATCAACACATAACGTGGTTTTTATGTATTTCTGTTTAAAGACATTAATATGTATTGTTGATTTATTACCATTGAACTCACAATCAAGAACATTAGAATTCTTGCCTGAAGAAAGCATATGTAAAGCCGGTATTTTCTTGGTAAGACACATCACAGTCTTTTTGCACTTAGGAACACAGACAGCACCTAAGTACAGTAGAACCTTGGATTGTGAGTAACTTGTTCTGTGAGCATTCCACAAGACAAGCAAACATTTGTAATAAATTTTAAGTTGATAAACAAGCGATGTCTTGCAACACAAGTAGTACAGGATCCCAAATGTCACATGATCACCACTGAGCCAATGGTTCTTCTCTCTCTCGCTCACTGTGGGGTTGTGTGTGATCGTCTCCCATGGCTTGGATGCTCGGTCTCTGGCCGTGGTGTTTGGCAGAAATCAGTGATTTTTCAGAACATTGGAAGGTGCCCCCAACTGGTACTACTATACTTTTTGTTACTTCAAAGCACCTATGGACAGTCCTTTACTTTTCCATATAAGAAGCTTATGAATTCTTTGCTTCATTCTAGGTCAGGCTGCCTGCAGATATAGACCCTTTCCTCTGCTGCCTTATTGCCAGTTACATTAAATACAGTATATGACAAGTTTATTAATACTGTATTGTAGTCAACATCTGTTAGTGATTGTGAAAGTTGTCGTACACAATAACCCTCCACTCTCTTATCTCCTTCACACCAGCCACAAAGGTTTGCAAAGTAAGTGGATGTTAATGTATTTATTTTTCTTTATATTTTGTATCTTCTTTATTGTTTTGTATTATATTACAGTATTGTAATCATTTTTGTATGAATATTTTGGGGTTGTGGAATGAATCATCTGAGTTTCTATTCTTTCTTATGGGGAAATTCACTTTGATATACAAGTGCTTTGGATTACAAGCATGTCTCCAGAATGAGTTATGCTCACAAACCAAGGTCTTACTGTACTCTGCTTGGGGCCATTTTAAACAGTGAACTCCCAAAACAAAAAGCACAACCTGCAAGAGAATGTGGAACAAAGAGATCACATAAAGGACATGTTTAGAGTATGAGAGTTGGAACAGAAAGTCAGTTTCTGCAACTTCAGCTGACAATGTGGGCGTTGGAAATTCAAATTTTTCACCATTCTGGGCATAACCAAAAATGACTGTGAAAGCACTGTCAATATTGATTTTGGGGTTCACAGATAAATTTTAGCAAGTAGGTAAACTCATAGATATGGAATCCACAAATAAAGAGGATCAACTCTATATGGAGAACTGTACTCCATATGCTTTGCCTACTGGCCTCACTCTTGACCCCATATTACTTTTATACCTCTATTTTCCCCTTGCCTGAATGTTCATTTAAAGTTAATTTTTCTTCATGTATTTTACTTATGTGTATAAGTGGTTTTAGATGCTTTGGGGAATAAACCAGACAATAAATCAGCAAATCATCAACAAGTACTTGGAATTCCTACTCTTTGCACTAGCTACTTTGCTATGTATTAGGACACAAAAACATCTCTAGACATCAAATGTAATGAGAGATACATGATCAGTTTCTCTATGAAATATGTTATTTCACCTTTTCTCAAAAAATACTGCATTACAGTAAAGTGATATATTTAACTTGAAGATCTATTAAGAAGTTAAAATTTTACTCAGAGATAGCATGAGTGAATGAAAAGTCAAGCAGATACAAGGGTGAAGAAAGGATGGCTCAACTTCTCCTTCTTTTGCTCAACCTGAGCTCTGGAAACTCTATGTCTGCAAAGCTTCTAATATTGGCCCAGGCTATGAGTACTAAACTATGGTCCAGAAGCCTGATTTTCTGGTACTGGCCCTCAGTATCTCTTCTGACTCCCACAGAGAATACAAATACCTCAGGTGTGCCACTCAGCTAACTGGAGCCCACAGGGCCTGGTCACAAGAAATATGATTCTAGTTCAGACTCACATAAACTATATGTAGAGTTTTATGGTGGATTTTAAGTAAATCATAATCAAACTCTGAGTATCTTATAGTCACACAGAGCTGCGACATAAGGAAATCAAGTAGTAGCTTTCTCTATCTGGAAATGTGTTGTGCAGGAACAGTCCACCACAACCCAGAAGCACCAGGTTCTCCTGTCTAGCTGAATTATCTTTGCCATCCCAGTGCCTGACTGCTAAGAGTAAGTGGATAAACTCTACTACATTGAATATAGAAAAACAGAAAATATGTATATTTTTTAATTCAGTCAAGACATGATTGGGATGTTGAGAAAAAAAAGTTTTCTTGCACGCAAAAAATCACGTGATATGGAGCCCCCAAATCTAGAAAAGATAATTGTATATGAATGGTTGGATTACATACATTATATTAAGACCCTTTTTTCATTCCTTAATTTTATCTCACTAAAATGAACCTCACTGGGGCACCTGGGTGGTTCAGTCGGTTAAGTGTCTGACTTCGGCTCAGGTCACGATCTCACAGTTGGTGGGTTCGAGCCCCGCCTCAGGCTCTGTGCTGACAGCTCAGAGCCTGGAGCCTGCTTCTGACTCTGTGTCTCCTTCTCTCTCTGCCCTTCCCCCACTTGTGCTTGCTCAGTCACTCTCTCTCCCTCTCTCAAAAATAAACATTAAAAAAATTTTTTTAAATAAAAATAATACTAATAAAATGAGCCTCAGCCTTTGCTCACATGTGATTCTTCATCTTCAATCTAGATGTTTCTATGCAAGCTATTCCTCATAACCACCTGGCACTTGACCCACTCAAGTCTTTCTCTGGTCTTTGCCCCATATTGTAAAAAGAAGTTTCCCTACTTAACCCTAAGACTCTTACTCTGTGCTTCCTATCATTCATTCAGCAACTACCTAGAATGCCCTTTACTATATATGCCAGGCCCTGTAGGTGATGGGGGTACAATGGAGCACAAAGCAGACATGAACCCTTCCTTCCTTTTTTTTTTTTTTTTTTTTTTAATGTGTATTTATTTTTGATAGAGACAGAGCAAGCTAGGAAGGGGGAAAGAGAGAGAGAGGGAGACAGAGGAGGCTCTGTGCTCCCAACTCATGACCCATGAGACCATGACCTGAGCCGAAGTTGGACGCTCAACCAATTGAGCCACCCAGGTGCCCCCACACTGCCTTCCTTCACAGTCTACCTGAGACAGACTTAATTAAAACACAAACAAATGTGAAATCACAACTGCTGTAGTGTCTTAAAGGACGAGTTGAGTGTACACAGAATGTGTATAATAGCAAGACTTAACCCACTGTAGATACTCACCTCTTTCTAGGATTAGGTCATTAACATTCTCTATTCCCACGTGTTCCCTGAGTGGGAACCCATTCCACTGCCATCATTTCCTTCCCTCTTCAAAGAGAGCCACAGCATTCCGAACTACACCCGGTGAAAAGAGGATTTCAAGGATATTCCTCAGGAGCTTCAGATGGTAATAAGCAAAAATTAAAACTATACTTTCAAGTTTTTAATTAGGTGTGGAATAATTGCTAGAGCCCTGGAGAAGATGTCGGTGTTAAACTGTTCTACCAAATTACTGATACTGGAAAAAATGCTGAAGAGTCACTTTCCTGAGTCACTCAAGGTATGACACATTTAAGAGTTTGATTTTATTTCTTTATTTTATTTATCTGTGAAATAATGTCAGACTTGTAGCTGTTTCCCAAATTTTTCTGATGTCAAGACTTTCTTAGAGCCCTTATTAAATATACTGTTTCCCAGTCCCCTCCTGCCAGAGACTGATCCCGTGCATTGTAGATATGGCCCAGGTAATTATATTCTTGACAGCCACTTTAGATGATGTCTAGGAAAATTTAGGGGGTACTGGACTAGATTATTTCTAAAGCAAACTCGAGTTTTGAACTGAACTTTTTTTTTAATGGCAGAAGGGTATGGATTAAGTGGTATTGCTCGTAAGAACATAATCTAGGTTCACGATGAAGCTGAGGTTCAGGGGTCATTATAAAGTTTTTCCGATTACTTCAAGATCTTTATTTTTGAAGTTTCTTTTCAGTGGCTTTATTGGTCATTAAGCCTCTATTTGTTGAAGTCTTCCCAAAGTCCATGAGGGCCTGCTGATAACTCAGAGCTACTGTGGAAGATGACATTAATCAAAGATTACAAATAAATGTGAGATTAAAAATACTTTAAGCACTTGGAGAAAAAAAATGCAGAATGCAAAGAAATCGTCTGTGAGGGCTGAGTTTCTTGACCAAGGAGATAGCCCTACAATAGTGGAGATAGCCCTACAATAGTGAGTGGCGGGGGTTATAGTTCAGTGGTAGAGCATTTAACTGCAAATATGAGTGGCATGCTAATAACCCAGAAGAGATATAATGAATCAGGATTTCTAAGGATGGAGACTAGGGAGCTGTATTTTTAGCACACATGCTGGATAATCCTTATTTACACTAGACTTTTAACAAAAGTGATCTGGAGCACCGTACTGGATTGATTAAATTTAGTCATCTTGCCCTACCAATCATGCTTAAACTGTGCATGGTAGAGAAAATCTGAGGGATAATTTGAAATCTTATGACTAAAAGAGTACCAAATGGACAATCTGACTCAAAATTTCCCATTCTGAATGCAGACACAAAAGTGAATAAATGTTTGGCCAACTCTTTCATCGGAGAGAACTAAAAAGGTTTTGGTGACCTTCACAGGGTCATCTAAGATGTTATGATCATCAAGACAAATAATGGGCCCCTACATTATAAATATTATATTTGGACAGTACTTTAGCATACAGATAGTTTCAATTTATTTTATCCTTCCACCAGCTTTGTAAGATGTCTATTAATTCATTTTAAAAATGAATTAAGTTGGAGTCCAAAAAAGGTTAAAGCAAGGAAAGAATCAAGTTAAATCTCGGTTCTTAGTTCCTTTGATTTCATATCTACTGCTTCTCCCACAGCAACTTAGCTACCAGATGCCCAAGTGCACATGTTGTCTTTTTTTTTTTTTTTTTTTGGACTCCTCGTTCATACAGTGCTTGCCATGGGGCTCTGCCCAAAATAGTTACTCAATAAACTTTTGTTGGCTGGTCACTGGCAGCATTATAAAATAATTACTTCTTAATCCCCACCTTTTCAAATCTTATTTTTTAAAGACCTCTGAATTCGGATTAGTTGAGTTGGTCTGAATGGTATATAATCATTTTCAAAATATCTTTCACACTATCTCATTTGAGCTTTATAAAAACTTATTAATCCCTCTAGAATATTAATACTCTGAATAGGCAGGTGTTTACATTATGATTTTACAGATGATGTTACTAAATGCCTTCCCTATATCTAAGTGCTAGAGTTCAGATTTAAATCCAAGTTATCAGATCCTAAACTGTGTGGTGTTTGTTTGTTTGTTTGTTTGTTTTTAATGTTTGCCTCTCATAACACCATTTGAAGTAAGACTTAAAGAAATGAAGCATGTAGGCACAAATCAACGTCTTCCTTGTATAATCTTCTCTTTCATAGCTGCTTAGCTTGGCACTCTCAATTACTCGTTTTCTATACACTAAAGTCTCTTTTTCTTTGACAGTCTTTATCTTACTTCAATTATTTCATTGTTATGTAATGCCTGACTTGGGTTCTGTGACCATACTTTCAAAATACCCCTTCAGTTACACGCGGCCTTTAAAGAATAAAAAAGATAAAAAATAGTCTTATTGTACACACTTCCTCCATTTTTTGGAGGCCATGGCTCTGTATTCTATAATCTCATTTTTTTTTCTTTTTGTTAAGCTTTTGTTTACATTCCAGTTAGTGAATATACAGTGTAATATTAGTTTCAGGTGTACAATTTAGTGATTCCACACTTCCATACAAAACCCGGTGCTCATCACAAATGCCGTCCTTATTGGCCTGGTGCCATCACCTATTTTACCCATTCCCCCCACCTACTTCATCATAGTATTTCAGTGATTAAATATTCCTCCAAATTTTCTCCACAAACTCCAACTGTTAATTCCTCCAGCATCCTTACTTCCCCTAGCTACTTCCCTCTCCTCTCAACACTCACCCTTTAAACAGAACAGCTGTTAGAAGAGTTTGTTTCTTAGTTTTCAACCAATGCGAAATCTTGCAGTTGGTTGCAAATCTCTTACAAACAAGTCATGTTGGTTGCCTTTTTTCTTTCACAATCTGAATACTGGAAAGGTTTTTTCCCTTCTATTCTTCTAAGCATTCCAAGCACATCTAAGTTCCATTTTTGAATAAAGATGTATGGTTTCTTCATGGGAATAGACATTTTAATAAGCTTATGCCTATATATATGTAGGATCAGCAGCCCCAGAATTTAATGATTAATGAAACAAGCATGACCCTTCCAGGTGGCTTTACTTCTCAGATTTTCACTGTGATCCATGTTGCACATTAGTATTAGCCAGACTAAATTTGGAAAGAGATGGTCTATGAGAAGACTTGAGTGAGGTCCCAGGCTGGGTAAGACAGAAGACAGTTGAATAATGTTGTTGTCATTGAGGTGAGTGATTTGAATAAAGATGTGATGAAAGAGGTAAAATGTAGGTTCCAATGCCCTTAGAATTTAAATTGGTTTTCACTGAAGTATAACACATACTAGAAAGTGTACATAATTATGTAGCTCAATGAATTTCCATAGAACAAATATCTATATAACATGTACTCCAGTCAAGAAAGAACATTACTTCAGGCACGACTTCTCCTTACCCTGCAAAGCTCTTTTCCAAACACTGCCTTTCCCTGTTCCCCAAGAGTAACCGCTATCTTGACTTCTAAAGCCATAATTTGGTTTTGTCTGTTTTTGAATATAATGTAAATTGGATCACAGTAAGTATCTTTTGGTGTCTACCTTCTTTTGCTCAACACTAAGTTTCTTTTTTTGTAATCCAAAGTATAAATGTGCCAACATGTATTCATTTTTCCCACTGTTGGTGGACACTCCAATTATTTCCAGTTTTTATCTGTTATGAAGATGCTGCTAGGAGCACTAGCCTATAGCTCACTCTCCTCAGTCTCCACAACTTTCTCTTCTCTGTAAACACACATAACATATGGAAGTTGTTTTGTAGGGCAGGCATCTTTGATTCTTAGTGGAGACTAAATATGAAAGGCCGCAGAAGGGAATTCGAATATTCAGTACCGTTTAGTCAACAAGTAGTTGATCCACTGTATCAGACTCCATGGATATAATAATGAATGAGACATAGTTATGACCCTCCGGGAATGCTTATAGAGCCTTGCTCCATCAAATATGAAATGCAGGGGTCTTTTATTCGGAGAGGGGGTTACCCTCAGTGATGTTTAATTGAAATTCAGGGTTGAAGGAGTCATTGCATTTAACAGGTTATTTTCAGAGAGTATAATAAGCAGCAGAAGTACCTGAGGATCAAAATTATCTGTGGAACTTTTAAAAGATATATAATCCCTAAATCCATACATCAGATTCTGATGCATTCTGTAAGTATTTATTATGGCCTATGTGCCAAGCACCCATCGACTCCCCGTTGTTTTGGTACTTCTCACTGCTGTATGGTAAAAACCTAAGTTTGGGGAGTGTTTTCATAGGCTTTCACAGACTATCAGTTTTCATGTACAGTGATGAAATAACAAGAGAAAAGTTTGTATGTGTGCGTGTTGTATATATATGTGTGTGTACATGTTTATAATTTCCCTTCACATGGCCTCAGTCATACAGCAGAAGAAGTGAAAATTGTAACATGTAACTGGAATAGTTAGTAATGTGATTGGCTTGTCTCTCTGGGTTCTCTGGCTCAGGTTTATGGAGCTGTGATGAACATAAATCGTGGGAATCCCTTTCAAAAGGAAGTGGTAGTGGATTCATGGCCAGACTTCAAAGCTGTTATCACCCGGCGACAGAAAGAGGTACAGTTTTGAAACGCCAAAACATATACGAGTTGACATCAACTAGAAAGAAAAGATTAGGTAAAGGGGATATTATAACTATCATAGCCATGTATGTTAGCTTAACACGCTACACATGTCACCATTAGTTTCTAATTTTACTGGCTTTGGAGTATCAGACATAGAAAACCACTACTCTAAATGTGTTAAGTGCTTCTTTAGTGTTTCATAATCTCTAGAAGCATGAAGCATACATACTTGTGCATACTAGTTCTTCCACTGGTTAGATGATTCCTTGTGACCGATGACTCTGGGTCATGTGGATAAATATCTAAGAAGGTTGAAAAGGATGACATCTGCCCTGTTCTGCCTCAAGACCAAAGAGAAGCTCACGTGATCAAAGGTGTGCTGCTCTGACCACACTAGGAAAGTTCTGAGAGTTCCATTTGATTCTTGTAGGCGGCTCCATAAAATTATATGCATTTCATTTTTGTAAATAAATAATATCCCAGAAAAATGTGAAATATCTTAACACTTCCCAAATACCAGAAGAATTATCAAGCAAAAGTTCCAAAATTTCTGTTTCTTCCCTTTCTACAGTATATTAGCCACATTCCCATCCAGCCATTGTTTATAGACGGCTAATTCTGGTAATGGGAATTATCTGGACATATGCAGCTAATGGTATCTAATCTATCTAGGATTTGGGTTACCTAGAGGATATATTTATGTTTTTATGATTATGTCTTCCATCCTAGGCTGAGATGGATAACCTGGACCATTATACTAATGCCTACGCTGTGTTCTACAAGGATATCAGGGCTTACCGACGGCTGTTGGAAGAACATGATGTTATCAACTGGGATCAAGTTTTTCAAATACAAGGTGAGATAGGTGTGAGTCTAAGCAGTCTTTTTTGTTCTCATTTTTGTCATGTATGTTAGATAGATATGACCTATATTAAGTACACAATTCATATATATATATACATATATACATTTTATATAGTTACAATTTATGTACTACAGTTTTGTAAAAAAAAAAAAAAAAAAAAAAAAAAAAAAACTCATGTTTTACTCCTAATGAGGCTTGGCATTGGAGTATGTGGAGACCATTTAAATGAGGCTGCTTTTAGGTGACTTTTTTTTTCCCTCAATGTTACTTCAATATGGATATCAATGAATATCAGCATATTTTTATTTATTACCCTTAATCATTTCCTGTCACAATCTTTTAAAATGACCCTAACTTAAGTATAAGCCAATAGGTAGGTCTTCTCTTCTTTCTGAAGCAAATGATTCTAGAAAGACATAGTTAACTGATCTGCATAGGTTATCCTGACATGATTAAAATAAGAGTATATTTGAGCTCTGAGGAGACAACTGCATGGTTATCAATGCTAGTGGAAGAACTTTTAGCCAAGACAAAAATACATTCAGAGTTTCCAACAGTGTGATGGGGGCACCTGGGTGGCTCAGTCAGATAAGCACCCAAATCTTGGTTTTGGCTGAGGGCGTCACCTCAACGTTCATGAGTTTCAGGCCCCGTGTCGGGCTCTGTGCTAACAGCATGGAGCCTGCTTGGGATTCTCTCTCTGTCCCTTCCCTGCTCACTCTCTCTCTAAAAAATAAATAAACATTTAAAAAAAAGAGTTTATAATAGTATAGATGGACAGTTTCAGCTTCAGTATATCATTTTTTCAACTTTTCATACTGACTGGTGGGTGATACAATCAACAAAGTTACTATTTCTAACTATTCCGTTGAAAATGAGTTTCTTGATCATGTGACAGGAAGGCGGGGTCCCCCATGTTAGAAATTTAAAGTCTGGTAATTTTTTTTCATCAACAAATAGCTGAAGCCCTCTCACAGGAAAAGTTTCTATCTACCTGCAAACAATGACTTCCTAGGTGTCCACAATGGTTTGATGTTGATCTAGCTGTGTTTGAGGGACAAGGCAAGCCCAGGGCCTCCCTACTACTCTGCCATCTTAACTACTCCCTTCAACCTACAAGCAATGACTAATGCATATTCATAACCTAAAGACTTGGGGTGTTTTGTGAAATCCATTTGGAAGTGCTCAAAATGACCGTATAGTGGAAGTTCTAAACTGTCTCCCAGCTTTACAGACTTACCCCAATTATGCTGGTTAGAAGTGAGACATGGTTCTACCACTCACTTAGCCAACCTAGGAAAATTTTCTCTCATTATTACTTTAATGTGAAAATGAGTATCTCTTCCTTGGTGTGAAAAATCATGGCAGTAACTGTATACATTATGGTGCTATAGGTCTACTATCCTCAAATCACCTGAACCTATCATTAGGAAGAGAACATCCAGAAGGATGTATTTTTTTTTTTTTTGCCAGTATTTTTTTCCAGAAGGCTGAGCTGTTAATCATGAGTCAGTTATGGTCATTAAAATTGACACAACCATCTTTCCTGAAGTTTGATGGGGACAGATGTAAGTTAATAGTACCTAAAATAACTGGAGTGGTAAAGGCCCCTCATTTAGTATGTAATCAGTGCAGGCATCACCTTTAGCTTCTGATGTGGCCTCTTGGCTGTAGACTTCTATGGTAAGAACTATAATCTCTTTGGAATATTGATTTTTTTCAATGTTTATTTATTTTTGAGAGAGATAGAGCATGAGCAGGGGATGGGCAGAGACAGAGGGAGACACAGAATCTGAAGCAGGCTCCAGGTTCTGAGCTGTCAGCACAGAGCCTAACGCGGGGCTCGAATCAACTGTGAGATCATGACCTAAGCTGAAGTCAGACGCTTAACCAACTGAGCCAACCAGGTGCCCCTCTCTTTAGAATATTGAATAGCTTCTGAGAAGTCATCAGTATCTTTATCTATTTTTAATCAAAGCATCTAAAAAAGTGCTGCTTCCATAACATCCCCAAATCATGAACAACTTCAGAAGCCTATCTACTGCCATAGAAATGGTCAATCTTTTATCTTATGCCACAGAGCCACTGTTGGGCTGCCTGGATAGATTAAACATTAGGCAGCGTAGCTACCTTAGTGGTGGGTGTTCAGAGCAACAGCACACTCTGCCCAGGAATGCCTTTGTCATTTTTAATCTAAGAGCCATCCATAAACAATATTAAATGACGGTTAACCCACTAACCTACTAGAAAGAGCCAAATTCCTTGTGTTGGCCTTGCAAAGGCCAGGAATAAAGAAGTATATAGCAGACAGACAGACCAGGCCCTTTTGTTCACTACTAGCTGCATGCACATGAGAGAGTTTGTTGACATGAGCTAAAAGTTGCAGAAGCCTGCCCACTGTTACTATACTCCAATCAACTGTGGTTAAATGGCCTGAGTTCTGTCTTACCCAATGAACAACTCCTGCCTTTCGAAGGAGGTAGGATGGATGAAGGCAGGACAATTAGTGAAAGTTCCTTCTGTGGGAAAGGAGAAAATCATTTGTTAAAATGGTAGTCTATACAATGGACAGAAGGACATGGTCAACAATACCATGGAAGGATAATCAGCAGAATCCAAACTATGGAAATTCTACCCAGCAAACTGGATTCTTTACAAATAAATTAAAAGAATTTTTAAAGGTGGGTGTAGGGGAGCTAGGCACTGAAAGAAAATCTGTGAATTATTTACCAGACAAAAAGTGGACAAAATCTAAGAGTGTTTAAGGACTCACATTTGCATAGTAAAACTTACAACAAGGATGCGATTGTCATAAAAATGATAATGGTTATTATTAGAGGAGAGTGAGGGAATTGTGATTGGGAGAGTATTAAATAGAAGGGGGTAAGTAAATTTCTTTGTGGCATTAGTAGTACTTAAAATAATCATTAAGCTAAGCATTTGTTATATAGTTTTCTCTGTTGCATCTTATAATTTAAAAAGGTTTTTCAAAGAAATGTTAGTCTAAATTTCATAAAGAATTAGTTCAGTCTAATTTAGGAAAAAGAAATTCTGTTTGAACTACCATACCCTTGGTTAGCACAAGCTGGTTTTTTTTCCTCATAGTCTTTTGAATTACTTAGATGTAATTCGGGGCTATTCTATGGGATTCTAGCCACAGCATCTATAATTTTTAATAGCATTAACTTGAAGACCTGCTTATCTTTTCTTAGACTTAACTCCCTGAGAGAGAAGCCAAGGCTCTGATACCAGACTGTGTTCAATATGGCTTTCCATTCCTGCATTTATGTATTCTTCAAGAAGTGACTTACTGGAAGGAGGGAAAAAGCCATTAGATATGGGTGGAAGTGGGAAAGTCAATTTCGAGGGGATCCGACTAATGAAGACCCAGACTGGAAAGGAGAGAGCCAATAGGATTTTGGAAAAGGAGAGCAAGTCAGTTCTCAGTAAACAGAAGCTAATATTCCATGCAATGAGCTTCATCGTTGATGAACAGAGACAGTACCATTCTTGTCTCACTGTGATGTGACACAGTGCCCAGCATAGGGCTTTACATATGACAAGTACTAAATAAAGATTTATAGATAATATAGTATAGCTGTGATAAATGTGTAGGATACAAGTAAGTTTATACCTTGATACTCCTACGTTTATACCTTAGGAGTATAGTTTATACCTTGATACTCCTTTTGGGGGAGGGGATTTGTTACTGAGGATATATTTTTTTAAGTTTATTTATTTATTTTGAGAGAGAGAGAAAGAGAGCTAGCATGAGTGGGGGAGGAGCAGAGAGAAAGGGAGGGAGGGAATCCCAAGCAGGCTCCACACTGTCAGTGCAAAGCCCAACATGTGGCTCCTTCTCCCCAACTGTGAGATCATGACCTGAGTTGAAATCAAAAGTCAGACACTCAACTGACTGAACTGCCCAGGCGCCCCTATACGTTGATATTTCTGTAACAGGAATCTAGGACAAGAGGCTGGAAGAGTCTTTAAGTCAGAATGACATGCCAAATCAATTTGAGCTCTTTTATACTTCTAGCTGTATATTAGATTGTAGAATTTCATAGTTATAAAATTTCTCTTACCTTAAAGAGTGTAAGATCAGTCTGGAAAGTCAGAAAAATCAAGAAAATCCCACAAGCAATTCCAAATTCCTAAGGGATATTCTCATCAGAAATATTAATGGGAGACCATGATCGTGATGAACAATATGATGGGGATTTGAAAATCCCACACAATGTTTGAAAATCAGGCAAGGAGTAACTGTAATAATTCATATGTAAGTATATAGTGGTTAGGATAATGCAAGGTGGCAAACTGGTGGTGGTGATGATAATTAGTATAAAAATACTGCAACAAATTTCCTTTTTGTGTTTTCAAATAAAATACCCACATTTTTCATTATTTCTTACCATGTACAGGGCTGCAGAGTGAATTATATGATGTTTCCAAAGCTGTTGCCAACTCAAAGCAGTTAGATGTAAAGCTAACCTCCTTCAAGGCCGTTCATTTTTCTCGTCTTTCAACTCTGCCGAACACCAGTTCCCTGTATGTAAACTAAGTTTCTACATGTGGGATGGGACTTACTATATAGGAGTACAAATAGTAGTACCTAGAATACATGGTATTTTTAAGGAACATTTGGGTACCTTGGATTAGAGCCACGGGGTCTAGATTTCTCTGTGTGTGTATGCGCCTGTGGATCTGTGTGTGTTTAATTGTTTCTGCTGTGCTTGACTGCTCATAATTTTTTGCAAATTCAAACCGGAGTCTTTGTGCCTAGTGATAAACAGACTCAGGAGTCCTGTATTTTCACAGTATACACAGAAAAATCATTCCTGTATGCTCCTCCTGCAGATAATTCTAACTAGCTTCTGTTGTCTGAGCCCAAAGTGCTTTTTTTTTTTTTTCATGTTTCACGGATGAGGGTAAATAACTGACTTGTGTGGAGCTCTTATATGCCAGGCACTAAATGTTTTATGTATATTATGTCTAGATCCCTTTAACTGTGGAATTCCCTTTTTTTGAACAGAGTTTAAGTAACACACAGGAGTAAATTGCAGAGCCAGGAAATAATTCCTGATTCTGTCTCCAGAATCCAGTCTTCAAAAGATTTGTTACTTTGTATCTATATTCTGTCTTTCTCACTGGGAAGCCCTTGTTGTGCCATTTGCTAGTTACTTTCCTTTCTGCTTCATCTTTCTGAGCCTCAATCAATTTCTTCTTTTTTAAAATTAACCTATAATATCTTCCTTACATGTACTATGTAAAGAAATGAAACATGATATATTGAAAAAGTATCCACCTCAGTGAATGTTACTTTTTCTTCTATGGAGTATAGTGAAGGAATTTTTGAGCAAAACAAGACAAAACCTAAAGAAGAATGAGCACTTTAAATTCACATAAAGCAACTGGACTTTACTTTTATTTTACTTTTTTCAGTTATGAAAATTTCCAAGTACAGGGGTGCCTGGGTGGCGCAGTCGGTTGAGCGTCCGACTTCAGCCAGGTCACGATCTCGCGGTCCGTGAGTTCGAGCCCCGCGTCGGGCTCCGGGCTGACGGCTCGGAGCCTGGAGCCTGTTTCCGATTCTGTGTCTCCCTCTCTCTCTGCCCCTCCCCCGTTCATGCTCTGTCTCTCTCTGTCCCGAAAATAAATAAAAACGTTGAAAAAAAAAAAAAATTAAAAAAAAAAAAAAAAAAAAAGAAAAAAAGAAAATTTCCAAGTACATACAAAGGCTGAGAGACTACCATAACGAACCTCCCATCAATATATGGCTAATCTTGTTTCATCCATACCCCATCTGCTAATTATTCTGAAGGAAATATCTCAGAGATTTGCCCATTAATTCTTAAGTATTTTAATATATGTCTCCAAAAGATAAGGATTATTTAAACACACACACACACACACACACACACACACACTATACTAATATCACTTCTGTGTCAGGGGTCCCCAGGACCACCCACAGGCTCACTAATTGGCTAGAAGGACCCATAGGACTCAGCGTACATACACCCCAAAGCAAAATCAACAAAGAAAAAGGTGCATTGGCAAAGTCCAAAGGAAACCAGGGACAAGCTTTCCAGAATCCTCCCCAATGGAGTCACACAAAACACACTTGATTTCCCCAGCAATAAGTTGTCACAACATATACAGGATTTCTATTGGAGGCACCCTCTGTCTAGCACATACCAATTTTTTAGACTTCCAGAAGGAAGGCAGGTTTTCATCATAAATCACATTGACTGTTACAAACAGGCACAGTGAGTTTCAACTCCTATCAGGTCTGGGAATGGCAGGACACCGGCAGAAATCCAAATTGCCATACCAGCCAAGGGCCAACCTGGCAAGCAGGCTTTTCTTTTTCTTCCTTTTTTTTTAATGTTTATTTATTAATTTTGAGAGAGAGACTGACAGAACATGAGCGGGACAGAGAGAGAGAGAGAGAGAGAGAGAGAAAGAGAGAGAGAGAGAGAGAGAGAGAGAGAGAGAGAGAGAGAGAGAAAATCCCAAGCAGGCTCTGCACTGTCAGTCTTGAACCCAACATGGGGCTCAATCTCACAAACCATGAGATCATGACCTGAACCGAAATGAAGAGTCAGACCCTCAAATGACTGAGCCACCCAGGCGCCCCACAAGCAGGCTTTTCTAAAGATAGAGTCCTTAGGTCTGCTGCACCAGCCCTTTGCTCTACAATATCTTAAAATGTTGTCAGTATTTCCTTAAACCAGTCAGTAGTTACATTTCCCAAACTATCATAATACTTGTAGCAGTTTGTTTTGAATAAGCACCTAAATAAAGCTCATATATTGCAATTGATTAATCTCTCTTTAGTTTTTTTTTTTTTTTGATATATGGGTTCCCTGTTCATCTTTTTTATTTCTTACATTACTTTTTACTGAAGAAACGAGGCTATTTTTCCTTTAGAGTTTTAGAGTTTCCCAGTCTGTTTACTGTCATATCCCTGAAATGTTATTTAAAAATTTTCTCCATCCCCAGTCAAGCCTTTTAAAATCGGATTTTGATTTAAATCGCTTCCCTTCTGAGGCAGTTGGGTGGCCCAGTCGGTTAAGTGTCCAACTCTTGATTTTAGCTAAGGTTATGATCTCACAGTTGTAAGATCAAACCCCACATCTGGCTCTGTGCTATGCTGGGCATGAAGCCTGCTTAAGATTCTCTCTCTCCGTCTCCCTCCACCCTTCCCTCCCCACCTTCACCTGGTGTTCGTGCACAGATGCTTACGGGCTCATGCTCGCT
The DNA here is from genome assembly GCF_028018385.1 of Neofelis nebulosa. Classification (NCBI taxonomy): domain Eukaryota; kingdom Metazoa; phylum Chordata; class Mammalia; order Carnivora; family Felidae; genus Neofelis; species Neofelis nebulosa. Next base: position 50,666,631 of record NC_080787.1, read on the forward strand.
GTCTCTAAAATTAAATTAAATTAAATTAAATTTAAATTTAAACCAATTGCTCCCTTCTGCATTAGGAAGATACTGTCTTTAGCACCTAAGTCATTATCAAACTTCATATACTCTTAATTTGGATACCCTGCCCTTCAGATACAAGGTCATATATGTAACTACTAAGACAACTATTCCTAAAACACTGGTCTTAGCAATGTTTTTATTTACAGTGACTTCTCTGCCTTAGGCTTCTCAGCCTTTGTCTTTCCGGGCATCTGGCTGGCTCAGTTGGTTAAGCTACCGACTCTTGATTTTGGCTCAGGTCATGATCTCACGATTCATGGGATCGAGCCCTGAGTTCAGGCTCTGTGCTAACAGTGTGGTGCCTGCTTGGGATTTTCTCTCTCTCTCTCTCTCTCTCTCTCTCTCTCTCTCTCTCTCTGCCCTCCCTTGCTCTCTCTCACAAAATAAATAAACTTAAAAAAAATAATAAAGTTCATCTTCAAAAATTAAATTAAGAATTCTATTAAGCCAGTTATTGCTTGTATTTATTTATTTTTTACCCAAGCTTAGTGGTTAGACAGTTGGCCCAGTTCCAGAGCCCATAGTATGCCTAAAATGTGAGCTAACACTGCAGAGCCACTAATAACTAGTGTAATAACAAGTACACAAACTTGTACTTTATAAAGATCATATCAAGAATGGCATTAGCAGTCTCTTAATGAACATACAGGATGGTCTTATAACATTGATAACTTCAAGAATGAAAACAAATTCTGAGGCAAAACCAGCCCCATAGGCTTAACTAAGTAATCCCATCTCAGTCCTTAGTAATTGTACCAATTCCTATCTTTTTATCTCAATACCATGAACTTTTATACATTTTTCCAGACCTTTCAGGGGAAGGTAAGAAAAACTAGCATTTCTTGAGCATCTATATATTCCTAGAATGTTCAGCAACTTGTATTTCTCTTCTGGCCATGGATGCAGAAAGATGTAAGTTTTATACTACTACTTTATTTTTTTAACCAAGGAAAAGATTAGGGGCCCAAGAATCTGGAGTTGTTCAGGTTTCAGAAGGGTGTCAACAGACTTAGGACTTTATAAGAACAAGTTGGCTGGGGTGCCTGGGTGGCTCAGTTGGTCAGGCATCCAACTTTAGCTCAGGTCATGATCTTACGGTTCGTGGGTTCAAGTCCCATGTCAAGCTCTATGCTGATAGCTCAGGGCCTGGAGCCTGATTCTGATTCTGTGTTTCCCTCTCTCTCTCCGCCTGTCCCCTACTCTCACTCTATCTGTCTCTTTCTCAAAATAAATAAACATTAAAGAAAAATTAAGAACAAGTCAGAATTGTTTTACAGAAAAATGAAATACTTGCCCTAATCTACACTGAAGACAAAAAGAAATAGGCATAAATTTGAAAGGAAAGACTTAAATTTGATATGAGTATTTTGCCCTATCAGAAATGAAACCCTAAATGATGTTCATAAGTGGGAAGTGACAGATTCTAATTCATTGAAAATATTTTGGTATTTGTTAAGCACGATCTCTGGAATGGTTTCTCAGTTTGAATCTGGAGAAAGTGAAGCAGCTGTTTGTATTCATATGATCCCAAGTTCATGTTCCTTCTCATGTTGTTTTCTTCTAGAATGGGTTCTTCCCCACAACTGACTTACCTGAGTGTTGCTGACGCTGATCTTCTCAACAGGACTTGGTCGCGGGGTGGCAATGAACAGTGTCTCCGGTACATCGTGAACCTCATCTCTTGCTTCCCCAGTGTATGTGTCCGCGATGACAAGGGAAACCCAGTCTCTTGGTCTCTCACAGATCAGTTTGCCACCATGTGCCATGGCTATACCTTGCCAGAGCATCGCAGAAAAGGTTATTGCAAGCTGGTGGCCCTCACACTGGCCAGGAAGTTACAAAGCCAGGGGTTCCCCTCTCAGGGTAATGTCCTGGATGATAACATAGCATCCATAAGCCTCCTGAAGAGTGTCCATGCTGAGTTCTTGCCTTGTCGTTTTCATAGGCTTATTCTCACCCCTGCAACTTTCTCTGGTCAAATTTACCTCTAGCCCATTGAAACTCCAGGAATTTTCTTCCTATCCCTGAACACAGATATTCCCAAGCTGCCAATGAGGGGGAAATTCAACCTGGAATCAGAAGAATCTTGGGTTATTGAAAACATTCTGGAAAAGATACACAGGATCAACCTGAGAAGCCTTAAATCTTCCTGTCTCAGGTTTCTACAGTAAATAACTAGGGGTCAGAGATAGCTATGGCTGAGAACAGGATCATTATCTTCCTCTGGGACCCACTGCAGGAAAAAGGTTCTAAATCCAGCAATTCTTAGCACAATTGCAGAAATGACTGCATGAGAACAGTGATTTAACATGTGAGCATGTGGCTACAGCTTTATTCTTGCCCCTCTGGCTTCTGCAGTGTATTTTTACAGCCATACCAATTCCCTACTACCATAAAGAACACTCCCCTGTGCCTGCCTCTGCTGAGTCTCCCTAAACCGTTCCTACCACTTCTCACCCAAGTTGTCTGTAGAATATCCTGCTTTTCCCCCTTTAATTACTGGTTATCCATTTCTGCTTACAACTCTAGCCTATGGTTCTTCCCTGGGAATGTTCGAATGCAGTGGCTCTCACATTTTAGTGCACTTCAGAATCACCTTGGAAGGCAGGTTGCAACACAGATGGTGGAGTGTCTCCCCCACAACCCCTGATTCAGTACCTCTGGGGTAGGGCCTGAGAATTTGCGTTTCTAAAAAGTTCCCACTGCTCAGTTGTCTTGGATTGAGGAATGAAGATGTGGGCATTTTAAATACTAGAAACAGAGGATGTCTGTGGGTGTGAACGCAGATGCGCATATAAACATTTTCACAGATACACACATCTATATATACAGTCCTTTCATATTTATATATGCATATGTATAAACTCATAGAATTTTGATAAGATGATAAACTTGCACTGAATATGAAAAATTTAAGGATCAGGGAAAATAAATTACATCTTCAAGATAATATAATCAGTGTTAGATGTCAAACCAGAATGCTCTTATTTTGATTTCAATCTATTTTTTTTTCACTAAATCATGTATCTTTTTCGTAAAGGAAATTTAAATGCTTAAATAAATACTTTCATTAGTCTTTTATCATTATTTTTTTTTAATTTGGTTTCCAATTACTTGTGTGTGTATGTATGAGTGTGTATATATATATATATATGTGTATGTATGAGTGTGTGTATATATATATATATATATATGTATACATATATATATACATAAATATAAATCTTTCAAGGACTGCAAAGGAAGAGGTAAGCATCACAAGCTGTGTTCTCCCATTTGCAATACAAGCAGGCAGAAACACAATAGTTGGATTTGTCTAGTCTGTATAAAGTTGATTTAGCCATACAGAAAATATTATTTTCTTATCCCAACAGAGGTCATAGAATCCCAACTACAAAGATAAAGGGAGATTCAATTTTAAGTGTTTATTCTGAGAGAAGTAAACAAACTGAAATCATTTTAATAAAAAAACAAGACTCCTTGGGAGTAAATATATGCTTATTTTTACTCAGCCATCCTGAGTGACTGGTTACCTGGAAACTTATCCTTGGTCCCAAGGGAAGAGCACCAAGGAATCAGAGTCCATAAAGCTCTTGGGGGAATATGGTCTAGGTTCTGCCCCAGGGATGCTTATTATGTTCAGCATTGATTAAACAAGGGTTATTCCTATCTGGTATATGGCAATAATATTATAGCCTTACTTTATTCTTAATAATAATTGCCTACAGTTTATTTAAAATTTAACGGTGTACTGATAGTTGTGCCAAATGTAGATATATATAACTTAATCTTTGTGAAGGATAGGAATTATCTTATTTTGAGAATTCTGGCTCAGAGGTGTTAGGACTCAGCAAATGTTGTATAGGTTTTAAGTGGCCACATCATGATCAGATCCAGATTTTGTCATATTCTGAACCCTGTACTGTTACTCATTATGCTAATTGGCCCCAAACAGCTTGAAACTCTTTGGGGGCGATTACTCTTTTATCTATCTAATTGCTTTCTGAATTTTTCACCACCACCCCCGCCCCAAAATGGGCTCCGTATTTTGAAAGAGATTTTTTTCCATCAATTTTCACTGCAAGTATATATATATATTTTTTTACTTTTATTTTCCAGATAACCATGTTGGATATAATAGTTCAACTTTCAACCCTGTTTCTAGCTCTTTTAAGGAATGTGTGGAGAAATATCTGGAGTAAGGAGAGAATGGCAAGAAGAAAGAGACTCAAGAAGTAGGAAGGGACTGGGTCCTTAATGCTGACTTAAGAAACTTCAGTATGACATACAAAGTGTTGAAGAGTTTTAAGCAGACTATTCATCTGTTTGTAAATCAATCGGGAGGGTATTGCAATAGTCTAGGCAAGAGGTGATCCAAGTTTAGTTTGGCTTTGAATGCAGGTAATGATGTTGGTGAGAAGCGAACCATTACCACAGGTATTTAGGAGGAAAAGGGTGTCAGGATTTCATGGCCACAGGTTATACTGAGACAGACATGTCAAGAATGCCTCCTTGGTGTCTACGGTAGGTGTCTATGTTGTGAAACCCGTGGCTGGTGGTGTTTTTCACTGAGGGAAGAAGTACTGAAACAGCACCAGATGTGAAGCAACTGGGAGCAGAAGGGATTGTTTGTTCAGTCTGGGGATGTTGAGTTTTGAAACCTATTAAGTGATAGGTTCAAGTTGCGTCTCAGGGAAATTGTCTGTAACAGAGGTTTAAATTTACGAGTAGTAGGATCATAGATGGTAACTGAAGCCATGTATTTGGCTGAGCATGCCTAGGAAGGGGCCTTGAGGACATCAACAATTTAAGGTTGAGTGAAGGGGAAGGTTCTGGAATGGGAAAGAGAGTAGCAAAGGCAGGAGGAAAGCCAGGAGGTGACTGTCACCAAACAGAAAGGAGAAAAATATCAAAACAGGGATGGTCAGTGGTGTCAAATTATGCTGAGAGGACAAGAATATGTAAGGAATGAAAAGTTTACATTGCCCTATCAAATATTTTAAATACATGTATGAAAAAGAAGCCAGAAACAAGAAGACATGCGGTATGATTCTGTTTGTATAAAGTTCAAAACCAGGCAAAATAAATCTATAGCCTTAGAAATTAGGAAGCAGTTACCCTTCAGGATGGCAGCAAGAAGAGGATGGAAGTGGCTTCTATTTCTGGTAATGTGCTGATTCTTGACCCAGGTAGGTCATGAAAGTATGTTCACTCTGGGAAGCTCACTGAGCTATAGAATTATAATTTATGCACTCTTCTGTATGTATGTTACACTGCCATCTGAAACACCTATTAACAGAAAACAGACCAATTCGGGGGGCAGGGGGACACATATTCCCTTCACCCAAGAATTCCACTTCTAAAAATATCTTACTGGGGGACCGGGGTGGCTCAGTTGGTTAAAAGTCCAACTTCGGCTCAGGTCATGATCTCACGGTTCATGAGTTTGAGCCCCGTATCTGGCTCTCTACTGTCAGCACAGAGCTGGCTTCGGATTTTCTGTCCCCCTCTCTCTCTTTCCCTCCCCTGCTCACTCTCTCTCTCTCTCCCTCTCCCTCTCTCTCTTTCTCAAAAATGAGTCCACATTAAAAAAATAATAACAATGTATCTTACCGGTATAATAGCAAGTCTACAAAGATTTAATAAAAGGATTTCATTATACATTGTTCATTAAGATTAAAAAGTAAACTAAATATTTTAAGTAACTCACTGATTAAATACAGGGCAGCCATTCAGTGAAACTCTACAGAACACCAGAAAACTGCTTGATATGGAAAAGATGTACGTGATAACACCAAATGCAAAGCAATGCAAAGCAATCACAGAAAAGTCTGTATCATCTATTTAAAATTCAACTGTGAAGAGAGGAAATCGTAGGCAAATAGTTCTGAAAGCAGCATAAAGGCTTTTACTGGGAAAAGAGGAGTCTGGTGAATGGTAGCAAGTACTTCATGGTGTGCCCATGGCTACACATGGTGAAAGGAGTCAATATGGGTAACATGCTCAGCTCTCCTGAGACAGGTACTTGTCCTGTTTTGCAAGGGTCTGTGTAGTTTTGCAAGAATGAATATTCACCCTGCCTAAGAACAACTAGGGGAAAATACAGAAGGACGATTGAGGATTTAATCTGCTCAAATTTTCGGAACAACATAAGGAAGTGCAATTTGGGGTGACACTTATACATCCTCTAAAACAGAATCTCATTTAATATTACAAGTTTTGATTATTTTTGTTTTGCATTTTTAATCACTACTTTTTGTTGGGTGATTTGAATTTTGAGAAAGAATATGAAGTAACTATGAATTAAATGTCCTTAAGTTGTCTGTGACAAAACCTGAAGTTTTGTATCTGTTCTCTACCCTCAGTACACACTAGGGACAGGGAGAAAAATAAAACTGAACGTACGATGGAAGAGTGTAGCACCAACTGTAGAAATGATTTCTTCCTTTCAGGCTGGCATGTTTGCATTAAAATTATTTCAGTGGGGACACTGTTCCCTTAGTGCGGCTAGAATTAACAGCATAGTTCCATTTTCCCAAGTTTGTAATAGCCCATGTTTCTCAATCTCTCTTAGAAACCTTTGCTCCAACTATAAGACCCAATCACTGGCAGTGCCTGGGTGACTCAGTTGGTTAAGCATCTGATTCTTTGTTTAGACTCAGGTCATGATCTCACCGTTCGTGAGTTCGCATCCCACATGGGGTTCTGCACTGACAGCGTGGAGACTGCTTGGGATTCTCTCTCCCTCTCCCACTCTCTCTCTCTCTCTCTGCCCCTCCCTGCTCTCTCTCTCTCAAAATAAATAAATAAACTTAAAAAAAAAAAAAAAACAATCACTTCCCTCTTGCTTTTCTCATTGTGGCTCTTACTACACCGAAAAATGAAAGTAAAGAGGGAAAGTAACCACTCTCGGTCTCTCCTCTTTTCTTCACCCCCTCTTACTTCAGCAGTGCTGGAATCGTGTATGTTATCAGACTTGTTTCTATTTTGTTCACTTCTCAAGAGAATTTTTTTTTCTTAAGTGCATTTTTTTTCACTTCCTCTTTAAAAAAAATTTTTTTTTAATTTATTTTGATAGAAAGAGAGGGAAAGCACAAGCAGAGGAGGGGCAGAGACAGGGGGACAGAGAGAGAATCCCAAGCAGGCTCCGTGCTGCCAGCATAGAGCCTGATACAGGGGCTGCATCCCAGGAACCCTGAGATAGGACTTGAGCCAAGATCAAGAGTAGGACACGAAACCAACTAAGCCAACCAGGTGCCCCTTTTCCACTTCTCTTATTCCTGCCCTTGTGATATTAAAAAATTATAAAGAGAGAATAGTGTCTCAGTATTCCTCTTTCTAGTTTACGTTAAGCTTTCTCTTTCACTAACATCTACATTTTTCCAAGGCAAAATATGTTTTAGGTTTTAAACACTGTTAAAAAGCATTGCTTATAGTATAAGAATATCAGATGTTTGGTTAATACCATGAAGTTATTTCAGTGAACACTAGATGTCAGGTTTTAGTTCCAGATTATTGCACAAAGAGCCAACACTTGAATTGTTGCCAGTTGTCTCATTAGAATTTTTGCTGCATTTTGCTCTATTTGCTTTCAGCAGTTTCTTGGGGCTAGAAAAGTTTATTATAGGGGTTATGTGGAAAATAAATACATAAGAATAGCAATACAAATTCTGAAAATATAAGGTAAAATGAGAGATTAACCCCACCATTATAAAACATACTATGAAGATGATATAATTTATAGTATAGTAATGGTAAGTGATTATGCAGAAAAATGAGATAGAAAAAAAAATTCCAGAAATAACAAGTACCTAGGAAAGTTTAAAATAACGTCAAAAATTACATTTCAAATCACTGAAGTAAAGATGAAATTTTAAATAAATGGCAATTTATTTAAGGAGACAACTGGATAGCAATTTGCATAAAAGTAAAATAAAACTGGATTCATACCTCACACCTTACACCAAAATAAACTCCAAACTGATCTGAAATAAATAAATAAACTTTTGAAAAGGAAAGTGCTCTTTCCAGAGTAGAGTGCTCTTTCAAAACTGTAAATGTGGCCATATCCTAAGCCATTTTCTTTTTTTTTTTTTTTTTTTTTTTTTTTTTAATTTTTTTTTTTTCAACGTTTTTTTTAAATTTATTTTTGGGACAGAGAGAGACAGAGCATGAACGGGGGAGGGGCAGAGAGAGAGGGAGACACAGAATCGGAAACAGGCTCCAGGCTCCGAGCCATCAGCCCAGAGCCTGACGCGGGGCTCGAACTCACGGACCGCGAGATCGTGACCTGGCCGAAGTCGGACGCTTAACCGACTGCGCCACCCAGGCGCCCCTCCTAAGCCATTTTCAATGGTGGGGCTCTTGGATGGCTCAGTCAGTTCAGTGTCCAACTCTGGATTTCAGCTCAGGTCATCATCTTGCGGTTTGTGGGATCGAACCCTGAGTTGGGTTCCATGCTGACAGTACAGAGACTGCTTGGGATTCTCTCTCTCCCTCTCTCTCTCTGCCCCTCCCCTGCTCGCAGGCAGACACTCCTACTCTCTCTCTCTCTCTGTCTCCTCCTCTCTCTCAAAATAAATAAACAAACATTAAAGTAAATAAATAAACTTTAAAAAAAGAAAAGAAAACATGGTTTAGTTTCTTTGTGACCTGGACATGAGAAAAACCTTCCAAAACTCAGAAACTCCAAAATCAGAGGTAATAAAAGAAAAATAAATTAAGTTTGATAGTCAAAATAGAAATGACAAACTAGGAGAAACTATTTAAAATTTACACTATACATGCAGGAGAATGAGAAAAGTAGTATATGTCAACATAGATCTCTACTTATTTTGCAAACAGAAACACAGGAAAAATAATCAGAAACTAACTTTTCTTAAATGACCTAAAAACAATGGAGACAGGGATGAGGATAAGACTTTTTTGAATATATCCCATTTGCGTACTTTTGTCTTTTAAACAATGTAGCAACCTGGGATTTAAAAAAAAAAAATCTAGCTCAGAAAGAAAGAGATCAAATATGATAAAATGTTGTCAGTGAATCCAGGTGAAGGGTATGGCAGCCGTTTATTATACTATTCTTTCAACTATTTTTGTTATAGAATCAAAACTACGGGTAATAAGTGGCAGATTTATAGGCAGCTCAAACTGCACAAATGGGAAACACAAGTCACCACAAATTTAAATATAATATTTTCATACAGAGTATTACATTGACAGTCTTCTCATTGGTAATTCCATGACTACTAATTATAATTTCAAATTTGCCATGTTTTACTCTACTCAAAATCCTTAAACCCAGGGATAGGTGACAATTTAGGTCAGCAGTAGATGATGGGATCCTGAGAGGCAAAATATGTGGAAGTAATGTGATAGAAAAAACTGGTTCATTCAACAATGGTGTCAGGCACTGTTCTAGGTATTGGGGAGATAGCAGTGATAGTTACATTGCAGTGAACAAAATAAAGGAAAATCCAACCTGCATTCATTCTAGAGGACATGGCATTTACTATGTGGTAGTCACTATTCTAGGGACTTTGCATGCTAACTCAATCCCAACAACTCTATGGGATTGGTGCTAATCTTACCCCACTTTTCAGGTAGATAAAGGAAGGCAAAGAAAGGGTAAGTATGCTGCCTAAAGTCCCTCTGCTACATACAGCAGCGGTAGGAACTAAATCCAGGGTGTTAACTCCAGCATTCAAACTCTTTGATTCTGCACTTTATCACATTAGAAAGGAAGGAATTTACTTGCATAAAAGACAACAAACAAACAAAGGAGGAGAAAGGGCACAGAAAAGGTAAAAGAGCCACAAAGCAAGGTCAGAGGAAAGTATGCTATCAGGGGTATTAAACTGAAGGAGGATGAAATTCCATACCTTTCTTAATGAATTCATGGCATTGAAAATAAAAACGTAAGATTGTCCTTAATATAAGAGCTGAGGAAAAGCAGGGAGTTGGAGGGAGGTGTTGGGATTACCAATGACCAACTCAACCTACTACATATACCATTTTGCCCAAGCCAATCCTTGCCCTTGAGAGGTGAATTATGAAGTATGTTTAAGAAAAAGAGAGATTATTACTAACAGTTTCTTTGAGTTCATGAACATTCCAGGTCAACTTGTTTGCAAACTTGCTTAAGCAAGAGACTCAGTGTTTTCTACCCACTTATTGCTTTGTTGATATAATGTAGCACCATTATAACAGTTATATAAATGGGGAATGCAGGCTTTCTGGATGCACAATATTGAGGATTTCCACAGCTGTTATATCCCTAACCAGATATCACATACATGACTTACACATAATGGGAAGAAAAATTGCCTTGCCCCCTTAAAAGTTTTTATTATAACCTAATCAAGATTAGGTGTTAAGATCATAACCTTTACTAATCAAAGTGATTATTTTATTTGAAATAATTCATAAACATTAATTCACCCCTGTTGAGTCAAAGATTAAATTATCTCTGGAGTAACACCACGTGTTGCTGCTGAACAGGTCAAATTTGTTTATGCTCAAGATGGATATAAGGTAAAGAACATGAGTTCTTTATTATCATCATTAGATGCTGACTCAACCACTAATGATTCAATTTCCTGTTTAATAAGTTGTTTACTCATACTCAATGAGAGGGCTCAGTCTTATATCTTGATCTCTGACAGGACAGAATGATGATGAATATACTTTAAAACTGTGGATGATGCAGGCAGCTGACAGTGAGTTGCAATATTTACATCTCTTCTAAGTAGCTACTACTCAGAGCTACATGAGTCAGCCCCTGCAGATAACTGGCAAACCTAGCATGCTTTGTCTTTTAACTCCAAATCTCAAAGTACCTGGACAATAGCATTTAGGGGTCACCAGCTCTCTATGGAGTGAAAAAGGAACATGCATAAATATTTCATTTAAGTATATATATACAATATAAAATTTATATATATATTTATATTTATATTTATATTTATATTTATATTTATATACACAAGCTACAAATTAGGTAAACTTAAGGCTCTTTTTTCTTCTCCCAGGAACACAAATATTGGTCACTCAAAATTTAAGACAAAGATTTCTTTTAAAAATTTGCCTCAGACCACTGGGCTAATCTGCTTGATATCCACAGAATTGCCACTTTCCCACTCTTCCTCTTTCCCCCCACTAATTCATCACTACCAACATTTACTCCTGTATCCCAGGACGATGAGCCTGGTTCTCATTTCCTACCTCTAGCCCTTGACTTTTGCATCTTTCTCTGAGGACCTCATTAAAAACTTTGCTTTAGGTACCCAGTACTAAAGAACAAAACTGAACTTTAAAAAACTAATTTAAGAATATTTTGCAGGCCTAGGGGTGCCTGGGTGGCTTGGTCGGTTAAGCGTCCGACTTTGGCTCAGGTCATGATCTCACGCTCCATGAGTTCGAGCCCGGTGTTGGGCTCTGTGCTGACAGCTCAGAGCCTGGAGCCTGTTTCAGATTCTGTGTCTCCCTCTGTCTCTGCCCCTCCCTTGTTCATGCTCTGTCTCTCTCTGTCTCAAAAATAAATAAACGTTAAAAAAAAAATTTTAAAAAAAAGAATATTTTGCAGGCCTAAACATGAGATCTGAAACGATAAAATCTTAGAAGAGAGCACAGGCAATAATTTCTCTGACATTGGTCATAGCAACATTTTTCTAGATATGTCTCCTGAGGCAAGGGAATCAAAAGTAAAAATAAACTATTGGGACTATATCAAAATAAAAAGGCTTCTGCACAGCATAGGAAACAATCAACAAAACTAAAGGACAACCTGCTGAATGGGGGGAGGTATTTGCAAATGACATGTCCTGATAAAGGTTTAGTATCCAAAATATATAAAGAAATTATAGAACTCAGTACCAGAAAAAAACAAATAACCCAACTGCAAAATGGGAAGGAGATATGAACAGACATTTCTCCAAAGAAGACATGCAGATGGCCAAAAGGCATATGAAAAGATGCTCAATATCAATCATCATCAGGGAAATTCAAATCAAAACCACAATGAGATATCACCTCATACCTGTCAGAATGGCTAAAATCAACAACACAAGAGATAACAGGTGTTGGCAAGGATATGGAGAAAAAGGAACCCTCATGCACTGTTGGTGGGAATGCAAACTGGTGCAGCCACTGTGAAAGACAGTATAGAGATTCCTCAAAAAATTAAAAATAGAATTAACATATGATTCAGTAATTCCACTACTGGGTATTTACCCAAAGAATATGAAAACACTAATTTAAAAATATACATGCACCCCTGTGTTTATTGTCACATTATTTATAATAGCCACACTACGGAAGCAGCTCAAGTGTCCATCCATAGATGAATGGATGAAGAAGATGTTGTATGTATAGATGGTGGAATATTACTCAGCCATAAAAAGAATGAAATCTTCTCATTTGCAACAACATGGATGGATCTAGAGAGTATAATGCATAGTGAAATAAGTCAGGGAAAGACAAATACCATATGATTTCACTCATATGCAGAATTTAAGAAACACAACAAACAAAGGAAAAAAAAAAGATAAACCAAAAAACAGACTCTTAACTATAGAGAACAAACTGATGGTTACCAGAGGGAGTGGGGTGGGGGGGGAGGGACAGTGGAAATAGGTGATGACGATTAAAGAGTACACTTATCTTGATGTGCACTGAGTAATGTGTAGCATTGTTGAATCACTATATTGTACACCTGAAGCTAATACAACATTGTATGTTAACTATGCTGGAATTAAATTTTTAAAAATATATTTTTCAGGCTTCATAATTTTCAAAATGTTATCAGAGGAATCCTTTCATTTGATCTCCACAACAGCCGTGGGAAACAAGTGAGACAGACATTATTCATATCTTCAGATGAGAACATAGGATTGGAGACACTGGGAGACTCGACCAAGATAACATGACCCACCAAAGTCTGCTGACTCAGTCCAGTGGTGATCTCTGCATAGTCTAAGTTCTCTGGGTCATGAGAATCTCAGTTTTCAAACGAAATATGATAGAAGTCTCTTTTAAAAGGCTGATAGTTTTCAAGATCCAGGCTGGATTTTACTTAATTAGAATAACCAACCTCACACTGTTCTCAAACCTGTGCTTTGTGTTCATTTAAGCAGCATGTTTGTTCCGTCTTTTTTAATTCACTCAACTGTGTACAGTGATAGGTAGGATTATGAAGCTCTTTTATGCCATGCATAAGAGTCTGACTTTATTTTTGTAGCTTGGGGAATTGGAGAGGAAGAGTCAGAAAGGAAAATAACCGTGGATTCTGCAAAACTTGGTTCAATATTAGTTATGTGGGGCAGGGTTAGCTTCTTAACAAAAAGGAAGATAACAGAATTGCCAGTCTTACTCATCTTTGAAACAAGGAACACAGAAAAAGTGGGCAGATTTAAGAGAATACATGAGGAGTCTAATTTTAGGTACTTTGGAATCATGGAACATTCAGAAGATGAGTCCAATAGAAAATTGAAGAGAAATATATTTCACCAGATTACACAGTGGTAAGAAACCCCACATTTGCAGTTTTTTTTTTTTAACAACAAAAGTTTGTTTCTTACTGAGAATATGTATTAGCTGCAGCTCTGTCCTATTTGTTGTCTTTGTTCTCTGACCATGGTGGAGACAGCAGCCCTCATCTGGGGCATGCCTAGAGCCAACCTTACAGTGACTCTTCAAGTTTTTGCTCAGACGCATCTGATGTCACAGGAGTTTACATCCTATAAGCTGAAAAAAGTCACATGGCCAAAGCCAACATCAGTGGGGTAGGGAAGTATACCCCCAAAGAGGAAGCACTGCAAGTCATATGGTAAACAAGCCAGGAAATAACTATCCTCTTTCAGGAAGAGGAAGTAAATAATTTGAGACAATAATTCACTCTACCACAAGTTTGGAAGTGGGTCATGGTCTATAAAAAAGATATAAGTTTGAGAATCATTAGCAGCCAGGTTGCAGTTGAAGCCATGAGAATAAAGTCACAGAGAGTATTTTAGACTTGTGAGAAGAAAACTGCAAAGAATAAAACTATTCTCTACATATGCCCCCGTATATACCATGGCACCATTGCTCATAATGTTCCCTTATCCAGAGTGCCCTATTTGTCACTCTCATATCCAAATTCTGTTCATAATAGTATGGTACACATTAGTGCAATTTTTTTACCCCTTCTTTTTAAAAAATGTTTACTTATTTATATTTGAGAGAGAGAAAGGGAGGGAGTGTGGGAGAGAGAGAGAGAGAGAGAGAGAGAGAGAGAGAGAGAGAGAGAGAGAATCTGAAGCAGACTCCACACCGTCAGCACAGAGCCTGACGCAGGGCTCAAACTCACAGACCTATGAGATCGTGACCTGAGCCAAAGTCAGACACTTAACCGACTGAGCCACCCAGGCACTCTTTTACCTCTTCTTAAGAACACACTGACGTCTCGGGGCGCCTGGGTGGCGCAGTCGGTTAAGCGTCCGACTTCAGCCAGGTCACGATCTTGCGGTCCGTGAGTTCAAGCCCCGCGTCAGGCTCTGGGCTGATGGCTCGGAGCCTGGAGCCTGTTTCCGATTCTGTGTCTCCCTCTCTCTCTGCCCCTCCCCCGTTCATGCTCTGTCTCTCTCTGTCCCAAAAATAAATAAAAAACGTTGAAAAAAATTAAAAAAAAAAAAAAAAAGAACACACTGACGTCTCTATTGGAGTGTTACCTCTCCCAACTGTGCAGTTTGGGTAGGTGGTAAGACCAGCTGTTTGCTTTCCCAATGTAGAAGGTGAGGCGATGCCCAAAGGCTTCTCTGATTATATCCTTCCTTTTACTGTCCTGTATTGTCAAGGGGTAAGTACTTTGCATAAACTCAGCTAGTTGGCTACTTCTGAGTGAGATTTTGACTCCTGAGTGAATGCCACAAGGCCAAGTGACAGAGTTGTTCATTCAACCCAATAATGGAAACTGTTCCTACAGTACCAACTTCCTATCCCTCCACAACAGCTTGGACCCCTACCCATTTTAAAGTCTGGTATTCCCGCTTTCCCAACAAATCTGTGAGCTCTTCTTTTTTTTTTTTTTTTTTTTTAACGTTTTTATTTATTTTTGAGACAGAGAGAGACAGAGCATAAACGGTGGAGGGGCAGAGAGAGAGGGACACACAGAATCGGAAGCAGGCTCCAGGCTCTGAGCCATCAGCCCAGAGCCCGACGTGGGGCTCGAACTCACAGACCGCGAGATCGTGACCTGAGCTGAAGTCGGCCGCTTAACTGACTGAGCCACCCAGGCGCCCCCTGTGAGCTCTTCTTAACAACAGTATCCCTTGCTGGCAAGGATGTGGAAAAACGGGAACCCTCTTGCACTGTTGGTGGGAATGCAAACTGGTGCAGCCACTCTGGAAAACAGTGTAGAGGTTCCTCAAAAAATTAAAAATAGAACTACCCGATGACCCAGCAATAGCACTGCTAGGAATTTACCCAAAGGATACAGGAGTGCTGATGCATAGGGGCACATGTATCCCAATGTTTATAGCCGCACTTCCAACAATAACCAAATTATGGAACGAGCCTAAATGTCCATCAACTGATGAATGGATAAAGAAATTGTGGTTTATATACACAATGGAATACTACGTGGCAATGAGAAAGCATGAAATATGGCCCTTTGTAGCAACGTGGATGGAACTGGAGAGTGTGATGCTAAGTGAAATAAGCCATACAGAGAAAGACAGATACCCTATGGTTTCACTCTTATATGGATCCTGAGAAACTTAACAGAAAACCATGGGGGAGGGGAAGGAAAAAAAAAAAAAAGGTTAGAGAGGGAGGGAGCCAAAACATAAGAGACTCTTAAAAACTGAGAACAAACTGAGGGTTGATGGGGGTGGGAGGGAGGAGAGGGTGGGTGATGGGTATTGAGGAGGGCACCTGTTGGGATGAGCACTGGGTGTTGTATGGAAACCAGTTTTACAATAAATTTCATATAAAAAAACACAACGGTATCCTTACGATAAAGCCTATTTTCCTTAAATCATTTGAAGTAGATATACTAGTCAATTTATATTACCTTAACAAAATACCATAGACTGAGTGGCTTAACTATAGAAATGTATTTTCTCATAGTCCTGGAGGCTGAAAGTCCAAGATTGGAGTGCCAGCACCGTCAGGTTCTGGCCAGAGCTCTCTTCCTGACTTGCTGATGGCCACTGTCTTGCTGTGTCCTCACAGGGAAGGTGGGGCGGTGGGCAGATCTCTCTTCTTTTAAGTCCTTTCAGACCCCACCCTTATGACTTCACTTAACCTTAATTACTTCCTAAAGACCCCATTTCTTGAGATAGAAACATTAGGGGTTAAGCCTGCAAGTGGAGGGTAAACCTTCTAACAGCAGAAGTAGTACAATAACTGAGAGTGATACTATATCATTAGTATTGAAAATAACTTCTGAATCTAACAGGCAAAATGAGAGGGACTGGTGCCTGGGAGATTGGATTAGTAATGACAGGCTTCTTTTGACCTTACCACGGTATAGAGTATGCCACCACTTTTCAGACCCCAGGATATAAATTGTTTTACTACCCCTCCATGGCTGTATATTTGCAAGTGTTGTAGGCACTTCAGAGAGGAAGTAAATGGGTTCACTTTAGCACCCCTTCTCAGTCTTTTAGGCACTATGAGATATTAAAACAGAGCAGACACCACTACTCTGGAGGCACACTGCCTATTTCTCTGTTTTATATTCTTTTTAGACTTTATCTCTTTGAAGTTTAATTTATTCTGCATTTCCTGTGAATATTCTTTTATGCATTAATACATATTTCTTGACATCTAGAAATTCAGGTGCCACATGTTGGGTGAATCTGCCTCAGTTCTCAGCAATTAAGTTTTCCCCCTTTTACATTCCCATTCTAATCCCTCACCCAATCTCCAAAGGCAAAAAATAAAATAAAATAAAATAAAATAAAAAGTCATAAAACTTGTGGTCTCCATTACACTTCCCTCAGAATACCGACACCGGGACACCTGGTTGGCTCAATCTATTGAACTTCTGACTCTTGATTTTGGCTCAGGTTATGATCTCAGGGCCATAAGATGGAGCCCTACCTACATCCTACATCAATGGGGCGGGGAGGAATCTGAACTGGCAGTGCAGAGCCTGCTTGGGATACTCTCCCTCTCCCTCTCTCTCTCTCTGCCCCCCAACCCCAAGTTCTTGCTCTCTCTCTCTCTTTCAAAACAAATAAAAATAGGGGCGCCTGGGTGGCGCAGTCGGTTAAGCGTCCGACTTCAGCCAGGTCACGATCTCGCGGTCCGTGAGTTCGAGCCCCGCGTCAGGCTCTGGGCTGATGGCTCGGAGCCTGGAGCCTGTTTCCGATTCTGTGTCTCCCTCTCTCTCTGCCCCTCCCCCGTTCATGCTATGTCTCTCTCTGTCCCAAAAATAAATTAAAAAACGTTGAAAAAAAATTAAAAAAAAAAAAAACAAAAATAAACTACAAAGAAAAAGAAAAAAAGAATACAGACACTTTCATTGAAATTCTCTCAATTTCCTGCAGGGAAGGGAAATTCAGTGTTATTGCCACTTGAAAGCAGCAAAAAAGGCCTAGAGCTTATCTATATGAATTTTTGGTAATGTTTCTCCTAATGCTGTCCATGGACTACGAGCATCAGATTTACTGGGGGGCTTGCTCAAAATCCATATTCTGAGTGCTATCCAACTCTATAAGAACAGAATTGCTGAGAGTAGGGTAAGACATTAATCATCAGGAGATTTTCATGTACATTAAAGTTAAGGTATCATATCCTACTTTTGGACATAGGGTTTGAAGAATGAACGCTTCAAGAGGACAAGCAATTTGGCTTGTTCCCCCAGATGTCCCCATCACCTAGAATATTGGCTGACATTTCCCACACACTCAGTAATTAGTGGTTAAGTAAATGAACAGAAAAGAACATGAAGTTGTAGGCTTAAAACAGGAGTAACTGGAAATAGGAAGAAGCATTAAAACGTGCTAGAATCCTGGTTCCACTGTTTATTGGTGCTTGACCTTGGACAAAAATTTAACCTTGTTCTTCAAAGTTCTCAAGGAGACTAGAGTAATAGTACTACTTGCTTAGTCTATCGTGAAGAATAAATGAATTTAAATATATAGAGTGCTTAGAACAATTCTTGTCTAAAACATTTAAAAACTTTGTCATTTAGCAGTAACCAGCCCAAGGTCAGGCATCTTTTCAGCCAGATCTGACCCAGGTTTTCTCACTCCTCCAACACTCATATACATATGAACGACTTCATAAACAGCAGAAGGTCCTCTCTTTCCAAAATATCTCTTTAAGCACACCACTTGGTTCTTCAGATATGGGTAGAAATTTCCACCATCCCAGTCATTTTTACTTAAGTAGACAGGAAAACAGTGAGCACTTTCTAGTAAAACAAGCACCTGTTACTAAGGATGGACTGGCAATCACAAACTGACCTCCCCTTTCTCCATGAGCTAGTTTCCCCCATTAACCCTAGTCAAGGATGAGGGTGTCAGCAGGTGGCCAATGAGAAGATTCCAAAAGTCTACCCAGAAATACATACTTTTTTTTTTTTCCTTCAGAACTTCAGATATATACTTTTTTTTTTAACCGCTGGGGTGAAAGAGAAAGGGAGTGGAGGAGTAAAGGTATAGATTTAAAAAATAATGAGGAGTGCCTGGGTGGCTTGGTTGGCTAAACCTCAGGCTCTTGATTTCAGCTCAGGTCATGATCTCACGGTTTGTGAGTTCGAGCCTGCATCCTACTCTGCACTGACAGTGCAGAGATTCCCTTTCTCGCTCTCTCTACCCCTCCCCATTTATACTCTCTCTCTCTCAAAACAAATAAATAAACTTAAAAAAAAAGACACCTTGATCTTTGTTCTACAAAAATAAAAAAATACAAAAATGACGCAAACACCAAATTTTAAATCCTGAAGACGTTCATTTAGTGATGTTTTTGTTTTGTTTTTGTTCCATGCAAAGCACTAACCCCCTTCGCAGGATAAGCATCGATTATAGCCAAAATGAAGATAGAAGCGACCACTGTCCTGCAGATCCTGGCATCCCAAAAGAAGAACAACCCCACCAGAAGCCGCGTTCTCAAAGGCTTCAACTTTTCTAGCCTGATCCCTAGATCCACATTCAATAATGTTGGCAGCATGATGGGGATGGATTTGGAGTGGACACGAAACCGTTTTCACAGCATTTGATTAACTCAGATAATTAAAGCAAAACCAAAACAACCTTCCCTATTCCTTCACCTGGAGGCGTGTCGTTGGAAAGAAGAGGGCGCCGCGGGTACTTCAAGGGGGGCGCTGTGCGAGGGTGTCTTTTGCGCCTCTGCCCTGTAGAAAAGCAGAAGGTGGGAACCAGAATACAACTGGGATGTAAGAAGGGGTAGAGAAGTACGAAAAAAGCAGCAGGGCTAGGGCCGAGAGTAAGAAGAAGAAAGAGAAGCGCCTGCGGGGAGGTCAAGCTAGGCGGCCCCAGGTGGACGCGCCGGGAGGTGGCGAGCTGCAGGAGGCGGGGTCTGCACCCAGCTGACCGTGGGCGGGGCGGGGCGAGGCGGGCGGCCCCGGGACCACACCCAGCGCCCGCGTGGCCCGCGCTTTCCCCAGCTCAGCGGGAGTTTGCCGCCGGAACCGCTGAAAGGGCCGACGGATGAATGAGCCTCCCACCGGGCTGGGGGGCCCCGGGGCCTCGCGGGCCTGAGAATCTCGCGGACGCTCCCCGCAGCCTGGGGCGCACCGGGTCCTTCCCGCGAGACGTGGGGCGCGGGGCTCCCCTGGCTCCTGGCTCCCGGAATCCCGCGGCGACTGCGGGGGCGAGCGGAAGCCAGGGCGGCGCTCCCGAGAACCGCCCGGTGGCGGAGAACCTGGACTGTGAGCCCTGGGTCAGAGAGAAAGTGCTCTTTCTTCTGCACCCAGAGAGATGGTTGGGGACTCCAGGGGACCCTGCGCGGGAAGAAGCGGCCGGTGAGGAGGACTTCTTCCAGGCGGCCGGAGACGACCGGGAACCCAACTGCCCTTCCCTCTTTCCGGGAAAAAAGGGAATTTCTGGCAGCCGTGTAGACGCTCCGTTCGGAGCCCCGCCGCAGGACCCCACAGCCCCGCCCAAGTCCGTGCTCGTGCGGATCGTGGACTATCAGGTAACAGAGGAAGTCCTGTGGACCGCCTGGACGCAGGGCCGCATGACCAGGCGCACGGAGGAGCACTCCATGACCGCGATCACGTTTCGCACCAACAGGGAATGAAGCCGGCTGTGGGGCGCCAGGCCCCCCGAGAACCCCGGGCTCTCTCCCCTTGGGGGGAGGCACCCCGCGTCCACGCTGCGGAGAGGTCACTTCGCGGTCCCCGAGGACTTGATTGCCCGAGGATATGAAACAGGAAAGGAGAGCCTGAGGAATGTTGCGAGCAGGTGGTTGAGCAATAATCCTTAAGAAAAATTCTCTCCTGGGAACGCCAGCCTGTAGTTATCCAACGGAAGGACTTTTTGAAAGACTGAGGCAGCGCTTCTGGGAGGCGGATGTTACTCCATACAGAATGAAGAACAGTGAGCAACATAATACCTCCTTTGTGTCTTAAATACTGTGACGGCCTGGGGACCTAAGTCATTTAGAAGAGGGGCAGGAAAGGTATTTTCAGATTGGTAAAATGTGAGCCTTTTGAAATAAGAAAATGCTTTTGTTAAGTCTCATTTTGCAATACATCTCAATTGATCTCTTTGCTGCCTCCGTGATCTAAGAAAACCAGAAGTGCAGTTTGAGGTCTGCCCCCTAAAGGGGGTGGGAGTAGAAGAGGAGAGCGGCTTCTTTTAAAGCTGAAAAATAAAGTAAAAAGAAATGGGAAAATTAAAGTACCAAGTAAACAAAATATTTTCTTTTTACTTTCTTCTGATGTGCACATTTTTCTTTTTTATTTCATTAAGTGTTAGGGAAAAAAAACAAAACTAGGAAAAGAAGAGGGAGAACAGAAGGCCCAGCTTTGAAGGTGAGATGCCATTTAAATGGGCTTTATACTCCAAAGTATTTAGTCTAGTAAAAATACTTTTTATCTGGTTGTTATTTATTTTAAAGTTTTAAATACGGTAGATAAATCGGATCTCAAGGTAGATAATGTATAGTTTGCTTTACATGATTTGTGTGTCTTACTCATGTCCTTAGCTCCTTATTAATAACATTTGTATGCAAGACTGGATTGAAAATACGTCTCTCTTGATGTGTTGGAAAAGAAAGAAATTTTTTCTGGTGCTATTGAAATAACTCATTTTATTTGTTCCTCTTTTTTTATTAAATACTGTTGTCATGAACTCTTTAGTAGTGTGGCCTGGTTTGGAGATCAGTGAGAAGCAAAGATGTACTGCTGGACTTCAGCTGTGTTGAAGGAGTCTTTGGTTACTTCAAGAATGAACAAAACAAATGGGACTCCTGGCTTTTGAGGAGTAAACTGTTGAACAGTGCCCCCTACCTCATTCCTCCCTCTTTGCCCTTTATTTTCAATTTAGAGCTTGAAATGTCCTCAGATATCATCTGATCCTCTTGCCTCCTGGCAGACAAGATAGGTAAGATACATCCCTGTTTTACAGATGACCTAACCTAGGTATAGAGACCACGTGGCTTGGGTAGGTCACACAGCTAGTAATTGCATACACTTACTAAGTAGGTAAGAATACAATCTCCCTTCTAAAGGTTTGAGAATGGCCTTCAGAGGGACTTAACTTGTTGGGAGTCAAAACATGACAGAGCATCCTGGGTTTTCTGACTCATGTTTATGGAAGGTGCTAGAATCACCTTGATGCCCCAGAGTCCTACAAGGTCTTTTGGCTGAAGGATCACCACTGGCAGTTCTTAGGACCATGAGACCCACACTGGAGAGAAGAATTCAGCACCTGACCTCATCTCGGTTCAAAGCTTCTTGGTAGATAGAAGGGGTAATATAAGCCCCATAAAGTGAATTATCCTTTACTCCAACAAACTTGTCTGGCCCCTATGTGAGGTTAAATTTCTTTGGTAGACAGTTTTCAGGACTGAAAATTAATTTAATGAATTTGGTTGTGAGTCATTATGTGACCCAGGTGACTGAACATTGAATTTACAGTCAGCAAGGAAAGCCTCCTCAACATTGACCAAAATGTCATTTTGTTGCCTTCTGTATGGAGGCAAACTCTGAAGTTCAGCTTTTGGGTTCAAAACTGTCCCATTTCTTACTGTGACTTTGGACAAGTGCTTAATCTCTATGTGCCTCTGTGTCCTTATTTGTTAAGTAGGAATAATAAATAGCATCAACCTCATAATAAAGTTTTTTTTCCTGGGATTAAGTTAAATGAAGAAACCTTAGAATAATGCTTGGCACAGTAAAAATGCTGAGTTAGCTGTTATTATTAGTGTTGTGATTGTTTAGTTCACTTTCATCCTAACCATTCTTTTATTTAATAAGAAAAACAGCTGAAGGCATGCAACACCAGGAATCCTGTGATCCAAACCACTGATTTTTATTGACTCTTATGCATTCCTGAAAGAAAAAACTTATCTCTGGTTTTTGCTTAAACTTATCTCAGGTACATCCTTAAATTTCTTAGAAATGACCTCCACATCTTGATTCAAAGGCCTAAGGTGCATCATGTTTGACAGAGTCTTTGAAGAGGTTTCAAGTCTGCTTAGTTCCCCTTTGTAGGAGTTTTGAATGCTTTCTTTAGGTGTCAGGTTAGTTTCCCCTTAGAGTTTTAAATCTGATGCCCTATTGTCCCAGAGAAGCAGAATAGATACCCGTTTTAATCTTACCTCCTTTCTGACAAAAATGTATTTATTCAAGTCAGCTTAACTCTTTTAGTCCAAGTATACTTACGTTAATTTTATCTCAAGTAAAAATTATTTTTATTTTTTTGAGAAACTGAGGCAGAGTGTGAGCAGAGGAGGGGCAGTGAGTGAGGGAGACAGACCGGAAGCAGGCTCCAGGCTCTGAGCTGTCATCACAGATCCCAATGTGGAACTTGAACTTATGAACTGTGAGATCATGACCTGAGCCGAAGTCAGCCACTTAACCAACTGAGCCACCCAAGTGCCCCTAAAATAAAGGTTATTTTTAAAGCACTTGCCAGCCTTCTTGTTGACTGCCTACAATGCGCTTACAGATTTTCTAATTAAACCGAGGTCTCCCTGATACGAAGTAGTAAGTTGAAGCACTGTTGAATTAGCTGCACAGGTTTTCAATATCCAAACAGAACCCTCTTGAGTGAGGAGCCTGAGTCTTTTCCCATTCACAGTGTCCTGGGAGTGAATCCAAAGTGAAATTTGAGCATTCTCAATACTAAGAAATCTCTGCGAATGGCTGGGTGTTGGCTGTTTGGTCTTACCACCACCTTGCTGGAAAATATGATCATCTATAATTGTCTCAGGTGGATGAATCATAGCAAGGACTTCCAGAAGCCCTGTGGCCACTCAAGTGACCATAAGGCAAATATCACATAAGTTCCATCAGGCAAGTGTTGGCCTGTCTTAAAACCTTTGTCCCCATTAGGCAAGTGTTGTCCTCTCTTAAAACCTTTGTCTACATCCTTCGCCAACTTTGAGATGCATTACATTTGACTTGCTGTTCTTGTTCTTTATCACCAATACTTTATGTGCCTTTTTGCTTATAAAAAGGAGAAAGAAAGACAAATCTTCCTGTTAAAAGAAGTTATATTCACTGCAGAAAAGTTTGAGGAAATAGTTTGCAAGGAAAAAGAAAACTGGAGTAAAAGGAAACAAAAATTCACCCATGACCCCAAATCTGTTCATATCTGATACATTTCCAGTCTTGTTTTATTTACTTTATTTTTTATGTGTATATCCATACCTACAGAACTATACTTTTCTTGGCATAAGCAATTATAAAATCTGAGTATTGTCAATTACATAAACTAAGATATAGTGATGCTATTCAGGGTGAACCAGAAGCATGGGCATCTCTAAGAATATTTTTTTTTAGACTTGGAGAATCTCGGGCCCCAGTCTAAATATTTAATCACAATTTGTATTCCCACAAGACCACTGGGTGGCTCACATTAAAGTTTGAGAAGTACTGATATATATGCTGTATGTACTTCTGTGTCCTACTTTGTCACAAAAACCAAAACGTTTTCATTTTCTCTCTATTCCCCATTAACAATTGTTAACAATGCCATGGAAATAACACTTTGTAGAATTACAAAGGCATTTAGAGATTACAAAAGAGTGAGGTATATATTGATTCGTGAATTGGCAAGGAGATCTCTAAAAATCTGTGTTTTTTTTTTTTAAAGAGTCATTAGTCTAGAGGTTTTCATAATGAAACATTGATTATTAGAGTTCAGAAATGTGGTTCTTTTATTACCTAAGAATGTGAGACAGTACTTAAAAAACCCCTAAGGGAGGAAGGGCAGGAAGTCATTAAGGAAAACACAATTTCAACACTTCTACAGGCTGAGTCAGGTCTCCTGTTAATGAATTGCAAGGGGTTGGGGAGGAAGGTGGAGCCTGAATTTGAATCCACGAATCAGTGATTCAGATAAGAAAACAAAGGCCTTGACTCTTGAACACCCTGATTTGTTTAGAACTCTAGTGGGTACTTTGCTCTTTAATTAAGGAGGGCAAATCTTTGTAACTTCTCCAGATGAAGATAAGAGGTGACACAGTACTGTTTACTTTGGAAAGAGTAAGAAGTTATAATCCGTTCTTAGGCACTGTTCTGCCAATAGTGACCAACGAAACGTTAGACTTGCTTGCTTTGAGGCTTGGAATTAACTTTAAATTCAAACTCAGATTTCAAAGTGTTATGATAGAATGAATACTTTTGGGGAGACTGCAGCCTTTGCAAAACTGGACGGGCAGACGTTCTTTATTTAGAGTTCGGTGTAGGAAAGGAATTAGCCCGCCTCACTTGGCACTGGGCAGGGAAGCAAAGGCAGGCAGGGCAGTGGGAATGCTTTACAGTAACCATGATGACCTTAATGTTACCCCCAGCTTGACTAAACCAGACAGCTTGCTTTCTGAGTGTAAGCTTTTGACCTCCCTTTTCTTGGAGGATTTTCTTTTTTTTTTTTTTTTTAATTTTTTTTTAACGTTTATTTATTTTTGAGACAGAGAGAGACAGAGCACGAACGGGGGAGGGGCAGAGAGAGAGGGAGACACAGAATCGGAAGCAGGCTCCAGGCTCTGAGCCGTCAGCCCAGAGCCCTACGCGGGGCTCGAACTCACGGACCGCGAGATCGTGACCTGAGCTGAAGTCGGCTGCTTAACCGACTGAGCCACCGAGGTGCCCCTCCTTGGAGCATTTTCTTTAGAAAACTTGAAATTGTCAATTCTTTCTTTGCCTCTTTGGCATGTAAATCTCTCAACTTCGTGTCTGTTTTTACATCTGGGGAACATCTTTCTCAAGGATCTGGGAGCCATCTCTTGGAAATGTAATAAAAAAAAAGATAGGGCTCCTAACTTCCAGTGTCTGGGAGAAGGTAAGAGCCTACCTTAATAAGTATCAATTAGCAAACAAGAGGGCCTAATTGAATTTACCACCCTCCTCTCAGTGCCCCCCAGTACTTTTCCACTAACCTACGCCAGTGCTTAAAAACTCTCACCTTTTATTTCAAAGGAGTTGAGTTTCAGTTCATCTTCTCTCTCCTATTGCAATAAATTCTTAAAGTTATTTATCAGTGTTAAATAAATTCTTCCTTGCCTGTTCCATTCTGTCTGGTACAATTTTTCTTTGACAGTAGTGAAAAAAAGGCTTCATATATGCTCTGATTGGAAACTATTAACATAGAGAAGCTAAAAAAAACTTCTTTGGGACGCCTGAATGGCTCAGTTGGCCACTGACTCGATATCTGCTCAGGTTGTGATTCAGTTGTGAGAATGAGCTCTGAGTCTGGCCCCCACTCTGAGCCTGGAGCCCCCTTGGAATTTTTTCTCTTCTCTCTCTACTCCTCCCCTGCTTATTCTCTCTCTCTTTAAAAATAAATAAGTAAACATTAAATAAATTATTTTTAGAGAGACTTCTTGTATGTTTGGCTTGGGGCTTTCTCTGGTGTATCCTGCGCTAGAAGGGTACCAAAAAAAAAAAAAAAAAAAAAAAAAACAAGGGAAGCTGGCAGTCACTGACCAAGTTCTGATCTTTCTGGGCTGATTGCTGCTGAGGCTGTGGTTCCCAAGCTATTTGCTTTACAAATTGTGGTCATAGTTCTACAACCAGATAAATAATATCAACATCATAAGGTTTGTTTTTTTTTCCCCCAGGAGTAAGTTAAAAATACTTGGAACAACAAAAATGTTAATATTAGCTATTAGAATAATATTACTATTATCTGTGTTATTATTACCATTTAGTTCACTTTTTATCCTAACCCAGGCTTCAGTCTTTTATAACACAACAGAACACATACAACACAAGAAATCATGTCAAAACCAAACCAGTGGCTTTTACTAAGATGCTTTTTTGTCTTTTTTCATATATTATCATACATGGCCTGGCCATTGTCCACTTTTATATTCAGTCTTTCATTAATTTTAGGACAATCTTGAAGACAGAATTAGACACCAGAAGGCCTAGTCACAGAATTCTGGAAGGTCCAGTCACAGAATTCTTTTTTGGAGATAATCACATTATATTTATTTCTTAGAAACATCCAGAGTACAGCATTGCAAGTAGTTTCTTTATGGGGGTGAAATATGCTTTGGCATAGTTCAGCCCTGACTGTTGGGACCCAAAATGCTGTATATTGGATTAGTGCCTCCTTACTGAGTGAGGTAAGGGCTGTGTAAAGTCTACCTGGGCATGTGGATTTCCCAGTGGTCACTGAGATTGCTGGGTGCATAAGCCTGATCTTAAGCCTGGTTTGTTAGACAACCTGCCCCAGGCCCAAAACCCTGAATCTTAAAGCTGATTCTATACCCACTCTATTATCCTTAGGCACACGTCCAACTTCAAAAAAAAAAAAAAAAAAATCTTACGACTTTGAAGTTGTTTCGAAAGTTTACTAGGTTTTTGGAAAAGTGGATATAATTGAATTCCCAAATTCAGCTTACTTGGGAGAAGGGTGGGGGAGTATAATGGACACCAGATACTTTTTACGAAACCAAGACAGCTCTCAGCAAGGGCTTCAGTACACAGTCAATTTCTGTAAAGATTGGTTCTCTGACAGCTGGTCTCCGTGTCTCAGAGAAGCCATGAGAGTACCTGTGGACTTTCCAAGCCAGCCTCAGTATTAATGCAGATCCCTGAGGTTATATGGTTCAGGCTCTGCAGTCCTTCTTTTCTTTCTTTTTTTTTTTTTAATTGTAGTATAATTAGCATATAGTATTACACCAGGTTATGCAGTCTTTCCATCCCAACATAACTGAGTGGGAAAATGTGCAAATGTACAAGTGAAATAATTCTATAATCGAAATGTTGGAATGGAAGGGGACACCTGGATGGCTCAGTTGGTTAAACGTACAAATCTTGATATCAGCTCAGGTCATGATATCACAGTTTGTGAGTTCAAGCCCCACATTGGGCTCTGCTGACAGTGTGGAGCCTGGTGGGATTCTCTCTCTGCCCTCCCCTGCTCTCTCTCTCTCTCTCAAAATAAATAAGTGAACTTAAAAACATGTTTGAGTGGAAGAAAGGAGATTCTGTGACCTGTAATTAATGACATGCCAAGGACTTGGCCTGAGGAGCAAAACAAAAGCTGTGTGTCATCTTTAGAGCTGTTAAAACAGGGATAAACCTGAACTAAAAGTCTATCTGCTTTTTATCATCACCAAGTGTTTAGTGATAGAATACCCCTCTCTAAAAAAATTCTATTGTTGATCTAACTTCTAAAAAATTCCTGATTACTGCTTGAATTTGACTAATACAAGTGTAAGCTTGAAATGAACACATTAAAAGTTTTCTTTTTTTTTTGTGAGGAAGATCATTTAAAGAACTCTTCAATGTTGTCCCCCTAATATCTCTCCCTCACACATGCATGTGGAATCAACTACATGTGTTCATTTTGAGAGTAAATTCCTAAGGGTTCTGAATACTTTCAGCTCACTAGGAGTGCACGTTTTGTCTCCAACCCTTATATATTCCTGCATTTCAAGATTCAATATAAACATTAACAGAGCAATTATAGTGATTAAGAAAATGAACTTGAGTTACTTCAGTTCTGACACTTCATGTGATATTATGTGTAAAATTTAAAATAAGAAAACAGTAAAATGTAATAGTTTTTGTTTGATAACTGCAAATTTAGTTCAATCATAAACTTTTACTGGACTCGGATAAGGTATTTAACATTAAATTTATTTTTTATTCATTATTTTAAAACTAAAGAATGAATCAAGAAAATAAAACATTGCATGAGTGGTGTAATTTAGTAGTTCTGTTTCTTTTGCAGATACTTCAGTTTTATTAAAGGTTACTTGACAATTATCTACACAAATCATTAGACTAACCAAAGGATCAAAGTTCTTTGTTTTACTTTATGACTATTGCTGAACATTCTTTTCTCATGCTGGTTTTTTTTAACTTTATTTGTTTTTTTTTTTTAAGATGAAATTTATTGTCAAATTGGTTTCCATACAATACCCAGTGCTCATCCCAACAAGGTGCCCTCCTCATTGCCCATCACCCACTTTCCCCTCCCTCCTACCCCTCATCAACCCTCATTGTATTCTCAGGGTTTTTTTTTTTTTTAATTTTTTAATGTTTATTTCTGAGACAGAGAGAGACAGAGCATGAGTGGAGAAGGGGCAGAGACAGAGGGAGACACAGAATCCGAAGCAGGCTCCAGGCTCCTAGCTGTCAGCACAAAGCCCAACGCAGAGCTTGAACCCACAAACTGTGAGATCATGACTTGAGCCGAAGTCGGTCACGCAACCGACTGAGCCACCCAGGCACCCCAGTTTATTCTCAGTTTTTAAGAGTCTCTTATGGTTTGCCTCCTTCCTTCTCTGTAACTTTTTTTTTCCCCTTCCCCTCCCCCATGGTCTTCTGTTAAGTTTCTCAGGATCCACATATGAGTGAAAACATATGGTATCTTTCTCTGTATGACTTATTTCACTTAGCATAACACTCTCCAGTTCCATCCTCATTGCTACAAAAGGCCATATTTCATTCTTTCTCATTGCCATATAGTACTCCATTGTGTATATAAACCACAATTTCTTTATCCATTCATCAGTTGATGGACATTTTGGCTCTTTCCATAATTTGTCTATTGTTGAGAGTGCTGCTATAAACATTGGGGTACAAGTGCCCCTATGCATCAGTACTCCTGTATCCCTTGGGTAAATTCCCTGCAGTGCTATTGCTGGGTCATAGGGTAGATCTATTTTTAATTTTTTGAGGAACCTCCACACTGTTTTCCAGAGCGGCTGAACCAGTTTGCATTCCTACCAACAGTGCAAGAGGGTTCCCCTTTCTCCACATCCTCTCCAGCATCTATAGTCTCGTGATTTGTTCATTTTAGCCACTCTGACTGGCATGAGGTGATATCTCAGGGTGATTTTGATTTGTATTTCCCTGATGAGGAGTGATGGTGAGCATCTTTTCATGTCCCTGTTGGCCATCTGGATGTCTTCTTTAGAGAAATGTCTATTCATGTCTTCTGCCCATTTCTTCACTGGATTATTTGTTTTTCAGGTGTGGAGTTTGGTGAGTTCTTTATAGATTTTGGATACTAGCCCTTTGTCTGATATGTCATTTGCAAATATCTTTTCCCATTCCATTGGTTGCCTTTTAGTTTTGTTGATTGTTTCCTTTGCAGTGCAGAAGCTTTTTATCTTGATGAGGTCCTAATAGTTCGTTTTTGCTTTTAATTCCCTTGCCTTTGGAGAAGTGTCAAGTAAGAAATTGCTGCTGCTGAGGTCAGAGAGGTTTTCTCCTGCTTTCTCCTCTAGGGTTTTGATGGTTTCCTGTCTTGCATTCAAGTCCTTCATCCATTTTTTAGTTTATTTTTGTGAATGGTGTAAGAAAGTGGTCTAGTTTCATTCTTCTGCATGTTGCTGTCCAGTTCTCCCAACTCATGCTGGTTTTAAAAATTAACTTCTTTTTGGTGCCAGATTCACTAAGTATGCCACTGCCAACATGTGGTCATAAAGTCACAAACATGGGGGACTAAAGGTTTGGAATTAAAGCTCATATTTCCTGATCTCTAATCAAAATTGTGTCTTTCCCCTCTATGAGTGAAAGCAGTCCACAAATTAATTTTGACTTTGGATGGAGATTTAACATATATTATTGTATACCAGTTAGGTACTAAGTGTAACTCAGAAAATGCTGCTACTTCTTGAATGTGTTCAAACAATAAGTTAAAATTAACAGGTCCTATTTCTTTTGGCATTGGCGGCTTTATTTAGTTCAACAAAGTCGGGGAACCTGAATATTCCCCATCTGACTCTTTCTAAAAGGACTCTGTGTACAGTGCTGCTTGGGGGATGACCAAGAAGGACGTAACATTCCTCTCAGTTTGACTAAGCTTTAGACCAGCTTTTTCCTGACTTTAGGTCCTGCCTTCCATTTTCTTAGGGCATTTACTTTAGAAAACTTTCACTTATCAATTCTTTCTCTGCCCTCTTTGAGTTGTAATTATTAAAAAAAACAAAAACAAAGAGCCTCCTGCCAGATTTACAACCCAAGGATGTCTCTCTCAAGGACCTGGAACCCATCTCTTTGAAATGCAGTTATCAAGGAAGACAGCACCCCTGTCTCCAGTCCCCATGGGAGGGTAGAAGTCTGGCTTCAACGGATGCTGTTAGTTAGCAAACACTCATGGCCTAATCCTAGAGAAAAAATGTGCAAGTTAAGAAGTAACTCAGAGTAGGGGACACATGCCATTGATCAGCCTCCACACTAAACATCACCTGTGCTCTTCTACTCGCTCACCAGGACACTTCAAAACTCTTCCCCGCCTTGTTTCAGCAGAGTTGAGTTCAGACTAAGTTCTGGCATCTTTTCTCTATTGCAGTAGCCTTAAAGTCTTGCTTCATGGCATAACTTTATCCAGTGCCAGTTTTGCTCTGACAGGGATCAGGTAAGAGCAGGGGAGAACCATTTATGTTGATGATGGGGACATACATTTGACTTCATAAAAACTGAAGATGCTTTTTGTGTCTCGGGAACTGCCGATGATTTTGTTATTCTGCAGCCGTGTTGCTTGCATGTGCCTTCACTGGGACTTCAGAGCACTGAACACAGGGGACTGGGGTCTGCAAGTTCCAGTTATGTCAGAGCAGGGGAATTCGCTTTCTGAGCTCAGCAAACTGGCAGTACTCGTAAGCAATTATCTGCTATTAATCCTCCCTTTTTGGTTATTCACAGAATGAAGCCAATGTCTTATGCTTAGTGTGCTCCTCACTCAAAAGTTGAATTTCCTTAGGGCCCCTGGGTGGCTCAGTTGGTTAAATGTCTGACTTTGGCTCGGGCCATGATCTCACAGCTCGTGAATTCAAGCCCTGCGTCAGGCTCTGTGCCTGACAGCTCAGAGACTGGAGCCTGCTTTGGATTCTGTGTCTCCCTCTCTCTCTGCCCGTCCACTGCTCATGCTCTGTCTCTCTCTCTCAAAAATAAATAAATATTAAAAAAAATTTTTTTAAGTTTAATTTTCTTCCTTGCAATTTTGAAGGTGTTCTTGGGCATTCTAGAACAAAGCATTATATTGTTTTCCTGCGCAAACCAATTAAAACGATCGATTGGTGATACTTAGATGTGTCCTATCCCCTGGAAGAAAAGGACAGATTTGACTTGAAAGACCTTAGAGCAGGAAATGAAGGTTCTAGGTGCCAATGTTCTGTCTTAGAGAATGGCAGTAAGGTGGTTTCCACTACATTGATTAGCACAGGAACTCAGAACCCTCTGTGATAATGTGGCTTATGATTTAAATAAAGCTGAAGTGCTTGGCAGAATATCATGGCTGGCAAAATGCAGAAAAGGGAAGCTGGCACATCAAGAACTAGGGCTGCGTCTTGTATTGCAGAGCCTAGGCTCGGAGCAGAACATATATCTTGTGAGGCATGAGTTGAGTGGTAAAGCCAATGTCAGGGGTTAGGTCCAGGTCTAGATGGGAGACCTCAGGGGATGGATGGACGGCGAACTTCTGCATGAGGCTGGTGAAGAACAGGAAAAGCTCCATCTTGGCCAGTGACTCACCAACGCACATCTGGAGACCTGGAGAGATGGACATGGTGGAGGATTATAAGATATACGAGCACAAAAATCTGAGCCACAATTTGGACAAAGACAAAAGCTGTCCATGTGTGATTTCTCCTACTTTAGAATGTACCTCTTCTGAGCCTCATGGACTCTTCCTAAGCCCTGGAAATACAAAATTAACTACACATGCTACCTACCTTATGAGCTCCCAAGAGGGAGATGGGCAGCTAAATAAACATTAACATTTCAATGTGAAAAATGCTACAGCAGGTAAAGCCAAGTGTGTTATGAGAACAGATAATAAAGGTACCCAATGTGATTTGAAGGGCCAGGGAGGACTCCTCCTTTGTGTGAGAGCTTTGTATCTCTCACAAAGCTGCATAGACAGCTCCTATGCAAACGGTGAGAAGAAGTCAGCCAGAAAAAGATGGGGTGAGATGTGGAAGGGGTCGTGATATATTTCAGGGCTGAAAAAACTTTGACTCTGACCAGAACATAGAGCATGAGTTAGGGAATATAAGGCCTGAGGCCAAAGGATAAGTAGACAGTAGGTCATGCTGAAGCATTTTAAGAACAGAGACTTGGTTGCTTTTGGAACATGACTTATTTGAGAAAATGTCAAGGTATCTGAAAAGTGGAGTCAGTTAAAATTGAGGAAGGAAGTCTTCTGGGTAAGTTTTTTATTAAAGAAAAAAAAAACAGGAGGCTTAATGTTTATATATATTTCTTAAGATATATTGTGTTGAGGATGGCACCTTTTTTTTCTGGCTCAAATTTAATGAGTTTGTGGTTATATTATAAAACAAAGATGACACATTTGACTGAGATGTAGCATTATTACAAGTTTTTGCTTCTAGTCCTTCAGAAGGCCCAACCAAGTCTTTTCGCCCTGCTTCCAGAGTCTATAAATCCTAAGCCTGATACTTTGCTTTCCTGCCAGTAAAATGTAGACAGTCCAGCTAGATTTCTCTTTTTTTAAAAAAATATTTATTTATTTTTGAGAGAGACAGAGAGACAGAGTATAAGCAGGGGAAGGGACAGAGAGAGAGGGAGACACAGAAT
Source organism: Neofelis nebulosa (assembly GCF_028018385.1). Lineage (NCBI taxonomy): Eukaryota > Metazoa > Chordata > Mammalia > Carnivora > Felidae > Neofelis > Neofelis nebulosa. The sequence goes on from NC_080787.1 coordinate 50,699,881, forward strand.
CTGAAGCAGGCTCCAGGCTCTGAGCTGTCAACACAGAGCCCGGCGTGGGGCTCGAACTCATGAACCGTGAGATCATGACCTGAGCTGGTCGGACGCTTAACCTACTGAGCCACGCACGTGCCAGCTAGATTTCTTTTGTTGTTGTTTATTTATTTAATTTGTAAAATAACTCACAAGTATACTGAGTCACAAAAGACTTCGAAGTTCAGAGAAATATTTAAATGTAGATAATTTACAACACAGGGTAAAGTAGTACTTTGGTTTATATAGGACTTCCAGGAACCAGATTAACTCCACAAATGGGGTGGTGGGGGGTATTTTTTCACTGTGCCTAGTAGCAAGGCAGGATTTTTAGGGGTGAAAGGCCATACACACTACTTCTGTCTAAAAATGTTTATGAAAGCTAACAGTTCAATCCACCAATGCATGTGCAATGTCAACAAGATACAGGTATTTAATTAAACTTGGCTGTGAGACTATTGTTCCCAAGGGGCTTCCTGCCCAGTAAGTGAGCCTAACAAGGAAACAGGTGAATCTAACAGTGTCACAAGCTATGATAGGGTGTTGAGAGAGCCCATGGAAGGAACACCTAATCTGCCTTTTGGGATCAGATTTTCCCACCTGCCCAGAATGAAAAGTATGATTGAGTGGTGTCATCTAAATGGGTATGTAATGCAACTTAGGGTGTGAATTATCTACCCTATATTTAGGCTTATTCAGTTTCAAGGTTAAGAGTCTAGCTGCCCAACAAGACAAAGTATGTATCATTTTCGTTTGCTTTTAAGGATAAATCGGTGAAAACAGCAAATGATCTTGTTTATCTTAAAAAGAAATGCTGTATGCAAAATTAGTTAAGAGTGATGGTGATCAAAGATCAAATGAGGCCTCCAGAGAGCAACATCTCTATCTCAATAAAGTAAGGAAGAAGTGATAAGAAAAGAACTGGGGAAGAGCGACTTCACCACAACTTAAAGGAACATGAGGACTTAGCACTCAAAACTGGTTTTATGATATGTTTTCTTATGGTGATAGTTTTGTGATTATTATACTCTATGGATATTTCCATTTGTTTGCCTAGGATAAAAAAAGAGTATCAATACTCCTAGATGTCCTAAAGCAGGAAAACACACACACACACACACACACACACACACACACACACAGTATATCTGGAGATGTTTAGAATTCCTGAGGCAAAATTGTTTGAAGATGGGCCTCTCTGCCAAATTCTGAACTACTACTGCTTGTCTCATAGTCCAAAGAAGCTTCCAGGTCCAGGTGTGTGAGAAACCACAGAGGACCTGGAGACAGTGTTGGTCAGAGTAAAAGTAATTGTTGTTTATGGAGAAAAGGGGGTTTTAAGGGGAGTAAAACTTCTGTTTAAACTTGAACATCAGTTTCTTCTCTATAAACATAAACATCAGTAAATCCAAGGTCTGATAAAGGAGACTAGGAAAAAAACCTTTATGTTTGAGAAACTAATTGCTCCATCTCTCCACTTACAAAATGAGAGTTCAGAATTAGAAGTATGTAGCTGAAGAACCCTCCAGAGATTATCGTTTGTTTCCACGGCTTTTGTTTTCCCCCAAAATATAATGCAGGGAAGCGTTAAGAAAAATTGAGCTCACAACACTGTGAATTACACGTAGATTATTTTTCATTTCTGTTCACTCTGTTTCCAAATGTGATATTATGTTTTTATTTAAATCAGGAGTCATTACTACATTTTCTTGTATATCATCCTGTGTGTGTGTGTGTGTGTGTGTGTGTGTGTAAAAAATTGGAGCATGCATTGTACTCTGTCTCTCTCTGTATCCCTGAGTCATCAGTAGTTAAGGAAAGTCTATCTTTTGGGTGACTGCTGTTTACCTATCACTGAATGGGTATCTGGAGTGAATGCTAAGCTGTTGTTTCAGTAGAAAGGCACACGGTGACAAACTGCTTATGGTTTATAGTTTTTCTAAGATTCTTTTCCAGGAATGAAGAATTCATTTCAGGTTCTTAGGGATCCAGACAATTGTAAAGTCATTTAGTTCCTTGGATTCCAACATATACTCTTGTGGAAAGCTCTTCTCTCTTCCCTTTCCTAAGCCCCCTCCCTCCCTCTCCTAGTCAAGAAATCCTAAGAGAAACATAGGTATTTACACATATTGAAGCAAAGCTTTTCTGGTTGCAGTGAAGTGAGTTGCACATTGTCACCCTTGCTACACTTTCTCATGAGATTCCCAAGGCTCTACGCTAGCCTCAGCCGCATGGAATCTTCAAGGATTCCTTAAGAAAATACCATTCCAATGCCTAATGTCTTAACAGCCAATTTAAAGCCTGGGGAGGGAAGTCTCTTTCCACTTTCCCGTTTTTCTTATGTTTAGTGCCACATGGAAAAAAAAAAATACAAAACCTAAGCACAATCCTCAGACAAGGCAGAATCTCTCCAGATTTTTTTAAACCACCTGTTTCAAAGTAGGAGACCTTACCCACTGAGAAGTGCATGAAAGCTTCTTTCTTGATAAACTTTCCAGTAGAACTGATGAAATGTTCAGGATTAAATGTGTTGGGGGACGCCTGGGTGGCTCAGTCGGTTAAGCATCCAACTTCGGCCCAGGTCATGATCTCGCGGTCCGTGAGTTCGAGCCCCGCGTCGGGCTCTGTGCTGACAGCTCAGAGCCTGGAGCCTGTTTCAGATTCTGTGTCTCCCTCTCTCTGACCCTCCCCCATTCATGCTTTGTCTCTCTCTGTCTCAAAAATAAATAAACGTTAAAAAAATTTTTTCTTAATGTGTTGGGTTTTTCCCACTGTGTTTGATCACAAAGTACCGAGGTCAGCAAAGTGATGACCTCAGTGCCCTAGAAAGAGAAGGGTTGGGTCGCCTGGGTGGCTCGGTTGGTTAAGTGTCCGACTTCGGCTCAGGTCATGATCTCGCGGTCCGTGAGTTTGAGCCCTGCGTCGGGCTCTGGGCTGACAGCTCAGAGCCTGGAGCCTGCTTCCGATTCTGTGTCTCCCTCTCTCTCTGCCCCTCCCCCGTTCGTGCTCTGTCTCTCTCTGTCTCAAAAATAAATAAACGTTAAAAAAAAAAGAAAGAGAAGGGTTATTAATGACAGAGATTAAATACCTTCCTAAAATGGTGGCTCTTTAAAGATGCGTGAAGGTCTCGGCTGGCAATTTTTCAGAAACAGTGTGTTCTAGAAGGATAGGAGAGGAGGGAAAGTGGAGGGGCAGTGGGCGGAGTTTAAGATGGAGCGTGGAACATTCATTTACTCAACCAAGTTTTTGTTCTGTACCTACTACAAGACACGAGTCTTGGACTCAGAACTGGAAACAAATTCTTACGTAGTCCTGTGTTTGCTATGTGATAATGGCATGTTATTTAACTTTTGATATGTCCCAGTTTCTAAATTTATAGGAAGGGAGTTAAACAGTCCTCATGTGGTGACTGTGAGCCTTAAAACTGGGTGCAGTTCCTGGCAGGTTTGAGGCTCAGTGAAGTTTTGCTCTATTACCCCCAGGGACTGTGATAGTGAACAAACTTAACAGGCCCCTCAAAACAAACTCTTAAAAGTTAGCTACCCCCCTTCCACATCTTGCCACAGGCTATGAAGCAACATAGGGCCATCAAAGAAAGGAAGTTTAATTGTGATACAGAAAGAGTATTCTGAAAAATAAAAATAAAACGAGAATAAGAGGAAAAGCCTGTCCCTAAATTAAGGACAATGTTTACTGCTTCACCTTAATCATAGCCTCCTCTTTAAGAAAGTTTTGGAATACTATCATTGTGGTTAGCTGTTTTATCACATGAATCTGTATAGTTTTTGAGTCACAAAAAGCAAACAACTGCTTTAAAGTGTTTTATTTGGGGACGCCTGGGTGGCTCAGTCGGTTAAGCATCCTACTTCGGCTCAGGTCATAATCTCACAGTTTGTGAGTTCCAGCCCCACATTGGGCTCTCTGCTGTCAGCTCAGAGCCCTCTATGGATTCTCTCTCTCTCTCTCTCTCTCTCTCTCTCCCCCCTCCCTCCCTCTCTCCCGCTCCACCTCTCCTGATCATGCTCTCCCTCTCTCTCAAAAATAAATAAACATTAAAAAACTTTTTAAAAATAAAGTGTTTTGTTTTAAAACATTCCTTGCTTTGTTTGTTTGTTTGTTTTTTATTTATAATTACATATACCTGGGCATTGTGGATTTTTTTTCCTCCTCGTAACAACTATGCTAAATTATTTCCACTGGGGCTCAGTGAAACCAAGGGACTAACAGCCAGTAGTATGGGTAGGAGTGTTAGACACCCTGAAATCCTGCCATTATTATAGCTTCCTTGGTCGTCTCTTTTTCTTCTTTTTGACATTGGTTATATTTGTTTTCTCATGTCAGCCATTGTGGCCCCTGTGGATTCATGCAGGGATGGGCCCAGAAGCAGCAAGCAGATTTAGTTTTAAGGAAAAGAATTAGTGCCATGGGCATACCATGACCTTATGCCAATCCCTGCCTTCAGTGTACTTTTAGCAAAGATCTGTGCATACTTCTTCAGGTTGCCAGTGGAAAGCACAAGAATGCATCTGGAAGTAGTAAGATTGACAAGCATAGGGTCTGGGGGGTGTTTCTGTGTGAGGGGGGAAGTGAGGCTGGAGGGGCCCTGTGAGGTGAAAACAGTGCTCTAAGTGGAGGCACGCCTTTCCTGGGATCTGGCCCTTTTACCCACCCACCTCGCTTAAGCCTTCTGATCCCCGATTTCTTCAGTTACCACATAAAAATAACTATACCTTATAAAGTTGCACAGAGTAATTACCACCTATTTTGTGTACTTACACACTGACACACTCAGTTACCTTTTGTTGGATGGGAGGGAGGGAGGGAGAGAGAGAGGAAAAAGGGAAAGGAGGGTGGGAAGGAAGAAAGGTAGGCCAAGATTGTCTTTCACAGTTCATTTCAGTGCTTCTGTGATTTTGAGCAGCTGACATCCTTTCCCTCTCCCCTCATTTCCCCTTCTTAAACCCTTACCTTGGGACTGTAGTAATTTTTAAATAGAACATTTGTGGTGGTTGCATGAGGTAAGCTTGTGGGCAGGGTATTAGCAAATCTCTGCACTTCTGAACGATCACCTCTGTGTATGGCACTTGAGTTCGATGTGCAGTTCGAGGCCGGGCTGACCCCACAAGCTTGGTGATCTCATCACAGACCTTTTCTGGATAAAACACAGAGTGATTTGAGTCTGGCGTGGGAGGGGATATTGGAACCATCTTCTCACATTTCTTTCCTTGTGAAAATCAAACCCAGGTGCTCTCCGAGTTCTGCCTGACTCATCTTTTCTCTGCACTGCTTCCACTCGAGGGCTCTATTCCCAAGGTTCCTCTGGGGACCGGCCTGGAGTGACACCTGCAGACCATCTCAGGAAGCTTAGGAAGTGAAATCTAATTTCTTACGTCAAAAAGAAACTAAAGGTATACACTGTCCTCAAGGACATAAATTAAAGGTATCCAGTGTGGCCATAGAATTCTGCCTTTTCCAGTCCAAGAGATTTCTGAGTCCTTCCTTCAGGCGATGCTCTGAATCTTAGGAGACTTACTCTGGACCTCAGTATATCGCATCATGAGCAGAAGCTCCCAGTGCAGTGTGGAGGCCGTGGTCTCTGTACTAGCCACAAACGGATTACTAACAAGTGCCGCCACATTTTCATCACTGAAATGGGCAATAGATGTGTCTTTTCTCCTGAAAGGAGAAGAGGAATCATTAGTGATGAAATAATTTTATACTGGACAATCATAGTGAATAACCTAACATGAACTTAAAAAAGCAATGCATTGCATTCTTTCCTCGATACAGTGGAATTTTTTCATTATGAGGGTGCTGTGCAGAGTGTTTGAATAAAGCCTGTCCCCGATGTCCCCAATTTAATAATGATAAATAGTTCTAACAATGGGAGAGGCTGTTTGCCACTTGGAAATTAGTTTTTACCTGAGTGATTAGAATATGCTCAACACTTTCTTTTTTTAAAAAACTGCATTAAATACTCTTTCTTGTGTTAATCAACTGAAACATTTTCAATATTGTGTGAAATATTGCAATATTTCAATTGCAATGAAAGGAATACTATACTAATTCTAAAAGCTAACATTTTGGATCTTGTATATGTCCTTTTTTTTTTTTTTCAGAGAGTGATGTGAAAAGCAGTGGAAAATATTTGAGAATGCAGAATGTACTAAATAGCATGTCTTGGAGTGTACAAATCTACCATGATTAACTTAATTGAATCCAGCTATCCTTCTTCTTTGAAAGAAATATTTTTCCTCCAGATGCTATTAATTAAACCAAATAATACACAATAGGCCTAGGTAACCCCTGAGCAAAACACCATGATCTCCTGCTGTCTGACCAGAAAGGCATCAGTGAAACTTCTTGGGTCATTTTTGTCAAATTTATGCTGACAATCTAGGAAATAACACTTTTATAATCATTATAAAAGCAAATAATTCATCTTGGTTCCCGAGTACTGTCTTATGACTTTTCAGGAGGAACCCCAAAACTGGAAACACACTGAAAAGCTGAAAGAACAAAAAACAACAAAGATAAATATACATATATAATACTTGCAATAATGGGAAGGCCCCATCATTTCTGAAAGCATTATAGAAATAGCATCTCATTTAGACTTCAAGTTTATCTCAACTAACTGGCAGACTGAATTGGACAACGCAAATTCCTCATTGGAATTAAGTAACTTATGATGAATATTGGTATGGTTTATAGTAAGTTCTGTGTACCCAGAGTATTTTGTATATTATGCTGGTGGTAGTACATCTACTTAGAGGTTAGATGAGACATGAAAACAACATGGGCTTTACGGACAGAGCTATAAATCCAAAGGTTTTCTTGCAAACTCCTAGGTGATTCCAGGTCAAGCTATTTTAGTTCTGCATAGCACACTCACTTTACCACTGTTTCTTTGCAGGATCAGAATAATTATTTTTGTAATTTATAATAGGCTTACTGTCCCATAGAGCAGTACCATGTAATTCTAATATTCCGTAATCCTTAAAAACTTCAGGGAGGACTTCATTGTTTGCTAAATTTGGTGGGTTTGTCAGTATATTCATGTGCTTGAGAGAAGCTCTATCATATATTTCATCAAATTCTCTATAGGGCCCCTAACCACCCAAATGACCTAATAAATACCGAAGATAAAAGGCATCCCTAAAATACATATAGTTGCCTGATCCAGTGTTCCCCTGAGTCAGTACAGTACTTAGAGTAAATACGTACTTATAGTAACAGAACCTAAATTATTACAAAGTGAAATAATATTAACAGTTGTCAGTTGTGCTATTGGAAATGGGAACTATTTGACAAGGCTCTTTTCCTTCTAGAAGACAGCAACTTCATCGCTCACAAGTATAACAAATTGGATTGTAGCATTATTGTGAACTTACATGGCTCAGAGTAAATATTAAAGTTTTAGTTAGTACTTTGTTTAGTACTTGATAGTTCCCCTTTGTTTAAATTCACTCTTGTAAGTGAATTCTACTGAGTGTTCCTTATTCATTCATGGCTTATCCCATAGTCCATGTATAAGTAGTGGTGCAGGTAAAACATGAATGGCAAAAATTGTAAAAATGTATTGAAGTCATATACTGAACTATTTATTGGTGTGATTCACAATCTGTGCATTATAAGTAAGATATTTGACACAGTAATGTGTGATTGGAGAATTATCAAATGTGTTAACCAAGCAGACTTGTGACATCTCTGTACTCAGAATGTTCTATAAAGTGTACATTTTTGAAATGGCAATTCTCTAACAAATACTGTTTCATGGTCTCTTGAACAATCTAGTGTACCTACGAAGACGTGAAGTTGAAGAGGGAAGATACAGTTACCGCAATCCTAGGACCTCCAAAGAGCTTCACATTTTCATCAATCAAGGTTAAGTCTCAGGAATTGAGTGCCTTGTTAATCAAACCATTTTCCAAGCAACACTGACACAATGCCATTAACAACAGAAGCATCCATTACTGTTTTGCCTATAAGGGAATTCATTAATCAGAGTAGGAAAACACATACACAGTATTAAACCAGTTCTGGGCTGATTGTGACAAACTGTCAAGAAAAGATTTTATAGAGGAACAAAATTATTGGTGACCATGCCTTCTAAGAAGTGACACTTGAATGGACCTTTAAAATTTTCCAGAATTTGATTAAAATATTGACACAAGCCAGAGACAAAAAGTGTCCCAAATTTCTAGAAGGAATAAAAGAAGGTAGATCCTGGAAGCTGAAGATCAGGGATCTTGAATGAACTGTTGTTACTCAATGCTGATTTTAAGAGATGTTAGTGGGAATTCCAAGAAAAAAATGTTCCAAGGACTAGTAAGTGTGAAAACTGAATTAAATAAAATTAAACAGGTTTTTGGTGTTTTTCTCAGAGGCTTTAATATCCTAATAGGCACACCATGAACCAAAAGAGAGGCCTGTAATATGAGCATTTCTCAAATTCACTTCACTGACACTGCTTTTTTGCATAGAACATCTACTAATGTCTCAAAGAACAAGATTTTGGAGAACAATAGTGTGAGAAATGCCTTTTCAAAAAGTTGTTGAAACATTAAAATAGCTTAGTAGTATTTACTAGATGCCAATATTAGTCTACTAAAAATAATTAAAGTAAAGATGAAACCATTCCCATTTTTAGAGTTATTAAAGTACCATTAAAAAGTTAATCTAATGATTTAAAGGGTTATTTAAAAAAATTTTTAATGTTTATTTTTGAGAGAAAGAGAGACAGAAAGTGAGTGGGGGACGGGAAGAGAGAGAGGGAAACACATAATCTGAAGCAGGCTCCAGTCTCTGAGCTTTCAGCACAGAGCCCGATGCAGGGCTGGAACCCATGAATGGTGATATTACAACCTGAGCCAAAGTTGGACACTTAACTGACTGAGCCACTCAAGCACTCCTAAAGGGTTATTAAATTAGTGGAATGACATAAAAGTACAATATTTGGATTTCATCAAGGCATTTAGCCAAGGCACAAGATACAACAACTTTATCTAGGTGAAAATATGGTTCAGTATATTTATAACACTAGTGTTATTGTTTACATTCTTTTTAAGAAAATGATTATCTATTTTTGAGAGCAGGGAGTGGCAGAGAGTGGAAGACAGAGAATCTCAAGAAGGCCCCGTGCTCGAGGATATACATTCAGGATTGTTGGCTACAGAACTTGTGGTCTTAACCCAACAGAGGTTTAAGCAAAGAATGAGATGAGGGCTTCTAATCCTAGCTTTTTAAGGAAACTTGACTTTGGAAAATAACATTAGAATTGCAACTTTTGTGCACTGTTGGTGGGAATGTAAATTGCTGCAGTCACTATGGAAGACAGTAAGTCAGTTCCTCAAAAAATTAAAAATAGAAATATATTATGACTTGGGTATTTACCCAGAGAAAATGAAACACTAATTTAAAGGTATATGCACCCCTATGTTTATTGCAGCATTATTTACAATGGCCAAGAAATGGGAGCAGCCCAAGTGTCCATCAATAGACAAAAGGATAAGGAAGAGGTGGTATATCTATACAATGGAATATTACTCAGCCATAAAAAAGAATGAGATCTTGCCATTTGCAATAACATGGAAGGACCTAGATGTTATTATGTTAAGTGAAATAAATTAGAGAAAAACAAATACCACATGATTTCACTTATATGTGGAATTTAAGAAACAAAACAAATGAGTAAAGGAGAGAAAGAGAGAGAGAGAGAGAGAGAGAGAGAGAGAGAGAGAGAGGCAAACCAAGAAACAGACTCTTAAATATAGAGAACAAACTTGTATTACCAGAAGGGAAGTAGCTGGGGGATGGGTGAAATAGATAAAGGGGATTAAGAGATACAAACTTCTAGTCATAAATAAATCACAGAGATGAAAAGTACAGCATAGGGGATATAGTCTATAATATTGTAATAATGTTGTTTGGTGACAGATGATGTCTACAAAAAAAAACACCTGAATTAAAAAAAATAACATTACGATTGTAACAGGAATTTCAGAAGGGTTCAATAATTTAGGAAGATGATATAGTTAAAATTATTATTATAGGAAAATAAAAATTAAAATAGGAATTTGAGGCTGGGAGGACAGAGTTCCTCAGGTGTGAACCACTATATATAAAGTGGAAAAAGTGGATATGGTATGTTTCAAGCAAAGAAAAAAAATTAGAAAGGTAAATTTTAAGAAAAAAATGTAGACATAGGCTAGGGAGAAATGTGGAAAAGACATTTCATAGATGAAATTAACACAGAACAATAGTACAGAGGTCAAAGTGCGAAAAAATGAAGGTATAAATAGTAAAGGGACGAGGTTGGTTAATACATAAGCAAAAATAGGAATGTTAAGAAACAAATGGAGTTGGGTATATGGAATTAGATGAAGGATTTATTGAAAGAAGATCTTGGGGTGCCTGGGTGGCTCAGTTGGTTAAGCATCCAACTTCAGCTCAGGTCATGATCTCATGGTTTGTGGGTCGAGCCCTGCGTTGGGCTCTGTGCTGGCAGCTCAGAGCCTGGAGCCTGCTTCGGATTCTGTGTCTCCCTTTCTCTCTGTCCCTCTCTCAAAAGTAAATAAACATGAAAAAAATAAAAGAAAGAAGATCTCATTCTTCTGGGGAATTAACCTGTCATGTGACCTTTGAGTATCAGAGAAAGGGCCATAAAATAATACCAAAAGATCAGAAAACCAAGTCCTATTGTTTTAGTTAATAATATGTCAGTTGCTCTGAGTCACATATCTGTAAAACTGAGATAAAAATATCATCCCTACTTTCCTCTGAGGGTGGTTATAAGGAATAAGTGATATCCTTGCAATCCTTTGTAAAATACAAAGTACAATACAAATAAAAGATGATATGATGATGATGATGATGATGATGATGATGTTACACATGGAGGCAAAGCAATGATTTTCTCTTCATTATATCTCCCAGTTTGGTTTTCAAACTTAGAATTTACATAATATAGCAAAACTCAATCATCTGCCCTTTAGAACTTAAAAATTGGAATTTATGGACTAATGAAAACTATGAATATTATATCTCCTTCCTTCCTTCCTTTCTTCCTACCTTCTCTCTTTTCTCCCTCCCTCCATCCCTTCATCCTCCCTTTCTACTATCTATTATCATCTATCTATCTATCTACCTATCTATCTTATTCCACAATCAAGAACTGTAAAATCTTTGAAGTGGAAATTAGAGAAATATGATCCAATACTTGGTCTAGCTCTGTAATTTTACAGACAAAGAAATAGAGACTAAATTCTTATATAAATCCACACAGCTAATGACAGATAGTTCTGGGTCTCAACTGTTGAGACCATACTCTTGATTGTGTCTTTTGTACACTCTGTTTTGAATAAAAATTAAAATTTTGTAGAGTAAGACTATGATCATGATTCAGTTCCTTTATAATGAAATATGTAGGATATGGAATATGTATATAGAGTATGAAAAATGTAGATCAAAGTGGTTGCAATAAATGACACAGATCATAAATATTTCAGGATAAAATACTATTAGAAATAATAGAAATATTATTCTATTGGATATTTGGATATTGGATATTTTTATATATCCAAATTTAAAACAAACTAAAAATTAAATTTAAAGTAGCTTGACTAACTTTGAATCCTGTCTAATTACTCCATTATACATATATGAGCCAGTTATAAATATGTGCATGCTAATAAACCTATCAGGGTAAGAATGATGTAGAAAATTATAAATAGGTATGAAATGAACATTTATTTTTCACCGCCAGCATGGTTTGATATGGCCTCTTCAGATTGAGAATATGTAGATTTCCAATAATTGGCAAAGGTCCGGGTCCTGAAGGAAAATGTTGCTTGGAAGCTTTAGTCATGAAGATTTTCATATTTAAAATAAAAATAAGAAACACACTCAGAATTGGAAGTATGACTGAAGAGTCAAACCGACTCATTATCTTTAAGTAGAAGTAATTATCAAAATCATAGAAATCTTTGTGATTACAACCAGGCAGAATCAGCAACTTCCGATGCAAATCAAAAACATGAAGGCATTGCTTATAATATTTTCCCTGTCTTATAGTTAACCATCTATTTTATAATTAAAATGAATTCAGTTCTACATAGTGTGCTTGCTTTACTTGAGCCCCTTCCCCCTTCTCTCTTTTCACTTCTCGGGTCGATCCGTTTTATCCAATAAAGCCTGGGAGAGGGATTTTCTCTTCATGTAAAACGATTATTCTTGAAATTTCAGGGAAATACATGTTTAATCCTCAATGTGAAATCTACACTTTCACAAGAAAAAGAATTGTATTGTTTGCTAAGTTACCCCATTATCTCTGTGTGGTTGTTCAAATAAGTGTCATGCCAAGAATTTCAAGGTACTTATATAATGCTAAGTTCTTATTCTTTCACTCTCCTAAAAAAGTTTCACTGGAGTCTCAGTGCCATGAAAAGAGAATTGGTTTTTAACTTGAATGCTGTGTACAGATCTGAGTAAGTGACTCACCTCTTCGGGCCTTAGTTTAATCTTTTTAAACCAAGAGAAATACATAAATTGTTCAATTGTGCTGAGTTAAAAATGAACAGATATACAGCTCCTAACATACACTTAAAATTCATTGCCTGGCTGGCATTCCTCATTTTTTCTCACTTTCTTTTTTTTTTTTTTTTAATTTTAAAAAGAGAGAGCATGTGAGCATGTGAGAGAGGCAGAGGGAGCTAGAGAGAGGGGGAGAGAGAATCTTAAGCAGGCTCCACACTTAGCACACAGCCCAATGCAGGGCTCAATCTCATGACCTGAGCCAAATGACCTGAGCATCATGATCTGAGCCAAAATCAAGAGTTGGATGCTTAACTGTCTGAGCCACCCAGGTGCCTCATGTGCTATTGACTTTTAACCATGCATCTGGGATATAGTCCATTCTAGTGGATTTGCTCAAGAAAGAAATATTTCTCTTTCCTTTTTGTGTTGGAATGACTGTGAGTAAGGAACTAGTTTAATAGTTTAAACTGAACAATTTTTTATATATTGCCTTCTTGATAACAATATTTCCTCAAGTGTCCTACAAGTTGCCATCGTATTCTATATTTACTTTTTAGTTTATCATTCATTGTCTTCAAGGAATTTAAATTTCTTGAAAGTGAGGACTCTATTTTCATCCCCCTCCCCTATGGTGGAATCAACAATGTTTAGAACAGTGCGTGGCACAATGTTTAGAACAGTGCCTGGCACTAAAAAAATTTAAATTTATGAATAGGGGCAACTGGTGGCTCAGTCAGTTAAATGTCTGACTCTTGGTTTTGGCTAAGATCATAATCTCATGGTTTCTGGGATGGAGTCCTGTGTTGGGCTCAGTGCTGACAACATGGAGCCTACTTGGGATTCTCTCTCTCTCTCTTTGCCCCTCTCCTGCTCGCATGCGGGTTCTCTTTCTCAAAATAAATAAACTTAAATAAAAATAAATAAATAAATAAATAAATAAGCAAATAAATGATTGAAAAATCTTCTGAACACTTTATTTTTGGAGAGTCATTCTTAGTAACTTAGAATTTGGGGAACTGAGTGACTATACGTACCAAATTCTGTCATTTTGTAAATAGGTAAATTGAGACTCAGAGGGTTCAGATTGAGCCAGGGTCATGCAGCTTTTTCCTAACAGAGCTGCAATCAGGACTTACGGCTGCTGCTTCACAATACTCTTTATGCCAGATGGCTTAATGCCATGATACTAAGTGTTTTGTACACAGTTACTTGACTCCTCTGCTTGGTGTGGCTTTGGATGCCTGGAACACAATTCCAAATAGTCCTGTTTGGGCAGGCAGTAATGAAAACTTTCTTGAACCAAGTCTTGAATTTTTGAATAGTCTAAAAGGGGCAGCTACAGGCACAAAACAAAGGGCATGGTAAGTGACCATTAGTTTCAGAGCCATGTTCTCAATGGCATCCACACTTAACAGTGTTACTGTCAAGTAGGCTCTTTTTCTAAAACAGAGAGTAGAGGGAGAGACAAAGAGAGACAGTCCAATCAGATCAAAGTGGGTGTGTCTGGAATTAAAATAACTTGTAGCTGATTTTTTCAAATTTTGATACAATAATAGGCAATACAGGATATAATAGTAGATCCCAGTGATGTTAATATTATTCCAATATTACAAATGAGGAAACTGAAGCTTTAAGAAGTTAAGTGATTAGCCCAAGGTCACATAGTTGGTAAGTGAGAGAATTCAAGTTTTCCCGATTCCAAAGCTCTTATTTTAGGAGAAAGAGTGTATAGGTTATTACCATGCTTTTAAATTGATGGGGAATGGAGGGTCATCCCTCAAGGAAGATACTTTTGATAACTTGAAATATGATTGTTTATTATTATTATTACTGAGAGTTTACCATGTACCCCAATATTATACTATGGTATTTAATTTCTGGGCCTAAGGAGGGTCGGAAGCCTATTATACAGCTCTTGATGCATAACATACGGCATAATGAGAAAAAACAAGCGTGGCGTTTGGCACCAAGCAGATGTAAATTTGATTTCAGATCCTGCTTTTAATTTTGTCTTTTGTGGCAAGCTACTTAAACTGTCTGATTCATCTAGAGGATTTATCAAAATTAAAATAAATATATGAGGGGCGCCTGGGTGGCGCAGTCGGTTAAGCGTCCGACTTCAGCCAGGTCACGATCTCGCGGTCCGTGAGTTCGAGCCCCGCGTCAGGCTCTGGGCTGATGGCTCGGAGCCTGGAGCCTGTTTCCGATTCTGTGTCTCCCTCTCTCTCTGCCCCTCCCCCGTTCATGCTCTGTCTCTCTCTGTCCCAAAAATAAATAAAAAAACGTTGAAAAAAAAATTAAAAAAAAAAAAAAATAAATAAATATATGAAAACAATCTGATTTATTGACCAGTTATCTACCTTTGTTAATGATTGGGCATGCTTTCTATATTCATAGGGCATTAGATTACCAGAATTCCTACTTAAAAGATAAGAGCAATTTCACCCCCCAAAATTTGTTCCATTCTGGTGAGTCATAGATGAAAAGTTATTATGTAAATGGTTGATTCTTTATAAAATGTACTATTATTATTAATCCACACACCCACTTCTCTCACTACATTCAAAACTGTAAGCATGATTCTCTTACTATTTCACTTAGGAAGTCACTTCTGTGGACCATTTTTTGGACACCAGAATATCAAATTTCTCCAAGATTATTTCTTGGAGATCAAATAAAATTGGAGTTTGGGCTATCCAACAATCTGTAAATATAGAAAAATGTAACCAGTTATTCATGAAGATGGCCACCTGATTAATGAATTAGGGCCCTTGATTGTATTTGTTTAGTTCTGATAAAATCCTTACATCTAAGGATTAGTATAAAGTACAGTATCAGGGGCACCTGAGTGGCTCAGTCGGTTGAGCATCTGACTTCGGCTCAGGTCATGATCTCACAGTTAGTGAGTTCGAGCTCCACATTGGGCTCTGTGCTGACAGCTCAGAGCCTGGAGCCTGCTTCGGATTCTGTGTCTCCCTCTCTCTCTGCCTCTTCCCCATCTAGTGCTCTCTTTTTCAAATAAATAAACATTTACTGACAGCTCAGAGCCTGGAGACTGCTTCGGATTCTGTGTCTCCCTCTCTCTCTGCCTCTTCCCCATCTAGTGCTCTCTTTTTCAAATAAATAAACATTTACTGACAGCTCAGAGCCTGGAGACTGCTTCGGATTCTGTGTCTCCCTCTCTCTCTGTCCTTCTCCCACTTGTGCTCTGTCTCTCTCTGTCTCTCGAAAATAAATAAGTGTAAAAAATAAATAAAAAAATAAATTAAAGTACAGTATCATATCCTCCCCTGTCTAGGGAAAACATCTCAAGATGTACAATAAACAGCTTAAAGGTTTTTGGTGGAAACAAATGCTGGTGAAGCCTAAAAACAGATAAATTTTCACAAAACTGTCTGTAATTACAGTCAATAAACAAATCTTTCAGTTTAAAATGTGAACCCAAATACAAAAACTTTCAGAAATAGGCTGTCTGAGTAGAGCTTAAGGTTTTTAATCAAATCTGTCAATCTAAATAGTATTATTTACCACTTTAAATGATTTGGGAATGGATAAGGCATAAGCATACCAAAAACATTGTTTCAGTGCCTCAGAGTTGGACTAGGCCTAAGGGTGCTTCCTCAAGAAGAGTCTCCCAGAGACTCCCAGAGTGTGAAAGGGTGAGATGGGGTCCGGGAGAAGCAGCATTTTGCTGACAACTGGGAAGTGACTCAGAAGAGATTCCTCTTAATGAATAAAAGAGGAAAAGGAAGAAAAATAAGAAAGGAAGTTTGAAAGAAATAAAGGAAGGAGAGAAGGAAAATATTTTCATGTGGAATGAGAGGAGGGCATGGTGGGATAGTAGCTCACAGAATATTCTGAGGCCAGCCTGTTCTCAGGAGAGTTGGCATGCTGGCTCAAGCTGGAGGCAGACCAATGGTCAGGACCCTGCAGGTAAAAGAGAAGTTTAACCAAGTTTGGCTAACAAGCATTTTGTTCTGATTGATCAGTGGGTAAGTAGTTCAGGTTATAATTTAATGGGACCAAAAAACAAAAAAAAGAGAGAATTTGGAGGATCTCTGTCTGGTTTTGTCATAGGTAAACAAGGGGACTTTGTGAGTCTTATCTAGTCTTATGGGGATGGTAGTTTTTGCTTTGTTTTGTTTTGTTTTGTTTTCAGTAAGCTCTTGTTTTCTGGAACATAAAAGGGTAAGGATCCTTTAACGTTTGCTTTTTACAGGAGCACAGGGCTCAGATTAAATTCCACACTATCAAATCCCTGTTATCTAATGTTTGGCATGTTATCGAAAAACTTTGAAACCAGGAAAAGCAATTAGTCAATAAAGATCCACACATACACATTTATTTCCCAACCTTTTGTGGTAAGGCCAAGAGCTTTTTGGGGGGTCTGCAGATTAAAACTTCCTATCTATTTCCTGGCATAAACTAACCAAAAATTCACAGTCTAAGATGTTCAGCTTCAGGCTCTTTAAATAACATAAAGGAACTTGACAAGGAATCTAAATAAGAGTCTTTCTAGATTTTTGTGTTGTTTGCTTGCCACTCTCTATGGTCTTAGTTATGCCTAATGCAAAAGCAATTTGTTTTGTTGTTTTAACAACTTGTTTTTATAGTCTTCCTAATATATCCAACATAGAAATTAACACTTTCACTGATTACATTTATATGAATAAGTGCATAATATGAGCAACGAATTTCAGAAAGCTTCCCTATAAACAAATTACTAAAATTGCATCATTCAAAGAAGTATTAAGTAAATTGATAACATATAATTGCTGAAGGTCTGGCCTTTGCTCTCAGCTTCTGGGAGGTAACCTCTAAGCTCTTGGAATGTCCTGCTTGATTTGTTTACCTAGGGACTTTGGGCCACCTAAGCAGTCTATGCTAACAGTGTGGCCTTGGGCCATGTGGTAACAGCTCAGTCTCTGGAAGGGTAGAGAATAAGGTCAGCCATATGGGTGGCCAATCATGTCTATGTGACTAAGCCCAAGTAAAAACTCTGGAGACGAAGGCTTGGAGATCCTCCTGGTTGGCAGGACTTCATATTGCCATTCTGTTCAGTTGTCTCCACTGGGAGAGGGCAACTGGAAGCTTATGTCTGGAATTTTTCTGGACCTGTTCTATATGATTCTTTTCTAGCCTGACTGCAATCTGTATCCTTTTGCTGTAATAAACAGCAACTGTGAGCATAAGTGCTTTTTCTGAAATTCTGTGAGTCTTTTTAACAAATCATTGAATCTGAGGGTATTCTTGAGGACTCTCAAACTTTGTACCTTTTAATAAATTCAACATAGAAATTACCACTCACTTTAAGTACACTTAAACATGAGTGAATATTGAACTGGGTTGTTTCAGAAAGGCTTCATATTGGTAAATTGCTAAAATTGGATCATTCAAACAATTATAAAGTAAGCTGCTAACATATAATTATTTGAATAATATGATTACCGTAATAGACTAGACAGCTTGCTTAATTCCATGAGTTGAGTACAATAAATGTCAGTAAAGAGAACTTCTACTGTATATTGATTAAGAACAATGAGAAGGCCATTGCACCTGATTTTGCCCACTCCAGAGACATGCATTTTTAGCTGAACATTATGTGTGATATAATGATATCTGAAAAGGATCTACTCAGGACATTTTGAAGATATCTAAAAGACTTGCTGAGAATGACTGAATCTACAAATCATAATGTAAAACATTTATAATTTACATACTTACGGCCAATAAACTCAAAAGGGTGTATTGTGAGATCTGATGTAAATTCTCATTTGTTGCTTAATAAAGAATTGATTATATTTATTAAAAAGTGCTTCTAACAGAATAGTTTTGAGCTGGACTAGATTCTTCTTAGATCAGATCCTAGAGATACTTCTGTGACTCGCTCCTAAGTGTCTCATCTTACACATAATTGTGTTTTGCTTTAAGATACCTTGCCCTGAGATTTTTAATTTTCTCCATGAATTTATTCAAAGAATAAGTGGAGAGGTTTCCATCAATTCATTTATATATGTTTTTACTTCCCTGTTATTAACTGAGTGCTGGTTACACGTTTTCTTGGTGGAGGTTGGAAGCAATAGCACCATAGTACAGCTCACTGCTGTGTGGTCTGGGCATTTTCTCTACAGACAACATTTGGCCCTACAACTGGAACATTTTCTACAACATTTTCTCGGTAAGACTGTGTTCCATGTCATCATCATGGGCATGTAAAACTCACTCTGAACTAAAAAGCCACTTCACATTTGGAATCAAGGATAAAATAAAATGTCCTTAATGCATAGCAAACTAAACATCCATCACGTATTGAAGCAGCAGCTTATACAGTGATATTTTGCAATCACTTCCTCCTCCATTTTGCTCCATTTTAGAACTTTGGGAGAAGAATGAAAGTAATTTGTCCTGGCTTGATACAGATATAATACCTGGATCCTTCTGTAAGATTAAAAGGCTTTAATAAAATGGAATAGCGCTAATTCCGTAATGCAAGTCCAGAAGACATTATTGCAGGGTGATAGGTCACTATTTTTTATTCTTTTGACAAAAATCTCAACTCTTTTTCTTCCTCTTCCCCTTTCCATTTCTTCTTTTAATGGACAATTTAGTTCTATAGCTACAGGTGGGACTGAACAAGGTAGATGTCCAGACCTGGTGGTGAGAGTGACTCAACAGTTCAGACCAACACATATTGCTGGAGAGCCTGTACAACATAAGAAAGGTGTCCATGTAAGAGGGCTGCTCATGGGGAAGAATAAGAGCCAAGAAAAGTGAAGACAGTGACCACATGGACAAGTGGTCCAGGGTGGGTTCTCATAACCTAACAAAGGGTGAGTTGGCATCTATGCAAGAAGAACCCTGATGATGAAGTGTGGGTGGTAAGGCCATCTGCACAGGTAGTGAGGCAACGGTAGTGAGGGGAGATTGGTTACGTACTGGGGCCTGATACCCATATTAAGGATAAGAGGCACAAGGTTTGTCACTGATAGAGAAAGGGGCTCCAAAAATAGAAGACAAGAAAGTTAGAATAAACTGGAGTGTTGGATTGGAATGGGAGATGTTTGTGTGAATTTACAGTCTTGAATAGAGTCAATTCTGCTATAGTATGACATGCACATACTTAAAAATTTTCATGTCATACAAAATCAGACAACGAAAAGACAGAGTTTATGGGACAATAAGGTTGGAGCAAATACTTCATCAGTGATATATTTAAAAAAAAATAGATTGGAGGGGCACCTGGTTGGCTCAGTCGGTTAAGTGTCCAACTGTTGATCTCGGCTCAGGTCATGATCTTTCTGATCATGGGATAGAGCCCCATGTTGGGCTCTGGCTGACAGTGGGAGCCTGCTTGGGATTCTTTCTCACCCTTTCTCTCTTCCCCTCCCATGCTTGTGCTCTCTCTCTCTCTCTCTCTTTCTCACTCTCTCTCTCTCTCTCAAAAAAAAAGAGATTGGAACATAGTAAAAATGATAGCACAGTTGTACATGTTAAATGGCTAAGAAATACAGAAACACTATACTGAATATGTGGTCCTTAAAAAGGACCAGAAATTTGCTTGTGGAAGTGGGTGTGAAAAGGATTACAGCTTCTGAGTTATTGTGAAGCAGTGAAAGGAGAATCATTTGAAATCAGACAGAAAGTTGTAACACCAGATGCAACCAGTATGGCCTGTAGCACATGAAGTAAGTTGAAGCAGATGGTAGATGTTAGGGGTGTGTGTGTGTGTGTGTGTGTGTGTGTGTGTGTGTGTACATGCATGTGTTTTATGGACAAGGCTTGGTTCAACTGGGTGCAGTTTCTGTGTTCATTTTGTATTTCCTGCAAAGGAAATCATGTCTAAACAAACACAAAATTTATGCTATGCCTAAATTGTTCCTTAATATTTCAGTTGTACCGGAACAAAATCACATTATGAAACAAATGTTAAAGCAGAACTCATTGCATATAGATACAGATACATATTGAAACATTTATAGTGCAAATGCACACATTCATACACACGCTTACATAGACATTCTCTATCTCCAACCACTGAGAGAACATTGGAGAGGCAACATCCCAATAGCAAAGAGCACACTTAGTTCTCAGATCTTAGAATCTACAAATCTTCCTCAATTACACTGGGATCACATTCCAATAAACCCACTGTAAATTGAAAATATTGTAGGTAAAAAAGGCACTTAATACACCTAACCTACTGAACATCACAGCTTAGCCTAACCTGCCTTAAATGTGCTCAAGAGCACCTGGGTGTCTCAGTTGTTAAGCATCTGACTTTGGCTCTGGTTGCGATCTCACAATTGGTGCGTTCAAGTCCCGCATCAAGGTGAGCATAAGCCCCACTTCAGGTGGGCATGGGCCCCACTTCTGGTGAGCTTCAGCCCCACTTCAGGTAAAAACACAAGGCCCAGGTGAGCCCCACTTCTCTCTCTCTCTTCTCTCTGCCCCTTTCTCCCTTACGCTTTTTCTCTGTCCAAAACAAACAAACAAAAATGTCCTCAAAATAACAGTAGCCTTATAGTTGGGCACAATCATCTAACACAAAACCTATTTTATAATAGAATGTTCAATATCTCATTGTAACTTGTGGAATTCTGTATCGAAAGTGAAAAACAGAATAGTTGCATGGGGACAGAATTGGTGAGTGGTTATAACTGGTTTTTCACCCTCAGGATCACACACCTGACTGGGAGCTGCGCTGTAGCTACCCAGCATAAGGAGAGGTGATCAGACTGTGTATCACTAGCTGCAGAAAGATCATAATTCCAAAGTCAAAGTATGGTTTCTACTCACTGTGTATTGCTTTCGCACCATTTAAAATTGAAAAATCAGGGGCGCCTGGGTGGCTCAGTCGGTTGAGCGACCGACTTAGGTTCAGGTCATGATCTCGCGGTTTGTGAGTTTGAGCCCCGCGTCGAGCTCTGTGCTGTCAGCTCAGAGCCCGGAGCCTGCTTCGGATTCTATGTCTCCTTCTCTCTATGCCCCTCCCCCACTTGTGATCTGTCTCTCTCTGCCTATCAAAAATAAATAAATGTAAAAAAAAATTTTAATAAATAAAATAAAATTGAAAAATCATAAGTCAAACCATCATAACCTGGGGACTCTCTGTACCACTAAAAGGAACCAGGATTTAGAGAAAAGACTGGTTGAAGAGCTGGAACCAGACAAGTACAAGATAAGCACCACATCAGAAGGACATAGGAACCAGCCTGAGTAGTCTTCCACCTGCCAAATCTGGGACAATTTTACCATTACAACAAGTAATAACTATAATGTAAACAGTTGAATAAAATAAGAATTCATGAGTCTCTATTGACATAAATAAATAAAAATTAAAAGATTGAGGAGGAATGGGGCATATCACATTGTTTTCCTACAAAACAATATTAATGACAAAAGTAAGAACAAGAAACTTTAAAATGGAGAAAGAGGTACCACCCTCATCAGTGATCAAACGATCACTGGCAATAGAGCAAGCTCAAAAACAAGTTCTACCTGATGGGATGAAATGAGTGTATGTAAGTTCACTTTTGTGATACTGCTGTAAAAGTTGTATAACTTGAATCTAGCCATTAGGAAACCTCAGGGAGACCCGAATTGGGGGCATTCTACAAAAAAAAATGGCCTATAATTTTCAAAAACGTCAAGGTCATGAAAGTCAGACTGAGGAACTGTTACAGATAGAGGGATTAGACAGAAATAACAAGTAAATGCAAAATGTGATTCTGAGCTGCATTCTTTTGCTACAAAGGATATCATTAGGACATTTGGTGAAACTTGAATGGGGAGGGTTTAAGATTTAATAGTTGCTATGTGTATCCCCCGAACCCTGACACCAAATTTATATGTTGAAGCCCTAACCCCCAATGTGACTGTATTTGGAGATAGAGCTTTTAGCAGATAGTTAAGGTTACATGAGGTCAAAAGGCAGGGTCCTAATCTGATAGGAATTGTGGCCCTAAAAGAAGAGAAAGGGATCTCTCTCTCTCTCTCTCTCTCTCTCTCTCTCTCCCCACACACCTAGGAAAAGCCATGTGAGGACACAGAGAGAAGGCAGACATCTATAATACAGGAAGAGAATGTTCACCAGGAACCAGATAGGCTGACACTTCGATCTTGGACTTTCCTGCTTCCAGAACTGTGAGAAAATAAACTTCTGTTGTTTAAGCTGCCTGGTGTATTTTGGTACAGGAGCTCGAGCTGACAATGGTCATAATTTGGCAAAGCTATTTCCCTAGTTTTGATGGTTGTGGTTTGGTTTAGAGAATATTTGTTTATAGGAACTATACAGGGACAATGAAGTCAGAAACTTAGATGGTTCCAGAAAAGACAGTTTTTTGTACTGTACTTTTTCTGAAAGCTTCAGATTGTTTCAAAATAAAAATATTTCAAAAACTTACAGAAGTCTCTTTATTTCAAGGAGGTAGAGAGCAAAATATTCAAATATTTTCTGAGGACATTTGGTCCTACTTTAATAGATTTCATTTCAGGAGGATAATAAAATAAAATGTGCAGAAAGCAGACATTCAGATTTATGTTGATGAAAAATTGACAAAAATATCAGCTAGGCTTTTTAGAATAAATCTTTTTTTAATTTTTAATTTTTTTAATGTTTATTTGTTTTTGAGAGAGAGAGCACCAGGGAGGGGCAGAGCGAGGCAGAGCAAGGCAGAGACACAGAATCCTAAGCAGACTCCAGGCTTTGAATTGTCAGCAAAGAGCCCAACATGGATTTCGGACCCACCAGCTGTGAGATCATGACCTGAGCTAAAGTGGGATACTTAAACAACTGAGCAACCCAGGTGCCCCAAGAATAAATCTTTTTTTAAAAACGTATTGACTTTCATATCCAAACAAACTCTTTGGAGTAGATGGGAGCTTTAATTACTGAAAGACAGAAATAAGATGGGACTTGAAACTTTTGTCTCCAGAACTAACTGCCTGAGTGCTGGATATCATGCCAGGTGCTCCCGTGTGTGTGTGTGTGTGTGTGTGTGTGTGTGTGTGTGTGTGTGTGTAATTTACATTATTTTTTCTTTCTTTATTTTTTTTATTTTGAGAGAGAGAGAGAAAGAGAGAGAGAAAGAAAGTGTGAGCGAACAGGGAAGAAGCAGAGAGAGATGGAGAGAAAGAATCCCAAGCAGGCTCCACTCTGTCAGCTCTGGCCCAACTCGGGGCTCAAACTCACGAACGGTGAGATCATGACCTGCAGGCACTCAATGGGTTTTCATAAAAAATCGATTAAGCAAGATGCAAGTCTCCGCCTAGTTCAATGCTTTGGAGCAGAGATGTGTAAACTTGACCAGGGGAACAGATCAGGCATTTGTTTGGGTTTTATTTATTTTTACTGACCAATATTGCTCTGGTTCTTGAAATTATACCATGTGTAGAAAAGAGAATGCAAGAATGGCTCCTTTTCAAGGTAAGTACTGATATCCCTCGTGACCAGAAAAGTGTCTTCCACATCATACATCATTTTATCTAATGCATATATGGAAATCAGGAAATGGACAAAATTTGAAGGATAATAAATTCTGATTTTTTTTATTGCTATAAATGGGTTCTTAGGAGGATTATATACAAATTTTAGATACTGGAGGTTAAAATATTCCCACAGTCTTCATGATTCAGGCAGCTGTGGCAGAATGCTCATGTCTAAGACCCTCTTCCCTAGGTCTGATGGAATTCACTCAATGCTGGGGTAAGCTGCTGGCTATGTGGTGCCAAAATCTCTCCCACAATCTTTTTACTAATGCTTGAAATTCCACCATGAGACATTCATTTCTCTGTGCTTTTATGACTTAATTTTCAGAGGAAGCATTTGGAGTTGTTTGTAAAAAATCAGTATTTGAAGTTACAAGATCTATGTTTGAACCTCAGCTCCCTTGGCCAAAATTTCAGCTTCCTCAGTGATAATACCTAACCCAGAGGGCCATTGCAAGAGCAAAATTGGATAATTTATGGAAAAGCCCCTGTTAATGTAAATTCCTTAACAATTTTAAAGAATATTAAGATGATTTAACTTTCTTCTAATTTTTCTTAAGTGTCCCTAAGTGTCAAAATGTCACTATTCATCCTCAAAATTACTCCACAGAGTTGGTATTATATCTTTTAGTAGGTGAGTAAAGAGATGCAGAAAACTAAAATACTTTTCCAAAGATACTGAAATAGTGAAAGACTAAGTACGAATTAAATTCAAGACCTGGATTACTCATGGGCACTCCCCCAAAAAGGACTTTGTCCAAAAGTGGGCCTGGCAGGTCAGTACTT
Source organism: Neofelis nebulosa (assembly GCF_028018385.1). Lineage (NCBI taxonomy): Eukaryota > Metazoa > Chordata > Mammalia > Carnivora > Felidae > Neofelis > Neofelis nebulosa. The sequence goes on from NC_080787.1 coordinate 50,724,712, forward strand.
ATTGTCAAATGAGGTCTCCTACAGGAAGTGTCTATGTCTGGTTAACAAGGACAAGATGCACTGGTTGGAGGCTCCCATAGCTGCTCTCATTTTGGTTGGACAACACTGGGGTAGATATTATTCTGAGAGATTTCTGGTGAATACACATTGAAATAAGACCACGATAAGAGCTAATGTTATTAGTTAGAAAAGACTGGATTCTGTGCGCCCCAAATGGACAGAACATAGGTTTAGGAGTAGACAAGATAGAGGTGGGTGATTTAGGAAATAAGGTACAGGTTAGAGAGATCTGACAGTTCGTCAGTTTGTTAACTCCCCTCATTTGCTACTCTCTCCAGCTGACCTATCCCACCAACTCACATACATGTAAACACCGCCCCCCCCACACACACAAATAACTTCTATCTTCAAAAAGAAGAAGAAAGAATTGATTGAGCAGACTTCTAATCTTTCATTTCATAAACAAAGTACTCTCCAGGGGAAAGAGTTTTGGCTTTATTTCAATACAGTTGAGTCTTAAATCACTCTTTGCCTAATTGTATGCTTTTTTAATGCATTTTTTTCTGGCAAGTTTTCCTTGAATTTTACTTAGGTTCTTCTCTCTTATTTATGACACTCTGTGTATGCTACCATTCTAGCTCTCTTCACACTTTAGTCTATCACTGATCCACTAGCTATATTCCTGGTTGATACAGATGGATGGATGGATAGATAGATAGGTAGGTAGATAGATAGATAGATAGGCAATAGATAGATATTTTTTTCCCTTGAGGTCAAGGACTTTGTCTTATATGACTTTGTATTTACAGATTTATAGAGTCTGGTGCATAGCAATTGCTCCACAAATTATTATTGAATAAATGAGTAACAGGGTAAATAATAAAAATTCCCTTGCTTTTTTGAGAATGATTTTACTCATTTGTTCATTTATTCAATTATTTACTCATTTATCCACTGAACAAACATCACTTAAACATGCACTTTCTCAAGATATGAGGGTTATAAAGAACAAAATGAGAAGTATCAGCTCTTAAGAGTTTACTTTTTCATCTTCAAAAGGCAAATGTAACATTACCAAATTGTCAAGTACATGGAATCACACCTTTATACCTTATTTAAGTGGGAAGATGGTTGCTTGAGTGTGTCCCTCCTGATTTCATCATACATCTTTTTTTTTTTAATTAAAAAACTTTTTAAATGTTTATTTATATTTGAGAGAGACAGAGACACAGAGAGACAGAGAGACAGAGCGACAGAGCATGAGCAGTGGAAGGTCAGAGAGTGAGGGAGACAGAATCCAAAGCAGGCTCCAGGTGCTGAGATGCCAGCACAGAGCCCAACATGGGGCTTGAACTCATGAGCCGTGAGATCATGACCTGAGCCAAAGTCAGCGCCACCCAGGGGCCCCTCTTTTTTTTTTATGTAGGCTCCTTGCCTAACATGAGGCTTGAACTCATGACCCTGAGATCAAGAGTCACATGCTCTGCCAACTGAGCCAGCCAGCCAGGCACCTTTCATCCTACATCTCTAACCAAACTATAGGACTTGTCCTGAGCTGAGTAGTAACCAGGTCTGCTGTTTAACTGGATGATGTAAGACCTTGGAGAAAAAAACGCTGATAGAGAATCTCCCTCTTTTGTGTTGGATGAAAGTTTGGAGGCAGTTGGCAGAGACCCAAGGGGTAAGGATTTGAGAACTACTGGTTTGCAGAGACTTGTGAATTCCCAGGGAATTTATCTTCCTGACTGAGCATTTCTGAGATGACAGTGGGTCTCGCTGGTCTCCCATGAGGTGCAGGAATGCTTAGCAGATGCATTGAGTTCCTTCTGACACTGGTCTAGAACATCAAGCATTGACTGCTGAAAAGACTGAGGAACAAAGAAGCTTTGTTCAGGCTCTAATCAGGGGGAGTATGTGTTCACCATCTGGCAAATCTCTGATGTATTTTTGCCAGATTGCTGTTCCTCCCTTCATTTTCAAGATTGTTGCTACCCAAGGTACCTCAGCAACTGAAACTTCACCCCCCAGGGAATAGACAGACAAAATCAACAGCCAACCAAAGGGGTGTCAGAACACAGAATGAAGAGAATCAAGAGATACACAAAATAAGAGGCTTCTAACAAAATAAAGCTATTGTAGAAGTCCTCCCTTAGATCAGCAGAGCTCTCCTATCTTATGCAATAGACAATTAAAGACTGTGGAAACAAGGGCTTGGGAAGCCTGAAAATATCTCTGCTTTCCCCAAACTGCCTGAAATTGCAGTTAAAAATTATAGACCAGTCTTTCAGACTTAGATAAGAACAAAGAATAACAAAAACTTCCTGAAACCAATCAGCTAGGTAGAGCTTAAAAATCAGCCAATTAGTACAAATCAGCCAATTAATATAAATAGTATTATTTGATATCTGAAGTGTTTTTCTGGGAGAGATACAAAATTGTATAAAAATGTTATTTAAATATTGACAGAGCTAAGTTAGACTTTGAACTTGATCTTGAACAAAAATGCACCCCATTTCCCAATAAACAAAATTGTAAGAACAATTAAGGATATTTAAGCATAGCATGCACACACACACACACACACACACACCTTTGCCGCATCTATAAAAACGGATGATGATTTGCAAACAAACAAACCAGCAGACAAATGGAAAGAGCACAGAATCTCTGTTAAAACCAATGATATAAAAATGGGCAAGATAATAGATTTGGATAACAGACCCAATAGACTTTAAAAAAAATATTTACTTTTGAGGACGGGAGGGGCAGAGAGAGAGGGAGAGAGAGACTCCTAAGCAGGCTGTGTGCTGTCAGTACGAAGCCCGATGCAGGGCTTAATACAGGACTTGATCTCACTGAACCATGAGATCATGACCTGAGCTGAAATCAACAGTCAGATGCTTAACCAACTGATCCACCCAGGCACCCCATCCAGTGGACTTTCTGTGTGAATAACAGGAGTGCTAGACAAAAAAAAAAAAACAAAAACAAAAACAAAAAACCAGATGGAGAAGAGGAAGACATTAAGTAGTAGAAGGAAGTTTATCTGAGCAGAAGACTCAAATCTTCAAATTAAAATGCTTCACCAAATTCTAGGCAAGATGGATAAAAAAGGACATATTCTACTGTGAAAAAAAGGCCATGAACTCAGAATTTTAAAATAAAACTACCGGTTGTAAGAAGATCATTGAAGAAAGGCAAGGAGAAAGTGCTCATAAGCTAAGGACTGGTGGCCATCATAACCCTGTTTCTAAGCACATAAAAATTATTGACTTAAAAAAATACTTGTGTATACCCAAGACCCTCTGAGTTTTGCCTTATTTTTTTTATTAATTTTATTTCTTTAATGTACATCCAAATTAGTTAGCAATATAGTGCAACAATGATTTCAGGAGTAGTTTCCTTATTGCCCCTTACCCATTTAGCCCATCCCCCCTCCCACAACCCCTCCAGTAACCCTCTGTTTGTTCTCCATTGTTAAGAGTCTCTTATGTTTTGTCCCACTCCCTGTTTTTATATTATTTTTGCTTCCCTTCCCTTATGTTCATCTGTTCTGTGTATTAAAGTCCTCACATGAGTGAAGTCATATGATGTTTGTCTTTCTCTGACTAATTTCGCTTAGCATAATACCCTCTAGTTCAATCCATGTAGTTGTAAATGGCAAGATTTCTTTCTTTTTGATTGCTGAGTAATACTCCATAGTGTGTGTGTGTGTGTGTGTGTGTGTGTGTGTGTGTGTGTATACACATATATCACACATCTTCATTATCCATTCATCCATCAATGGATATCTGGGCTCTTTCCATACTTCGGCTATTGTTGATAGTGCTGCTGTCAACATTGGGGTGTGTGTGTCCCTTTGAAACAACATACCTGTATCCCTTGGATAAATACCTAGTAGTGCAATTGCTGGGTCATAGGGTAGTTCTATTTTTAATTTTTTGAGGAACCTCCAGACCATTTTCCAGAGTGGCTGCACCAGCTTGCATTCCCACCAGCAATGCAAAACAGATCCTCTTTCTCCACATCTTCACCAACCTCTGTTGTTACCTGAGATGTTAATGTTAGCCATTCTGACAGGTGTGAGGTGGTATCTCGTGGTTTTGATTTGTATTTCCCTGATGATGAGTTATGTTGAGCATTTTTTCATGTGTCCATTGGCCATCTGGATATCTTCTTTGGAGAAGTGTCTATTCATGTCTTTTGCCCATTTCTTCACTGGATTATTTGTTTTCTTGGGTGTTAAGTTTGATAAGTTCTTTATAGATTTTGTATACTAACCCTTTATCTGATATGTCATTTGCAAATATCTTCTCCCATTCTGTTGGTTGCCTTTTAGTTTTGCTGATTGTTTCCTTCACTGTGCAGAAGCTTTTTATTTTGATGAGGTCCCAGTAGTTCATTTTTGCTTTTGTTTCCCTTGCCTCCGGAGACATGTTGAGTAAGAAGTTGCTGCAGCCAAGATCAAAGAGGTTTTTGACTGCTTTCTCCTCAAGGATTTTGATGGCTTCTTGTCTTACATTGAGGTCTTTCATCCATTTTGAGTTTATTTTTGTGTATGGTGTAAGAGAGTGGTCCAGGTTTATTCTTCTGCATGTCGCTGTCCAGTTTTCCCAGCACCACTTGCTGAAGAGACTGTCTTTATTCCATTGGATATTCTTTCCTTCTTTGTCAAAGATTAGTTGGCCATACGTTTGTGGGTCCATTTCTGGGTTCTCTATTCTGTTCCATTGATCTGAGTGTCTGTTATTGTGCCAGTACTATACTGTCTTGATGATTACAGCTTTGTAGTATAGCTTGAAGTCCGGGATTAGGATGCCTCCTGCTTTGGTTTTCTTTTTCAAGATTGCTTTGGCTATCAGGGTCTTTTCTGGTTCCATACAAATTTTAGGATTATTTGTTCTAGCTCTGTGAAGAATGCTGGTGTTACTTTGATAGGGATTGCATTGAATATGTAGATTGCTTGGGGTAGTATTGACATTTTAACAATATTTGTTCTTTCTATCCAGGAGTATGGAATCTTTTTCTATTTTTTTTGTGTCTTCTTCAATTTCTTCATAAGCTTTCTATAGTTTTTAGTATATATTTTTCACCTCTTTGGTTAGATTTATTCCTAGGTATTTTATGGTTTTTGGTGCAATTGTAAATGGGATTGATTCCTTGATTTCTCCTTTTGTTGCTTCATTGTTGGTGTATAGGAATGCAACTGATGTCTGTGCATTGATATTATATCCTGCAACTTTGCTGAATTCATGAATCAGTTCTAGCAGTTTTTTGGTGGAATCTTTTGGATTTTCCATATAGAGTTTCACGTCATCTGTGAAGAGTAAAAGTTTGACCTCCTCCTGGCTGATTTGGATGCCTTTTATTTCTTTGTATTGTCTGATTGCAGAGGCTAAGACTTCCAATACTATGTTGAATAACAATGGCAAGAGTGGACATCCCTGTCTTGTTCCTGACCTTAGGTGGATAGCTCTCAGTTTTTCCCCATTGAGGATGATATTAGTGTTGGGTCTTTCATATATGGCTTTTATGATCTTGAGGTATAATTCTTCTATCCCTATTTTCTTGAGGGTTTTTTTTTTTATCAAGAAATGATGCAGTATTTTGTCAAATGCTTTCTCTGCATCTATTGAGAGGACCATACAGTTCTTGTCCTTTCTTTTATTGATGTGATGAATCACATTGATTGTTTTGTGGATATTGAACCAGCCCTGCATCCCAGGTATAAATTCCACTTGGTCGTGGTGAATAATTCTTTTAATGTATTGTTGGATCTGGTAGGCTAATATCTTGTTGAGGATTTTTACATCCATGTTCATCAGGGAAATTAGTCTATAGTTCTCCTTTTTAGTGTGTCTTTGTCTGGTTTTGGTATCAAGGTAATGCTGGCTTCCTAGCAAGAGTTTGGAAGTTTTCCTTCCATTTCTATTTTTTGGAACAGCTTCAAGAGAATAGGTGTTAACTCTTCCTTAAATGTTTGGTAGAATTCCCCTGGAAAGCCATCTGGCCTTAGACTCTTATTTTTTAGGAGATTTTTGATTACTAATTCAATTTCCTTACTGGTTATGGGTCTGTTCAAATTTTCTTTATCTTCCTGTTTCAGTTTTAGTAGTGTATATGCTTCTAGGAATTTGTCCATTTCTTCTAGATACCCATTCTATTGGCATATAATTGCTCATCATATTCTCTTATTATTGTTTTTATTTCTGTTGTGTTGGTTGTGATCTCTCCTCTTTCATTCCTTGATCTTATTTATTTGGGTCCTTTCCTTTTTCTTCTTGATCAAACTGGCTAGTGGTTTATCAACTTTGTTATTTCTTTCAAAGAACTAGCTTCTGGTTTCATTGATCTGTTCTACTGTTCTTTTGGTTTCAATAGCATTAATCTCTGCTCTAATCTTTATTATTTCCTGTCTTCTGCTGGTTATGGGTTTCATTGGCTGTTCTTTTTCCAGCTCCTTAAGGCGTAAGGTTAGGTTGTGTATCTGAGATCTTTCTTCCTTCTTTAGGAAGGCCTGGCTTGCTATATACTTTCCTCTTATGACCGCCTTTGCTGCGTCCCAGAGGTTTTGGGTTGTGGTGTTATGGTTTTAATTGGCTTCCATGAACTTTTTAATTTCATCTTTAACTTCTTATTTAGCCCATTTATTCTTTAGTGGGATGCTCTTTAGTCTCCAAGTATTTGTTACTTTAAAAATTTTTTTCTTGTGGTTGATTTCGAGTTTCAAAGCATTGTGGTCTGAAAATATTCACAGTATGATCTCTATCATTATGTACTTGTTGAGGGCTGATTTGTGTCCCAGTATGTGGTGTTTCCTGGAGAACGTTCCATGTGCACTGGAGAAGAATGTATATTCTGCTGGTTTAGGATGAAATGTTCTGAATATATCTGTTAAGTCCATCTGGTCCAGTGCCATTCAAAGTCATTGTTTCCTTGTTGATTTTTTGATTAGATGATCTGTCCATTGCTGTGAGTGGGGTGTTGAAGTCCCCTACTATTAAGGTATTACTACCAATGAGTTTCTTTATGTTTGTGATTAATTGATTTATATATTTGAGTGCTTCCACATTTGGGCATAAATGTTTACAATTAGGTATTATTGGTGGATAGACCCCTTAATTATGATATAATGCCTTTCTGCATCTCTTGATACAGTCTTTATTTTAAAGTCCTGATTGTCTGATATAAGTATGGCTACTCTGGCTTTCTTTTGTTGGTTCTCCATCCCCTTACTTTCAATCTGAAGGTGTCTTTAGGTCTAAAGTGGGTCTCTTGTAAACAGCATATAGATGCATCTTGTTTTCTTATGCATTCTGTTACCCTATGTCTTTTGATTGGAGCATTTAGTCCATTGACATTTAGAGTGAGTACTGAAAGATATTAATTTATTGCCATTATGTTGCTTGTAGAGTTGGAGTTTCTGGTGGTATTCTCTGGTCCTTTCTAGTCTTTGTTGCTTTTGTTTTTTTTTATTTGTGTGTTGTGTGTGTGTGTGCACGCGCATGTGTTTTCATCTTTTCTCCCCTCAGAGAGTCCCCCTTAAAATTTCTTGCAGGGCTGGTTTAGTGGTCAGAAACTCCTTTAGTTTTTGTTTGTCTGGGAAACTGTTCATCTCTCTATTTTGAATGGCAGCCTTGCTGGATAAAGAACTCTTGGCTGCATATTTTTCTGATTCAGCACACTGAATATATCCTGCCACTCCTTTCTGGCCTGCCAAGTTTCTGTGGATAGGTCTGCTGCAAACCTGCTCTGTCTTCCCTTGTAGGTTAGGGACTCTTTTTCCCTTGCTGCTTTCATGATTCTCTCCTTGCCTCGGTATTTTGTGAATTTGACTATGACATGCCTTGTTGGTGGTTGGTTTTTGTTGAATCTAATGGGAGTCCTCTGTGCTTCCTGGATTTTGATGTCTGTGTCTTCCCCTGGGTTAGGAAAGTTTTCTGCTATGATTGGCTCACATAACCCTTCTACCCCTATTTCTCTCTCTTCCTCTTCTGGGACTCCTATGGTTCTGATGTTGTTCCTTTTTAATGAGTCACTGATTTCTCTAATTCTTAAATAGTGCTCTTTTGCCTTAATCTCCCTCTTTTTTTCTGCTTCATTATTCTCCACAAGTTTGTCCTCTGTATCACTGATTCTGTGTTCTGCCTCATCCATCGTTGCCTCCGTGACCTCCATTTGAAATTGCAGCTCAGTCACAGCATTTTTTATTTCATCCTGACTAGCTTTTACTGCTTTTATCTCCACAGAAATGGATTCTAATCTATTTTCGACTTCAGCTAGTATTCTTATTATTGTGATTCTAAATTCTGCTTCAGACATCTTTCTAGTATCTGTGTTGGTTAAATCCCTAGATGTCGTTTGTTCCTACTCTTCTATTTGGGGTGAATTCCTTCATTTTGTCATTTTGAAGGGAGAAAAGGAATTAATGCAGTAAAAAAATTAAAATTAAAAAATATTAAAATTAAAAAAATTATAAATTAATAAATTAGAAACACACACACACACACACACAATCGAATAAATGATGCTAGATCCTAGGTGTGTTTTGGTCTGGGTGTTGAAAGGGGCTTGATAGATTAGAGAAAAAAGGGGCAAGAAAAAAAAAAAGGAAATCGTTTCATAATTTGAAAAAAATGAATACACTGAAGTAGACTAAAATGAAATGATGGAAGTAAAATAGAATTTGAAAAAGTTTTCACAACAGTAAAAAATATAGTAGAAAAAATTAAAGAAAAATATTTTTAATAAAAATTGAAAATAAAAATGAATTTTTTCTCTTTCTGCATTCATGAGAAGAAACAAAATGAAAACGATAAAAAAGAAAAAAAAAGACAAGTGAATAGATGGACCAGCCAACAGACTGAAATACAACTGAAATTACTTCATTTTCCCCTGGGAGTAAAACTATGAAGCACTTTATAGTCCATAAACTAAGCAGGCGGAGAGACTTGTGTTCCTGAAGAGCAAGGTTGGCCTAGTTGGGCTAGTGTAATGGCTCCGTTCTCCACTAGATGGCGCTGCTTAGCTTACTGGGGTGGATGGCTGTGGTGCTTGTGTGTGCATACGCGCATGTGCGGGAGTAAGACAATGGTGTTACCCAGCTACCCATTGTCTAGTATGGGAACTTTGTCCCCCGGATCAGCAATCATGCACCCGTCCTTTGTCTTCGGCTTCCGTCCACTTCCCGCTTTTCCACAGTGTGTGACCAAGCCCCAGGCAGCACCTCCCTCCCTCCCGAGTTTTGTCTCAGATGCGGCTATTTTTCCCGGCCCCTTACTTCTGAGGGACTGCGGCTTTGACCCATTCTGCCCCTCTGCAGGAGGGTCTCACGGAGCAATGGTCGGGTGCCGGCCGCACTCAGGAATGTTTGCAGGACCGTGCTGCTACCAGTGCCCAGAGACTGCAACCGGGTGCCAGCCGGGTCCAGAAAAAGTTTGCGAGATAGTGTAGCAGCAGTGTTTCAGGGATTATGGAAAATCTCAACACGTATCTGGCACCAGGTTTCACCCTTAACGACTTTGTTCCAGCACCAGTGAATGTGGTTGTTCTCCTGGGTCCACCGGGGCCTTGCCTTTAGGGGACCCACACAGCCTCTACTAGGTGTCCTCCCAGCAGGGGAACCGCCTCTCCCCATTTGGTCTGAAGACCCCGGACTGCACTCTGCTGCTGGGATTCGCCCTTCCCACCGGAGCACCGCCAGGTATTGTGCTGCGGAGTTTCAGACTCTGCACTCCCCCTGTTTACAGTCTTAATGGCATTTAAACTCTCTCCTTTCTCCTTTTTCCCTTTTCAGTTCAGTCCCTGAGACTGTTTCCACTTTTCTACTGTCTCTCCAGCTGCTTTTGTGGGGGGGGTGCTTTTCCGTATTCTCCGCCTCTCCACGCCCCCCCCCCCCCCGCCCCCGCACGCAAAAGTGGCTCCCTGCCCTCGGCAGCTTTTCTCTCCCCCAGTTCGCCTCTCAGCGCCGTGTACCTGCTGAATTCTGCGGTTCAGGTTGTGCAGATTGTTGTGTTAATCCTCAGATCAGTTTTCTAGGTGTGCAGGATGGTTTAGTGTTGGTCTGGCTGTATTTCATGGACTCAAGCCACACAAAAAACTTCCATGCTGTTCCGCCATCTTGGCTCCTCCCCTCTGAGTTTTGCCTTTTGATCAGCAGGAAATGAGGGGGTCTCTGGACATTGGGTAGTGAAGATGATTCCTTGTGATGATAAGGAAGAGTGGAGATAGTGGACTTTATAACGTAAGCACACTTAAAAAACCCATGTGAAAGAGACTTGGATGTACATTTTGAAAAAGTCACCTAAAATATTTAGGATCTATAAATAAACTATACTATTTGTCCCGTGGAATAAAATATTAATTAATTCACTGTTACTTGTAAGTTTTAAGTTCTAGTACCTAGTAACTGAGGTTTTGTTAATTATGCCAGGGGCTTATTTCCTCCCTAATACTAAGACACATTTTGAGAAGATTCCAGGACTCCAGAAATAGAAGGAAAATCTTAAAAAGCCTATAAAGAAAAATGGTTTTATATGACTATGTAAGTTACCTTTTCTAAAACTTAGTTCTTTAAAAACTACCCTATAATGTGAGACATTAACTTGATTATTTTATAGTAAATATATAGTAATAATTTATTTGAATTGAATATGAATTAAATATGAGGAGAGTGTGTGTGCGTGTGTGTGTGCTTGTTACTAAAATGAATTCCAAACACCAAAGAAAGGAGAGCCAAAGACAATGTTTTAATTTATAATAAAATAACATTTAATTTATTGGAATTTTATACAAAATAGACTTTGGTCAAATAGCATTTGAGCTCTTGTTGCATATAGTAAACATGCAAAAGGAATTTAGGACAAGAATTCAAGCAAAGACATAACATTACTAACTAGACTATTTTTAAATCAAGAAAGCACCATCAAAACAATTATATTCTTGCTTTACACAATACTTTTCTTTCATATCTCTTATATAGATTTATTATATATTATATTATTGGCTTCAGTTTTACAATTTTGGGATTGAAGACATAGTATGCATATTAAGAATCTTACATAATCAGAGTGTGTTGATTTCTTTGTAAATTTACCTCTATTGGAAAAAAATATATACAAGAGTATACATGGAATTTCACCCTATACCAACCCACTGGCAGTAGTCTGGGAGTCCTAAAGATAATCCATTTGAACATCTGTTTCATAAGCCACATCCTTCCAACTAAACAATCATTGAGTATCAAGAGATAGCACCAGTCTGTGTGAAGAATTTTTACAGTGGACATTTGGGGCTCAGGACCTATCCATTCTGTTCAATTTTCTCGTTGGATGCTGCCTTTTAAAAATTTAAACACGATTCTAGATAATGGAAAAGGAAGCTGGGGCACAGGAGGTGTTTAGTCTTTAGGTTCCGGATGGTTGTGTTTGTCACATGTGCTGATGATTGTCTTGTTTGCTGACCTTGAGGACATTTAAAGAAAACAAGGTTAGGGCACTAATTTCTTTCACTTTGGGCTCTCAGAGGTTAGTACTGAAACAGAGGTATATTCTGTAATTATTATCTAAGCTTACAAAGAATTGGGGATAAAAATTGTTTGCATTGGGGAAAAATAAAAGAACAAAAACATTTATCCGACTCACCCTGACTGCATTCTTTTTCCCAAACCTGTTATCCCTGAAAGTCCCACTGAATACATCAAAATATCTATCACTCTTCAACTTCGCAGGAAATAATTTGGGGGAAATGTGAATGGAGTAATGAGTAGACACTGGAGGATAGAAGGGGGCTGATGTTTTGTTATTTGTAAATCCTCTCATGAGATTCTTTGACCTTCCATATTCTATCTGCTTTTGACCACTCTTATATATGGTATAGAATCTAATGCCACTGTTCAGGATTCATATTATTTTTATGAGTAGCTTTTTATTGCTCTCAGAGGAGCAAAGAATATTGGCCAACTATATTCTGTCTTTTCTTCATGTCCTTTCTGCTTTGGAAAAGACCATAACTTCTGATTTTATCTGCCTGGACACATTGTCTCAACTTCTCTCTATAAATAGGCAGTTTATCCAATTTTATCAAAAGGATGCCAGACAGACATTTAGGCTTCTGTTGAACAAAACGTTCACTAATATAGTCATCACTTACATCCTTAATTAGAACACTGTAGCAGGGAGCAAGATAGCTTTCCTAGATTTGATTCCTGAATTCCATGAGAAAGAAATCAAGAAGCAAAGTCTAAATTTGGTTGATTCTTCCTAAAAGCAGCATTTTGGGAGTCTCAAAAATCCTACTATTAAAGATTTTCAGGCAATTTAACCAATAGTGGAAACCAAAACTCATCTTCCTGGTATCTTATTCAAAATATCAACTTTTGTAAAGAAAAAAGTAAGAAATGTAAACCCCACCATAGTTTTCATTAAACCATTGGGATAAACTTCAGTTATCCAGGGGTGCCTGGGTGGCTCAGTCTGTTAGGGGTCTGACTTCGGCTCAGGTCATGATCTCGCAGTCAGTGAGTTCGAGCCCTGTGTCGGGCTCTGTGCTGACAGCTCAGAGCCTGGGGCCTGTTTCAGATTCTGTGTCTCCCTCTCTCTCTGACCCTCCCCCGTTCATGCTCTCTCTCTGTCTCAAAAATAAATAAACAGTAAACAAAAAATTTAAAAAAACAAACAAACTTCAGTTATCCAATCATTGGATCATCACATTTAGGAATAAAAACTTGTGTGTGTAAGTCTTCCTAAGAGGGTAAATTCTTGATTTCTTAAAAACAGTTTCCACAATTAAATAATGAAGAAACAACATGAATTTTTTTTTTAAGTTATATTAAATCTGGTTGACTTCTTTGTTTGGTAAATGAGACTTCTGCCCAATGTGGAACTTGGACTCACAACCCCTTGATCAAGGGTCACATGCCCTATCCATTGAGGCAGCACGGAACTATGGGAAGGTGAGGGCAGTTAGGGAGAGGGGAAGAGAAGAAAAGGAAACAAACCATAAAAGACTCTTAAGGATAAAGAACAAACTAAGGGTTTTTGCAGGAAGGTGGGTGGGAAATGGGCTAGATGGGTGATGGGCATTAAGGAGAGCACCTGTGATGAGCACTGGGTGTTGTATGTAAGTGATGAATCACTGAATTCTGCTTCTGAAACCAATATTGTACTGTGTGTTAACTACCTCAAGTTTAAATTAAAAAAAAAAAAAAAAAGAACACTGTTCAGTACCTCCCAATAAACAGAATCATCAAAGAAGTTCCTCTCAGATGGTTGTCCACGGACAATGAACTTGAGAATTAAACCTGTGAGAAGAGGGAGAAAAAAAGTCACATTAGGATGCTGAAGAGGAAAACCTATTTGCATAGGTAATAAAAATAGTGAGATAAGGGGCACCTGGCTGGCTCTACCTGTCAGTAGAGACTCTGAGTCTCAGGATTGTGAGTTTGAGCCCCAGGCTGGGTGTAAAGATTACTGAAAAAAATAAAATCTTAAATGATATATATATATATATTTCTAGTTATACAATCATCCCTTGAGCTTATATGATTCACGATTACTTTACTGTCAGAGTTTAGAACATTTTCAAATTTACCACTCGATATGTTTATTATCTATTATGCAGACAGAATGAGGTACATGGGAGTGTTTTCTTTTCATCTTAACCTGTGATCAGCCCTCCAACAACTGCCGTTCCGATAGAAGAACCTAGAGCAGCTGCCTGCATGGCCATGGTAGACCTAGGAAGACAAAAGAAAAGGAGAATGTTGTTTTTCCAGGCTACCAACTAGCAAATCTCATTTCCTGAGGGAATGGATGCTAGCCATCTTCAGGCCAGAGGGCAGCATTACACCAGCAAACAAATGTTTGTTACAATTTTTTATTTCCTATTTTCATTTTCTTTGAAATTCTTGAGCAATGTTAAAAAGTCATTATAAGCACATAAGAAAAATTACCTTTCCCTTTAGGAGGGATGAAAAGATCTAACTTAGAAAGAGTTTAATATTTTCTAAAAATATAGTACCAGGTTTTGATCCTCAATCCAATTCATTCAACAAATACTTATTGAGTACTCACTCTGTGCCACATTCTCTTTTAGGCACTGAGGATGGAATAATGTACAATGTGAGTTTCCATCTTTCCCCACCCCATCCCAAAAGAAACAATTGTAATTAAATTTTAAAAATCAATAATCAGGGGCTCCTGGGTGGCTCAGTGGGTTAAGATCTAACTCTTGGTTTCAGCTCAGGTAATGATCTCATGGTTGGTGAGTTGGAATCCCTCACTGGGCTCAGTGCTGACATCAAGGAGCCTGCTTAGGATTCTCTCTTTCCTTCTATCTCTGTGCTTCCCCTTCTCTTTCTCTCTTTCTCTCTCCCTCCCTCCCTCAAAATAAATAAACTAAAAAAAATTTTTGAAAAAAATCAATAAAATCAGAAAAGTTAATTTTAGCATATATCATAGAGACAACTCATTGAATACAGTAAAAAAAAAAACACAAAAAACTCTGTAAGTCATCTTAGATGTAGTTACCTTAAAATAAAATTAGTAAAAAAAAATACCTCATAATTTTTGGGAATGGAAGAATGTAATAAAAAGCTATTGAAGTGCATAAGGTTGTTATATGAGTGACAAAAGGACTAGGAGTGTGAATACCCTTTTATCACAGTACCTCACAGTTAGCAGGCAATTCATAAATAGCTGTTGAAGGACTGAATGAGTGTTTATGGGAAAGTAAACATTTGGAAAATGAGAGTATCTTGGTGTTTCATCATCATCCAAAGGACAGAAGGCACTAAACTCAGATTTTGTTTTTTCTCTTCATTTGAAGTGTTTAAATTTTTTCTACTATATAAAAAAAAAAATGACCATTGTAAAAATATGAGACCATTGTAAAAACATGAGAAATCATTAATCCAGAAAATGAAGAAAAAATTTAATTTCCCTCAAACCTTAGTCACAATAAAAATGTAAAATATAAACATATATTTTTACAAAATGCAATCATGTTGTAATATTGATTTTCCCAGGACACTTGGGTTGCTCAGTCTATTAAGTATCCAACTCCGGATTTCAGCTCAGGTCATGATTTCATAATTCATGGAATCAAGCCCCATGTTGGGCTCCCTTCTGATGGCAGTGAGCCTGCTTGGGATTCTTCTCTCCCTCTCACTCTGCCCCTTCCCTGCTCACATGTGTGTGTGAATGCTCTCTCTCTCTCTCTCTCTCAAAATAAATAAATAAACTTAAAAAAAAATAAAACTGATTTTGCCATTAAATCTTCAGTGCCCTTTGATGTCAGTAAATGTAGACCTGGATCATAATTTCAATTGCTACCAAGTACTACACTGTAAAAATGTATTGTAATTATAGCTCTATAGTTTAGATACTTGGGTTGTTTCCAATGTTTCATATTTTTACAAATGCCATGAGAACACATCCTCTTATGAAATGCTTATGAATTTGTCCAATAATTTCCCTAAAATAATTAGAAATGAAATTATTAGTAAAATGAAATTATTAGTAAAAATTTATATACTTCTTAAGGGCTTTTCCAAATAGAAAAATGCATAATTAAAATCCCCATTATTCTACTGTAGCCACCATTCAGTATCATCATTCATTTAATCTTTCAATTTGGTAACTGAAAAATTAGTAACTTGTGTTAATTTGCATTTCTTTGATTACTAGTGAGGTTGAATATTTAATATATATTTATTCATTTGATTTTTTTCTTTTGTAAACTGCCTGTTAATTTTATCAGAACTTGCCAAAATCTTTCCCAAGGTATTAAAAAATATTTTTTGATGAAAAGATTTCCAAGATTACATGGGCTTGGAAAATAAACATTAAGAGCATTATTAGAATTAGGCTGCCATAATGTACGCAGATGTCCCTTAAGAATACTTACTTCTGGGACACCTGGGTGGCTCAGTTGGCTAAGCATCCAACTTCAGCTCAGGTCATGATCTCACAGTTCGTGAGTTCGAGCCCCACATCAGGCTCTGTGCTGACAGCATGGACCCTGGAGACTGCTGCAGATTCTGTGTCTCCCTTTCTCTCTGCCCTTACCTCACTCATGCTTGGTCTCTCTCTCTCTCTCTCTCTCTCTCTCTCTCTCTCTCTCTCTCAAAAGTAAATAAACATTAAGAATACTTACTTCTTATTCAATGCTTACCAAGAAACCTGATTTGCATTTTAATATTCTGAATAGAAACATCTGAGTAAATAGTCTTGGGTCTTGGCCAAAATATTTTGTCTGGTGTGTGAGATGTATGTGAATTTCACCCAGGAAAGATGTATGTGGATTTCACCCATGTGAATAGACCTTCCAAGGGTCATCATCCAACCCCTCCGCTTTCCCCTCTCCCCCCACCACCAAATCCCCCTGAGTACATTGAGAAGTGGTTGCCAAACCTGAATACTGAAGCACTAGACTCTCAACCATGGAACCTTCCCCAAATTTGGCCACCCAGCAAGACCCAGCCTGTGAGAGCCAGATAGTCTTGTTTTATTACATCCATGGAACTGGTACAAGCATGATGCTCAAGAATTCCTTTATGTCTAATCATGAGTGACATCTTAAGAGTGTTTGCAGTGTTTACACACTAGAGCATGTAGGAGTTGAGCTCATGGACTCATGCGTTTATTGTGTTTGATTTGCATTAAAATATGTTCGCATTTAGTCTCCACAGATGTTAGGTCCTGGAGAGAACTGCAAAAAAATATGGATAATTCTGGGGTTGTTCTCCAAATTTTCAAAAGGGGCAAAAAAAGAAAACAAACAGAAGAAAGGGGTCAACTATACACATGAAAGTAGAAGCAAATTTCTGTTGAGTAGTAAATGTGATTAAACTAATTTTTCAAATATTTATCATTACTGGTCTCAACAGAGTTGAATTTTAATCTGTTAAAATTAAAGAAATTTTTCTTTTCAAATTATTCAGCTCTAGTCAGGAGTCACTTTGATACATTTTCAAACATATTCACCTTATCTTCATGCTTTCAATTGGCTTTAAAAATTGAGCATTTTGATTCTTCCTTACTTAATCTCTGAGTGATCTGGACTGTGTGATGTTCCTACCTGTTTTGCATCGATAACATTCATATCAAACTGTTCCAATCTTGTTGCCTAAAAGTGACAACTGATGGCTTATGACATCACTTTTACTGTCTTGGATTTGACTGATAATTGTTTTTCCTTCAGCCATTTAAACCCTATGCCCCTTTTGGGAAGAATCTAGGTCTGTTTAGAGTTGAAGAGATCTTAGAGACGAAATACTATGATTCTCTCATTTTATAGAAGAGGAAATTGAGAACCACAGAGGCTGAGTGAGTTGTAAGGTCCCATAATTAGTCAATAGCAAAGCCTGAGACATATGCCAGTCTTCCTGATTCTCCAGATCCAGCTGCTTTCTACATTATGTGAATTCATTCTTCTATGTGTTGATTATATGAAATGGCAGCTCAGCTCATCACAGATACCCCCTCCTTCATTTTGGTGAGAGCAACTAAAAGAGCAAGCCTACTGTATTCTGACTGTGATTATCAAATTGCCAAATTTGCTAGAAGACACTTGCCTATGGTAGAAAAATTTAAAATAACACCGTTAAGTAAAACCAACCAACCAACCAACCAACCAATGTTAATAACATTAAGTTAAGACCATCTTCCCTTACAATTCTAGTCTCTCAATTGTGTCTCTTTTGCTTCAGTAAGGACAATACTTACGAACTGTGGACTGGATTGGTAAAGTAAAAGCTGTCTCATTACCAGATTCCTCCAAGAGTGAGATAAAACATCAGACCTGGAAAACCTGGGTGGCTCAGTCAGTTAATTGTCTGACTCTTGATTTTGGCTCAGGTCATGATCTCATGGTTCGTGAAGTCAAGTCCCAAGTCAGGCTCTGCACTGACAGCACAGAGTCTGCTTGGGATTCTCTCTCTCCCTCTGTCTGTTTCTCTCTCTGCCCTCCCCTTGCTCACTCTCTCTCTCAAAATAAACAGATAACCAAAACCAAAACCAAAAGCACAAAAAAAAAAAATCATCAACCTCAGGGTGCAGGAAAACCCATTCTTTAACTCACGTCTTAGATGCTCCCAAGGCTATCGCCACAATGCTTGCGAGGCCTCCTACCACACCAGGTAAGCCATGCAGGTTATGAACACCACATGTATCATGGATCCTCAGTTTAGTGGTAAAAAATGGCTAAAATTGTAAAAAGAGGAAGTTTTGTTATTTTTTAGACATACAGAGTTTTATAACTGAAGGCAGTGACAAGGCAGGAAAATGTTACTATAGCCCAGTTTGCCATCCGTATCTAAATCCCACTTAAGTCAAAGAGTCTGAATATATTGGTGGCAAAACTACTCATGTCAGTTTTTAGTAGATGGATTTGAAGTGAGTGATTTCAACTCTTCCTCCTTCTTACCTACTGATATCCAAAATCCCCTTCAAAGGACACAGAGTCCTTCATTATGCAAAAACAAACAAACGTCATCAATGACAAAAACTTGAATGGAACTGCCCTGAGGAAAGTAACACAAGTACTTAACATTCAATTCACACTAATTTATAAATAATTGATATCAGATTCTTTCCTGGTACACAGAAGAAGTCAGAGGACAGCAGAAACCGTTGTACACTGAAATGTGAGTGGTATTTCTGACAGGAAGGGAAATGACCCTGAAATAAGGAGAGATGCTGATGAAAGGAATTTTCCCAGCTTTCTCTATTGGTGGGATGTCAGAAGATGATGGTTCAGATCAAAGTCTGACTAAGAGCACTTGTCATACTTACAGTCAGGAACTTGAACCCAAGCACAGAGACAATTCCTGCAATGCTCCCAATGATCATAGAACCATACGGGTGGATCTTCATGTCCGCACAGGTGCCCACAGCAACTCCTCCAGCAAGGGTTGCGTTCTGAATGTGAACCTGCATGGAGCACAGACACACGAATGGAGTGAGCTGAACGAAGGAGACGTCAGAAGGAATGAAGGAATGTATCCAGGGTTGGATGGACTCCACGGCACATTCTTCAGTTCAAAGGGCTATGGATTCTTTTCTAAAAATAGGGTTCTTTGTAATTACAGAAGGCCTTTCTTCCAAGCAGCTGTTTGATATCTTTCTTGCTGGGGTTCCTTGGTAGTGCCTGAGTGATCTGGTTAGTGAGACAAGTTTGGGGAGGGACTTGAGGAAAAACAAAAGAGGTTGTAGTGGGAGGCTTGGGAGTGTAGTGCAATTATTCTAGCAGTGTTGTATCTATTTATTCAGTTTGGGGGATGCATCTGTGGTTATTATGAACCAAAAGAGGTCTGTGGTTGCTGTGTGCTTTGCGGAGTCCATGATATTCCAACACTCAAGGAATATAGAGACACCAAAATGTGCACATTGTACATGAAAGACAACAGCTTTCACACGTGTCACCATGCTGAGAACCTTTAAATATGGTGGAAAGAGTGACCAATTTCCTTTTACCAGAATTCATCAGAAAGATTATCTTCTCACTGATCTGCCTAAGGAGGAAAGTTCATCAGTGTTTTAAAAGAGCAGGACTGAGCTGTGCGTGTGTGTTTTTTTTCTTTTCTTTTGTTTTTAATTTTCTTTCATTAAACAATTTGTACAGCATTGAAATCCATGTCCTTGGCTATGCCTGAAGAAATTACAATATCCTTTTCTTCCCTGAGGCTGGAAAAGAAGAGCCGCTGATGTGCAGATTACTCCTTGACTGACATTTCTCTAGCTCACAAGTCAAAAACTCAAGAGACCAACTTGGGAGGATCTTAAAAAATGTTTTGTTTTGAAGTAATTTTAGACTCATGTAATAGTTGCAAAAGTACTGCAGTTTCCATATATCCCTCACCCAGTTTCTCCTAATGTTAACATCTTACATAATCATGAAACCAGGAAATTAGCATTGATAGAGTACTATTAAAAGTCTTATTTGAATTTCACCAATATTCCCATTAGTGTCCTTTTCCTTTTCCAGGGTCCTACTCAGGATCCTACCTTGTCATTAGTTGTTGTTCCTTTGAGAGGGACATTTGCAGTTTAGGAAAACAGAATCAACTTGCACCCTCCTCCTCCCTCATTCTCTTTTTCTACTTTTGGCAAGTCCTGTTTCTAAGGAAAATTTTCTAAGACCTTGGAGACAGTCAACTCTATCATTAAAGAAATATGACTCAAATCTTTGATTTTTGCATGACTATATTCCCTAATAGACTGTCAGTTCCTTGAGGACAGTCTTTTTGATTTGCCACAACACAAATTTGATGAAGAAACAAATGCGTGTTCTTTTCAAAATATTCTGCAAGGTTTGCCGTGTTGTGATTTCCTGCGGCGGCCCAGCAGCGATGCAGACATGACCTGCGCATCCGAGCGATCGTCAACATCACTTAGCGAAACTTCCATGGTGGTTAATCTGCCCTTACCATATCAAGCCTGCCTCTCTTTTCAACAAGGCTGGAAAATGCATAGGCTGTGAGCACACAGGCGACAAGAGAGAAGTATGTATTTACGATGGCCATGTACTGTTTCTCTCCAGTTTCAGCGATGACTGAATTAAAGCTGGGCCAAAACATCCACAGGAAAAGAGTCCCTGCCGGAAACCACAAAAAGGGACATTAATTCTGGAAATGGAAGACAGTCGCAGGGAGGCAGTTTGCCTTGGGAACTGAATCAGGCGAGTCCACCTCTACTCACCAATCATGGCAAACAGATCTGAGTGGTACGCAGACTTCTCCATCTCGTGCCCCTTTCTCAAGCTTGGCTGATACAGGATACCTGCTACCGCCAAGCCAAAGTATGCCCCAAAAGCATGGATGGTCATTGATGCTCCGATGTCAGAGGCCTGAGGACCAAAACATGCATGTTATTAGAGGTGAGATTGAGTCTCACTTTGAGAGGAAAGTCAATGAAAGGACTGCTTCATTGGTTAAACAATAATTAAAAAAAAATTAAAAGAAAATACAAGTCAAAGAAAGGAGGATAAAACAGGATAATGAAATTTTAAAAAATACAGGCTTTGGAGACACGCAGAACTGACTTTCAATCCTAGGTCAGGTACTTCCTTGCGATGTGGCTTTAGACAAATTACCATATTTCTCTGGATCTCTGCTTCTGTAAAGTGGGAAATATTACCCAGCTAATATAGCTATGGTGAGACTTAGTGAGACCACGTTTGTAAAGTGGTAGGTCTTTGTGGACACTCCATTCATTTTAGGTTACTTCTCCAGGTTAGGGAATTCTTAGTGAAATAACTATGCACTGCACTTGTTTCAAAAAAAACAGAAGGTTTTTGCATTCATTTGACATTACAGTTAAAGCTCATTTCATTGCAATTCAAAGACTTGAAACTTTAAAAAAGCCTGAGTCTTTCCCATATGTTTTCACTCTGTTATATGATGACATGAAAGCCAGATAAGGTCCAAGATTCACTTGAAACGATCTATTTAGTTCCCTCTTGAGGACACTGTATGAATTTGACCAAGTTTTCTACATTCTCCTGTTCCTAGAGGGAAAGTTTAGAGTGCCAAACCTGCTGCTTAGCTCTTATTATACTTATTAAGTACAATTAAGGTAGGAAAATGATACACATTTATTAATTTATGTAAGACTTTCATAGTTGATAAACTCCTATGTACCTTTTAGGTCCAGTTTAACTGTCACTTCCTCAGAGAGGTCTTCCTTGATTCCACTATCTAAATTAGGTCTTCCAGTTATGTTCTCTCATAGCCCCCTCTACTTATTTTTCATAGCATGTATTGCAATTTGTAATAATATTTGTGTATATGTGTATGTGTGTATGCACGTGCCTATAGGTGAGTGGGTCTTGCATGATTATCTATTTGATGTCTGTCTCTCTCACTGGACTGTAAACTCTATAAAGACAGGGACCTTCACTGTTTTTTCTGTCATCACAATCACATGACACCTGGAAAGTTGTCAAAAATATTTTCTGTTGAGAGGGGAGTTGGATGGGGGGGATGGGTTAAATAACTGATGGGGATTAAGAAGAGCATTTGTTGATGAGCACCAGGTGTTGTACAGAAGTGTTGAATCACTATGTTGTATACCTGGAACTAAAATTATACTGTATGTTAAACAACTGGAGTTTTGTTTTGTTTTGTGGTTTTTGTTTTTGTTGTTTTTATTTTAGGGAGAGAGAGAGAGAGCATGAGCAGGGGAGGGAGCAGAGGGAGGAAAAGAGACAGAGAATCCTAAACAGGTTCCATGCGCAGTGCAAAGCCTGACACAGGGCTTGATTCCATGACCTGAGTCAAAATCAAGAGTCAGACGCTCAACCAACTGAGCCACCCTAACTAACTGGAATTTAAATAAAAATTTAAAAAATTATTTGCTGTTGAATTAAATGTTCAGTACTGGAGAGTGCCCAGAAGTATTCTATTGACTGTTCTTAGGGGGAATCAATGAGCTTTTAAAGGTAGGGAAAAAATTTAGGCTTTAACAAAAGTTTTAGGAAGGGCAAGGTCACCTAGTAGTTGAAATATAAATAGGAATTGATCATTGATAGGAAATATAATGTAATAAATAGAGTTGTGGAGTTAGAAAAATCTGGGTTTAAATCCATATTTGGGACAGTTTTTCAGTATCTGTGATGACTAGTTGTAATTTGTAACAACTAATAATACCCAGGTTATAGTGTGGCGGTGACAGTGAAATGAGGCAATGTTGATGAGACTCCTGGTTTATGATAGGCACTTGAATAAGTGATGGGTGTAATTATACTTGCTGTGCTATCATGCTCACTGATGTTTGTCCCTCTGTAGAGTGGACATCCATTAGGTGTAACCAGAACTGATGTCCAAAGCTAGTAAGTATAAATCCTCTAATCCTTACCTCAAATATCTCACCAACCAGATATTCATTGCCAACAAAGGCAGCAATTTCTAGTATTGTCATGGCCAGCATTTGGGTTGGACTTATTTTTCCCAGGACAGCTCCAAAAGAAATCAAGACTGTGGCTGTACTGAGGTCTCCATTTATCATGCTAAGGGAAAAAAGGAAAGAATACATTGAAGAATAAGGCACACCCAACATAAAACTGAGAATTGGGATTTACTATAGCACCATTTTATCCAAAGTGCAAGCCCTGCTCCCCTACTGCTCCCCATCAGGCACTCCTCCCAGGCACCCTTTCACACACTCCACTTTCCATCTTCCATGCTCTCTAGCTGCTCCAATGTTTCCTTTATTTTGACCTACCTGTTCTTGATCTCACTGAGGTTTTCCTTTATTTTTGTTGATCTGATAAATGAATTACTTTCTACAGTGTTTACCTTTCAAAATGTAAATATAGAAAAGTAGCTAATGGAGGATTTTTGCCCCCTGTAGCTGAGATGGAAGGAATAATGTTTTTATGAAAGGGGATTTCTCTTATCTTTAAAGTCAAACTGGAGAAGATATAGACACGAATATATGACCCTGCTCAGTACAGCAAGATGTTGATTCACATCCTAGGATCCCAATATTCTTCTCTTGTCTAAGGGGGACAATGTGCCAGCTGGTTCAGAGGCTTACTGACAAGAGACTAAGCAGAGAAACAATTGCTCTGAAAACACAATGGTTGAAAAATAAGGGATGCTCACTTTTTGATTCCAATGTGAATTTTCTGTCCATGGTTGTGCACGATCCCCCACATAAAAGTGCCCCATTGGAGGCCCAAAGCAGCAATGAGTAGATTGATGCCCACACTACTGAAGCCATAATTTTTCAGGAAGGTCATGAGGAAGCCAAACCCAACAAATATCATTACATGTACATCTTGAAACACTGCAAAAAAAAAAAAAAAAAAAAAAAAGTAGCGGAAGAAAACTCTGTGTTAAGGGAGAACTAAGAAAATGTTACATCATGAAATACCCCATTTATTAAATTTTACATCCTTTATGTAAAACACTGCAAAGAGACAGCATTAACTGGGCAGCCAAAGGCTGGGTCTCAGTGCCAGCTTGGCTCCTTACCAGTCATGAGACCTTGGGTAACTATTCAAGTTTTTCTTGGAATACTATGTGCTCTCTTACCCGTGTGCCTTTCATCCTCTCCCTGAAGAGTTTTCCATTCCTTTCTACCTGAGGAAAACTTTGCACAGAACAATGCAAACATCACCCCCTCTTGCAGACCTTCCTAGTACTCCCAGGGAAAACTAATATTTCCTCTTCCACACAGCATTCTGTACATACTTCAACTTTAACATTTGCCACACTGTGTTAGCATATATTTGGCATGCATCACCCTGTAAGAGTTCCTTGATGAGGTGTTTATCTCCTGCACCAGATTTTGAGTTTCTTGACTGAAGGGATTAGAACATATTCATTTTTTGCTCTCCAGGATTTGGCATAAAAATCTGCCTATAAGATAAGAGGCAATAATGACTAAATGAATGAGCTTCAGTCTCCAATGATCAAATCTGTATAATAGTACCAGATTATTGTTGAAGTCCAGTATGATAATGTCTTTGTTAGCACTTTCTAAGCCAAAGCAAAATAAAATAAAATAAAATAAAATGCTGTATCCTCTCGAGGAGCAAATACTTTACTTAGTGTTTGGAAATGTAAGCTAAGGTCCCCCAGTTCTATTACATGATTGTGTGACCTTGGGCAAGTCACTTACTCTCTTTGAGCTTCAGTATTTTCATCTGCAATACTGAAAAGGCCCTGTTTCACAGAGGAACTCTGTGTGAGATAACCTGTGTGGGAAGGAGTGTGCAGTAGAGCACTATATAAATAAAACATAGGATCAAAAACAAATAAAACATATGATCAAATATGAGATAGTGGAAACATAGGCTTTTCCTTCAAGAAAGGGATAGCTTCATTAGCGAGACGTGCATTTGGTTGAATCCCATGAAATGGAAATTTTGCATTAAAATTATCAATGAAAATGATTAAATTATTGGCAATTTCTTGTGGTTCAACCTAATGGATACACAAAGCAAACTGAGGTCAAATTGGGCACAAATATAAAAACAGAGAGACAAAAAGAAAACATTTAAATGTTGGATTAATATTAATCATTGTGGCCAGGGGTTTAAGTGAAAATAGGCATGAGAGAGGACATTCCTAAAAAAATGTATCTCAGAGGAAACTGATGTTAGAATCCAATTAATTCATCTGAAGGGTGGGCTTAAAATTTGAATCCAGGCCTGACTCCACCAATTCCTCTATGCATTGAGCACTGTAGGGATTAACAGGAAAATAATGAAGGCAGAGTGTTGGCCTCCCAGGCTCTCAGAGACATGTTACTACCCTTTGGCTTTTTCTACCTCTGTCCTACCATTAGGCTCAGGAGACAGTGTGTTTGAGGTTGGGAGATGATGGCACTCAGGTTTGTCTGCTTTAGGAGATGCTGTGATACGCTGCCCAGATACCTCCTTTAGAAATGGATAACTTATTTTTCCATTTCCCTGGATGTAGGGAGTCCTGCTACATGAGAGACTTAAGCTCTCAATTCTCTCTGGAAAATATTCTTGTCAAGGTCACAGCCTTTTCCTGGGGTAGCCTGCACCAGAGAGAAGAATGCTGTGCAGTCCTAGTTGGATAAGGCAGATTGATGACTATTTCACCTATGCCAGCGTTTTGGCTGACCACCCTCATCTCATATATACCCAGACAACTTTGGTATTGGGGCTTTACAAGACCTGTTGATGGGCAGTGGTCAACTAACATGAACCTGTTTGGTTTTTGAAGTATTAAGTGACCATATCTATTAACTGTGTGCTCAGATGGTTTTTTTCCCCTCAAAGCTTATTCTTGCTTTTCGCCACAAGGGGGCTTAAGAACCTCATCTATTATTTAAGTTGCTATAGAGAGCTCACAAAGTTGTGAAAACTCTTGACAGATCATGATTCTGTATAAAAAGTATGGATAAGAAAGAGCTATAAACAATTAGGATTATGTATTACCTTTTATCCTGCTCTAAGATTTTGTGGGTGGGGACTGGAGGGAGGGCCATGAGATTAGTTCTATGTTGTAAGAAGGCCATCAAAGGAATAAAGTATTCTCTGTAGAAGAAAAGGAGATTGAACTTTTGTAAAGTCTTCCAACAGGTTCTAAGAATTGCCAAGACTTGTCTGAATCACATATTCTCAGTAGAGTGTGATTTTTGTCTCCCCAGTAAATGTGACAATGTCTGATGTTTTGTTCTGTTTTACATCCACCTTTATCTTGTGTTAGGATATCTTGCAAGCTCTGATAACTCAACATGTTTAAAATACAACCGATGATTCCAACTCACTTTCTACCACCACTAGCACCAAATGAATGAATCAGATCCCTCCTTTCCTTCTATTTCCTACATATGGCTGTTGCCTCGAATGTCCTCTCCATCCCAAACCCAACACTTCTTTACCTGACAAACTTCTATACACCCTTCAAGAACCAGATCGTCTGCTATAACATGGCGCATACCCTCCCTTATTTTATTTTCTTTGCTTATGTGTTTGTTTTGTTATTCTATGTGCTCGCATGCCATTTATCCAAATAGAGTATTGAGCAAGCACTGCCAATAAGGCACTCTTTCAAGAGAAAGTGAATCCAAGTGTGAAGGCAGTAATCATGATGTGGCTAACAGACCCCAGCAGAAAGTCTGGCACCTGTACCTTTTCAGGAAATGCCTCAGATAAGCAGGAATAAATGGATCACTGGTAAGGACCATTGAGAATTTGTCTGACTGGGACCATCAGGACCTTATTCAGAAAAATTGTTTTTCTCGATCGAGTGGTGAAAATTGTTCAGCTGGCCAATTAGAACTGGTGGCTTTCTTGTTTTGTTTTGTTTTTTAACGGTTAAGGGCTGGCATGGTGTTTGCCAGGCATGTAACTTTTTTTGCTCTTCTAGAGTTCCAGTCCTTGGAACCACTGGGATTATATTCTGAACTCATCTTTTCTGAGAAGAAGGTATCCTTAGGGTGGCATCTTTACTCCCCACCTCCCAAATATTTTAATTTCACATATTTCAAATGTTTAGAAAAATAGTACAATGAACATCTATGTACTATTCACCTAGATTTATCAGTTGTTCCTATTTTCTATATTTTTTCTCTCTCTCTCATCAGATATCTATCTATCTATCTATCTATCTATCTATCTATCTATCTATCTATATAGATAGATATTTTCCTAAGCCATTTGAAAGTAGGATGACATTTTGCCCCCAACCTCTTTAGAATGAGTTTCCTAAATAACCATAACACCATCCTTACATCCAAGAAATATGACATCAATACAATAATATTATCTAATACAGTATCTATATTCAAATTTCCCCAACTGTACCCAAATTGTTCTTTTATAGGATTTTTAACTCATTATCCATTCAACTGTCATTCATTTTTTTTGTTTGTTTGTTTGTCATGTGTCTTTATTTTTCTTTAATTTTGATCGGTTCTCCCACATGCTTTTTATTGGTGGTGGTGTTCTGTCTTTTACATAGAATGTCCCACAATTTGGATTTGTTTGACTGTTTCGCCATAATTAGAATGAGACTAAATATTCTGGGAAGAATATTCTACAGATAGTGCTGTGTACTTCCCATTGTACCACACCTGGTGGTGCATAAATTTTGTCCTATTATTGGTGATGGTAAATTTGACCACGTGGTTAAGACTGTTCTGCCAGATCTCTTCACCATAAATGTACCTTATGCCCTGTAAAGGATAAGTAGTCTGTGGGGCAATTCTTTCAAATGTGTGTTCTCCAGTAACTTTACATAATGGTTCTTGCATTCCTTGAAGAGTCTTGCTGGAATCAATTACTACATTTTTAATTTTAAAATTATAATTTTCTATATCTATTATTCCTTTTGTATTAATTAGTTGGCATTCTTTTGTGAGGAAGAGTTTCCTCTTTCTCCCCCTACCTGCTTTGGGGAATATTTCTATGGGTTCATTGGCTCCTTTATCTTTATTTCAATGAGTTACTATTACCATCTGATTATTATTTTTAACTCTCTATTTATCCCCAACTTGTCTAGTTGGTGCTGCTTCAAACAGGATCCTGTGTTCTTTTGGCATCCTCCCATTAGCTGTTACACCCTTGGCTTACCTTGTCTTTCTTCACCCTGACCTTGAACCAACAATTTCTCCAGTGCACCTCTGAGTGGGGAATGGTATTTAACTACTAGGGTTTGGGTTTTATTTGTGCCCATCGCTTCCAGTCCTTTCCAGTACACAAAAACTATTCAATCAAAGGCAACACACAGGGTTCTACTGGAGGCTGATATCTTACTGTTAGGTTACAAACTACAGACAGTATGTTAATTCAGGAATAGTAACAATTCCAGGTAACACTTAGAGTAACAGCAAGCAATTCTTTAGGAATCATTTACACTGCACAAATTAGTTACTCTTTGCCTATAACATATCTAGATTTGCTGAATCTTTTGGTAATAAATGAACTGAATAGTATCTGAGTAAATATAGAAACAAATTCTTAAATGTAGATTTTTAAAAATAAATCATTGTACTTAATCCATTACTGGTATTGAAATTCATAAAATAATGTCTAGTGCTGTGTACATCCTTTGTCAGTTTACCTATATCTTCAGTGGTTCCCAAAGCGTGATCTGCAGACATCTGGGGGTTTTGGAGACACTTTTAGGGAATCTGAGAGGTGAAAACTATTTTCATGATAATTCTACAGTGTAATTTGCTTTTTGTGTGTGTGTGTGTGTGCTAATATTTCCAGAGAAGGTGAAATAAATATACGTAAAACTATAGGCACTTTAGTCTGGGTGAAAGCAGTGGCATCAAAGTGTGCTGGTTGTCGTGGTATTCTTTTTTATTTTTTTAAAAAAATTTTAATGTTTATTTGTTTTTGACAGACAAAGAGAGACAGAGCACGAGTGGGACAGAGAGAGAGGGAGACACAGAATCTGAAGCAGCCTCCAGGCTCTGAGCTGTCAGCACAGAGCCTGATGTGGGGCTTGAACTCATGAGCTCTGAGATCATGACCTGAGCTGAAGTCAGACTCTAACTGACTGAGCTACCCAGGCACCCCTTCTCATTGTATTCTTTTTTTTTTCAATATATGAAATTTATTGTCAAATTGGTTTCCATACAACACCCAGTGCTCATCCCAAAAGGTGCCCTCCTCAATACTCATCACCCACCTCATGGTATTCTTAATGACCACTCACTTGCAAGAAAAAAAGTAGGTTTCTTTCTTTCTTTCTTTCTTTCTTTCTTTCTTTCTTTCTTTCTTTCTTTCTCTTTCTTTCTTTCTTTCTTTCTTTCTTTCTTTCTTTCTTTCTTTCTTTAGAGAGAGAGAGTGTGTGCAAGTAGGGGAGCAAGGAAGAGGGGGAGAGAGGGAGAGGGACAGAGAGAGACAGAATCCTAAGCAGGCCATACACTCAGTGGAGCCTGACAGGGGTGGGGGGGGGGGTGGAGGACTTGACCCCGACCCTGGCATCATGACCTGAGGTGAAATCAAGAATCAGATGCTCAACTGACTGAGCCACGCAGGCACCCCAAAAATGCAGGTTTAAAAATTTTTTTTTTCAACGTTTTTTAAATTTATTTTTGGGACAGAGAGAGACAGAGCATGAACAGGGGAGGGGCAGAGAGAGAGGGAGACACAGAATCGGAAGCAGGCTCCAGGCTCTGAGCCATCAGCCCAGAGCCTGACGCGGGGCTCGAACTCACGGACCGCGAGATCGTGACCTGGCTGAAGTCGGACGCTTAACCGACTGCGCCACCCAAGCGCCCCAAAAATGCAGGTTTTAATTACGAATTCTTTTATGAAGCAGCAAAAATTATCAATTTCACTACTGAACTCCTTCTACGTGTCCTTTTCCTATTCTGTAGGAGAGTGTGCTGAAATGCAATTGTACATAAAGCGCTGCTGAGACATGTGGTCATCTCAGGAAAATGGCACTTTTGTTATTGTTTGAGTACCAACTGAATGAGCAATTTTTTTTTGTGGAACTCTATTTTTACTTGAAATAAAGACTGACATAAACTATGGTTTTTCAGACAGGTATTGACATCGTCTAAAAAATGAATGAGGGGAGGCTGTCCTTTCAGTGAAAAGAATCGACAGTATTTGTTGCCAGGAATACATTTTGACTTAAAAAAAATTAGAATTTCAGAGTTTGTGTCTGCCACTATGAGCTTATCAGCTTCCTGATGTTCTCAAGGGTTTTCTGGTGAGACTGTTGGTGATATTAACAAGTATCCTCTTCTGTTATTATATGATGGAATATGTCCATGTTTGGAATATTTGCATAACTGTGAATCAGTATTTTTCAAATGATTGATGCACACTGTAACAAGATCTCACCTTGGTAAAAGCTCTACTGAAAGTGCAA
This sequence comes from Neofelis nebulosa, assembly GCF_028018385.1. Classification (NCBI taxonomy): domain Eukaryota; kingdom Metazoa; phylum Chordata; class Mammalia; order Carnivora; family Felidae; genus Neofelis; species Neofelis nebulosa. The sequence continues at coordinate 50,755,031 of NC_080787.1, forward strand.
GAGAGGGGCACCTGGGTGGCTCAGTCGGTTAAGGTTAAGCGTCTGACTTCAGCTCAGGTCATGATCTCAGAGTTCGTGAGTTTAAGCCCCTCTTCGGGCTCTGTGCTGACAGCTCAGAGCGTGGAGCCTGTTTCAGATTCTGTGTCTCCCTCTCTGCCTCTCCCCCACTCATGCTGTGTCTCTCTCTGTCTCTCAGAACAAAAAAAAAAATTACAAAAAAAAAAAAAGTGCAAGAGAGACCAATGGATTTTAATGTAACAGAGTACAAAACGATCATGGACATGGCTTTAATGTCCCATAGATATTAAAGATGTGTGTCTGCAGAATCTCTAATAAAATGTTGACAGGCCTCAAAGGGCCTTCTCCCTAAACTCTCCTTTTCTCTGCTCTGTCTATATGTTAACAAGGATTAGCAGACAGTCACAGTAGAACTTCACTCCTTGTCAAATTATTTGCTTCAGCAGTGTGACCAATACCTTGCCAGGAGCCATGAAGGCCAAAAAATCATAGAGTGCAGCTTGTTTCTCAAATGAGTGTCTATGGAGTCATTCAGGACATGAAACATGATATTCAGATGTGCCACAGACTTCCGTGGCTGTGCCTTGGGATGGGCTGTGTGACACCATGTATTGCCCCACTATGCAGAAAAGCATAGCAGGATGCAAGCGATGAATAAACTCATATCTAATTGACTTTACTTAAAATATAAATTAATATTCTGCTTCACCTATTTGTGAAAAACTCGTAACTTTTGCCACACTGCATCTGAGAACTGTTGTAACACACGTTGAGTTCCTCATGCAGAAGCAGAGCCTTCCCCATACTGGAATCCCCCGACTTGGTGCAATTCACACGGTACGAGGCAGGTACCCCCAAGGGTCTGACTTGAACGTTTCTTAATAAGTGAATGTTAAATAATCTTCTCTCTAATGACTTACGCTGTCACCTAAGTTTTGTGTGAGTCAATTTGAAATGTAGGGAAAAATGTAGAAAATGTAGAACAAAAAATATGTATGTATAACCATAATCATGTAGCTTTTAGGGCTATTCCACAAAATATTTTATCCGGCGGTAATATGGCTGAGTCATTTAGCAGTGGTAGGTCATGATGTCTGCATGAGAACACTCCCTGTTATATAAACTTCCTCAAAAAATGTAGCAATGAGGAAATGAATGTCATATGGTCTTTAAAAAGCTTAGATATATGCTATAGAACCTTAATAAGCATTGCTACTATTTTAAACATTTAATAAATTAATAAATTTAATCATTAATAAATTAATAAAAAATTTATGTGTGCCTTATTAAAAAAATACAATGTATATAATAGGGATATATTATCACCTCCCTGCCTGGTTAATGATGTAATGAATATGCCTGGCTCATAATAGGCAGTCAGTTAACAGTAGTTATTAACGTTATATTAACTATTTCATAGCCTTCCCCGTCAAACTTGAAACTATATACCTTCTTTTCATCAGTTACCATTCCGGAGGAAGGATTCTGCTTTTAAAATATGTTAGGTGCTCACACTTTCTTCCCATTGCTAAGGAACAAATTACTTTCCTTTTAGAGCATTATAAAACCCAGAGTACATCCATTTACTTCCTATACCATTGATAATACCACTTCTTATACCTTAGGGCCTCCACATGAAATCCATGTTCCCTTCTCAATACTTCACTTTGTTTCTACTCTCTCCTTGAAAATTACTTTTGACTCTGTTGTTGTGTTGTTGTTTTGTGGGGTGGTGGGTGATATTTTTATACCTTACAAAACTAGGGATCAATTTAAGGGAAAGTTAATGTCATTTAGCAGATGTAGTTAACACAAAAGATTGACCAATTATTTTAATTTTTGCCTTCTTGTGCTGATATTTTAATAGACTCAGATTCTATCCAAACACATTAACTACAGAGACCATTGCCATGGACCAGATACCTCAGCACAAACTTATAATAATACCCTCAGCACTCATAAGTATCATAAATTGAGTTCCAATGTGGCACTCAAGTGGTTACAGAATTCAGAGTTCACATTCTAAGTCCCCCAAATGGGTTCACATTCTAAAAACCCCAAAATGTATAATAAGAAGTAGATTGCCTACTCACGAGAGTGTAACTCAAGAAATCTGTCCACTTTTGTTGAGTTGGTGGTGTTAGGTTGCTGGAGATTGATCTGCTCCGTTTCATACTCGACAAAGTATCCAAATAAAATAATCATGGCAACCTCCAAGACGATGGCCACCATAGGGAATTTGAGCTTCATGTTTGTGGAAAAGGACAGAGGCACACTGAGGGCTTCACAGGCTGTGGGAGGTTGATAAGACTGCTCTCTGTGTGGAATCAGGCTGCCTGTTCAACTCACTCCAATGACGTTGCAAGAAAAAAAAATGGGCAAGACTGATGAAAACACCCCCACTTCTTGGGTAGAATTATGGTCTGTAATCAGATTATTCTGAATGCTAGTTTGAATAACATACAATGTAGATTGGAAGAAGCCAGGTGAAGGAAATGATCTATTGCACAGAAGTGTCTAGAATCTTATTTACTTCTTCAGTGCTTATTGTATGGCAGGCACTGAGCTAGGCTCTGTAGGAGACATAGAACTAAAAGAATATAGAATGGGTCTATTAACTTCCAGAAATATAAGCAAATGATTGTATAAAAACAGATAGGTAATATAATAGTGGTTATAAAAGTATTAGGGAACATACATAAGGCAGCAATTTATTTGGTCTTGGGCTAAGAACACTAGCACATAAAATGATATTGATGAGGACATTAAAAAATAAATAGGCTTGGGGCACGTGGGTGGCTCAGTTGGTTGAGGGTCCGACTTTGGCTCAAGTCAGGCTCTCGCAGTTTGTGAATTCGAGACCCGCTTCGGGCTCTGTGCTGACAGCTCAGAGCCTGGAGCCTGTTTCAGATTCTGTGTCTCCCTCTCTCTGCCCCTCCCCCGCTCATGCTCTGTCTCTCTCTGTCTCTCAAAAATGAATAAACGTTTTAAAAATTAAAAAAAATAGGCTTTATTAATAATACAGATAGAAGGATTAGCATAAGATGCCAAGGAATTAAAAAATACCATGATAGTTCTTGACTCTATCCTGAAATTGTTCTTGTAGCAGTATCGAGAACTTTGAGAACTTAGGGCTAGCAGTAAAATAAAATTCCTTTGGTGAGTCCCATTGTCAAAAGATTCTATTCAGAATATAAGTGCAAATGACTGCTAGGCCAAATCGTATGTCACAACAAATGTTTACAAAATAAAGCAGCAAGTTTATTTTTTGTTTTGTTTTTGTTTTTCTGCTCTGTTTGTCTACAAGAGAACATGAGATATTAGGACTAAGTGATTTTGACATTTTATAAATCTACAATCCAAAAATTTGGGAAGTGGCCATGTCCATTGTTCCTTATAGGCTGGTACAGCAGGAGTGGGTTCACATACTTAGCTATGGGAATACATGTGTCTATTCCACACTTCGATTTCTGGTTTTAGACAGGCCCAAAGAGCATTCATGAGAACTCAAGCAAATCATTAATGCAAAGTATTTATGTTGATAAACTATACACCAGGTTGTAAAAAACCAAGTAACAAAGTATAAATTGTGAGAAGAGCTAAACAATACCATAAAGCAATGTGGCTTTAAACTATTTAAAAATGATAATATAGTAGCTATATTGGAGTATTGGCCATTGAGGAGTTCAGATCTGTTGCCCGTCTTCTGAACCTTTGTACTGAAATAAGCTGAATCACATACAATCTGGGAAAATAGTTATTTTTTTCTTTTAGCTCTTTGCTCAAACTGCTCTAAATGGAACATCCTTTTCACATATTTTTTCCCCATACCTCGCACTTATCAGCCTTCAGTTCTCAGAGAAAAAGTTACTTTCTCAACAAAGCCTTCCTCAACCTCCCATTTGAGCCCAGGTTCTCACCAGTAGATCTCATTAAACTGTGATCTTCTCTTTCATGGCACTTCTTATAGTGGGTTGTGTGTGCTATGTTTCTGTAGTGTTTGTTATTTTTATTACATTTTAAAAATAGCTATCTCCCCCACGGCCCTGTTGCTCCCTGAGGGCAAAAGCTATTGTCTCCTTAGCCCATTATTTGTTTTCCAGAGTCAATACTGTGCCAAGCACACAGTGGACAATCCATAAATATCAGTTGAGTTAATTAAATTAGAAGAAATTTTGAAGGAGGAAGAAAGCTCAGAAGGCAGTCCAGGTGGTGTGAGGGAAGGAGACAGGGACAACCTTACCCTGACAAACTGCATTTATGGATATATAGAATTCCCAACAGTTAAACTACACTATTGCTATTTGCTCTTAGTATTCTAGTCAGTAAGGGCTCATCATCAGGATCTCTGCGGCTTGAGCAAAACTGAGGGTCGAGCTCAAACTATGACACATGGAAAGACCAAAGATCAGGCGTATATGGAAACAAGGCCCAAAGTAGTGTGACCTTAAATGTCATAACAGCTTTTAGAAAAGTCTCTCCTGACAGGGTTTAACCACAAAGAGAACAGGCTGGAGATTAGGATTAGTGTAAATGACTGGAGACAACTCTCTTCAATGGGTAAGCCCTGTCCTCATCCTAGGTTGATCCTTAACTTGCTGTGCGGCTTTAGAAAAGTGACATAATTTCTTTATCTTAATTCCTGAATACATGTAAAATGGGATAACAGTTATTATTAAGAACTTTAACTTGAGTTTTCTTATTTTTGTTAGCAAAAACTGATTGAAACAGGACCACTACTGCTCTTAAATTGTCTCTCTCTCCGTTTATGTGGATCCACAACAGGGGGACATTGGAAGACAAAAGTGCTAAAAGGTTTTCATCATTTTCTGTATTCTCGACTCAGGTGCCTATTTATCCACTGCATTGGGTCCCACCACAATTGGATATATTTCTCTATTTCACAAATATAACTTTCTCCACTGAGTTAAAATATTTAAATTGTTACTCAGGCACCCAACTGCCACACTGATATGAGGTCCAGTGACTGCCTTGTGGTGCTTCTCTAATGTTTTATTTCCCAAAAGAGATCATGGGCTTTTTTTCATCTAATGGGACGGTCAGTTCAGATTCTCTTCCCAAGTGCAGATTGGAACATTTTTTGCTACCACATGGTATCTAATAAAGAAAAAGTTCTTCTCATTCCCGTAAAGGCTCTTTCCACCTTTTTAAGGCTATTGTTGGGGGACCCTGTGCTCTCCTCTATGGGTTTCTCATAGCCTGCATGCGGTGTTCAGTATTATTTCCGAGAACACTACCACTGAGTTGGGTTATAGGACCAGAGGAGTGAGCTCCAGCATACCCAAAGTAGCTGTCCAAGAGCTTAGACTTTTAAGCCAGGGGTTCATAACATGTCTTAGTGCTATGGACACTTTGAACAGCTTGCTGAAGCCTCTGGATCTCTTCTCAAAATATTTCTTAAAGGTACAACATAAAATACATAGAATTACTAAGGAAACTAGTTACACTGAAATTTGTTGATCAAAATATAATAAAATATAATAAATATATAATCAAAATATAATAAAATCCAAAAGTCTGATGTATACACTCCTTTGTAATGCACAAAGCAACCAGATTCAGTGGCATTTCTACTAATATAATTTAAAAATAAGAGTAATGAGTGTTATTGTTACTCATTTTAAGATATTTAGAAAAAGTATAATATGAGAGAAAATTATCTGTCATTTCTATTGGTCACAAAATCATAAAACCACATTGTATATTGACAATGGAAATACTAAAATCAGTTAAATGCATTTTTTCCTATTCAAATGTATGAACATGAATTCTATTCCTGAGGCCCCAGGTTAAAAATGTCTGTTCTAACTTAGATCTTACTTCCCCTTTTCTTCAATGCAATTTTACCCTATGAGTCTCCTTATCATTTCCTTTTTTTTTTTTTTTTTAAGTTTGTTTATTTATTTTGAGAGAGAGAAGGAGCTTGTACAAGCAGGGGAGGAGAGAGAGAGAGAGAGAGAGAGAGAGAGAGAGAGAGAGAGAGAGAGAGAGAGAAAATCCCAAACAGTCTCCAAGCTGTCAGTGAGGAGCCCAACTCGAGGCTTGAACTCACAAACTGTGAGATCATGACCTGAGACGAAATCGAGAGGATGCTTAACTGACTGAGCCACCAAGGTGCCCCATGAGTCTCCTTATCGTTTCTTGTTCCTGGTAATTCTCACAGACACCTGTGTTTATAACAATAAATCTCCTTAACTCTGAATCCCAGGAAATAGAGGAATATTAGTCAAAATCTTCCTAGGAGACCATGTACTTCTTAGACAATTTGATTCCATACCCCCTCATATGACCAGCTTTGCATAATATATAATAGCTAGAGAGTCTATGAAGTGATGATCGCTAGCAAAGACAGTAAATGAAATTTTGCCAGGATAGAAGAGAACTCTATAGAAATGATAAATTTGAGGCCCATAGAGTTTATGCAACTTGCTCAATGTTACACAGCAGGTAGAAGGCAGAGAAGGCCAAATAAAGGTTTGAGAAATATCCTAAATTTCCCTTCTTTCAGCTATTCCATTTTGGTTTTTTTATGTAAGATAATTTTTGTTCACACTGGTCTCAAGGTACTGAAAATATCAAAGAAACATCTGAAATATCAAAGAAAGGATTTTTTATTTTAGCTCTGTTTTTTGCTTATTGTATTTTATTCTGCAATTTATTTCAATTTAGAAAATGCTATCAAATTAAGATAGATATCAAACTTCTTACTTGGAGTACTCTTTTTCCCAACCAGGATAAATTTAGATGACAGATAATGTTTTGTATTTGCATATAGTTATTCAGTAGATGCCCCCAAACTTTGTCCTTAAGATGTAGTGGCTTTCTTGTAGAATATTAAAATCAACATGAACTTCAAACTTCATAGACTGAGAAAAAAATGGGTCTTATGTACTTTCCAAGTCAAAAGATATGGAAGCTACATCTCTATTCTTTGGGGAATGCTATATATACATTTACAGTCCATATTACATATTTTTAAATTTGTTTACATGTTTACTTAATGTAGTTTTTCTCTGGAAAGATTGGGGATCACTAACATGAATTACTCCTCCCCCCCCTCCCCCCACATATTAAATGGACAAATCTCATCATCAACGTATGGTCAGGCACAAAGAATCTTCAAATCTGATTGTTATCACATAAAAGTGTTGAGTCATCATTGACATTCTACAAACACATCCCCCTTTTGAGTGGGTCACTCCTTGTTATTCACATTTCCCGAATGTTCAGAGTGAGAGATCTTGCCTATAGCAAAGGTGGGATGCAGATGTAAAAGTTCCAAGATTATTGTTGAGATAAGCTTTTCATTAAGTGCATGACTAGTGTCTCCTCCTTTTACTGTTCTCTTGGTCTGGTGTTAGATTGAAGAAATGGATCTTACATGTAGTATGTAAAGGGCTTCCCTGGTTTGAAAAGTGCCTGACCTACCTAACTGGATGACTTATATTATGTGGTGGGGGAAAAAAAATCCTGGTTTAAGAATTAGGTCCAGGGCAACAGCTTTAACATGAGTATTTGCTATTATCTTTCCTCTCCTCTACTAGATTTGAACCTCGTAAGAGAAGACAGCCATTTTATTCATTTTTTTATGTCTGGCCTGACCTTTTTTAAAATTTTAATTTATTTAAACAGCTTCATTGCGATTTAATTCATATTCCACACAATTCACTGATTTAAAGTGTACAACTTGGGGTGCCTAGGTGGCTTAGTTGGTTAAATGTCTAACTGTTGGTTTTGGCTCAGGTCATGATCCCAGTGTGGTGGGATGCAGTCCTGAATCAGTCTCCTTGCTGATTGTGGAGCCTTCTTGGGGTTCTCTCTCTCTCCCTCTCTCTCTGCCCCCTCCCTCTCCCCTGCTCACTCTCATGTGTGTGTGTGCTCTCCCCCTCTCCAGAAAAGTGTACAATTTAATAGTTTTTAGTATATTCACCAAACAACCATCACCACAGTCAATTTTAGAACAATTTATCACCTCAAAAAGAATCCCATACACTTTTAGCAATCACACTTTTATCTCCACACTCTGTTTCCAGCTCCAAGCAACCACCAATCTACTTTCTGTCTCTACTGATTTCCCTATTCTGGACTTTCATATGAGTGGAATCATAGTGTGAAGACTTTTGTGACTGGCTTCTTTTCTTAGCACAATATTTTCAAGGTTCACTTATGCTACAGCATATTTCAGTACTTCATTCCTTCCCATGACCAATTCATATTCCATTGTATGGCTATCCCATATTTTGTTTATCTGTTTTTCCACCGACAGAGATTTTGATTGTTTCCAACTTATGGCTATTCTGAATAATGCTGCTATGAACAGTCATGTACTAGTTTTTGGTGTAAACATGTTTTCATTTCTTTTGGGGTATACTTTGAGGGGTGGCATTTCTAGGTCACATGATAATTCCATGATTAGTTTGAGGAACTTCAGGACTGTTTTCCAAAGTGGCTGTACCATTTGATATTTCTACCAGCAGTGTATGAGGGTTCTGATTTCTCTACATCCTCACCAACATTTGCTGTTATCTGACTTTTTGATCTAGTGGGTATGAAGTAGTATGTCATTGTGGTTTTGTTTTGCATTTTCCTCAGGATGAACAATGTTGAACATCTTTTCATGTCTTTTTGGCCATTTGTAATTCCTACCTGAAGTAATGTCTATTAAGATTCTTTGCTTATCAGGTAATTTTTTAAGTGTCACTTATTGCACTGATTGAATTGCACTGATCCAGGTTCTTGACAAGGCTTTGTCACTAACTCATATACCAAAAAATGGATCTCTTAAACTGTCTCTGTCACTATTTTTTTTTTTTTCATCCTTAATGTGGCAGTGGGAATTCTCATCCATCTTAAGCAGCTATTATAAAGACTAGGTGAGAGAGCATATATGAAGGCACTTTATAAATCATAAAGAGACGAGAAATCTAGGTTATTAAAGAGCTATCAAGGTGACAAATGTATGGGGCAGGGTTTTTTTTTCTTACAAAAATTTCAAACTTCTGTATCAAAGTACAATAAATTGTAAAAATGAAGATACTATTTAAATAATAAAGTCATCAAAATGGTGATATCCTATCAACATTAGGAATCAGAAAAGATTCTTAAATCATTTATATTGAATGATTTTGTTTACAAAAGAGTTGCAAAGATAACAGAGAGTTCCTTATTACCTTTCATCCTGCTTCTTCTAATGTTAATATTTAACATAATCATAGTATACTGACTACAACCAGGAAATGACCACTGGTAAAATATTAACTAAACTCCAGACATTATCACTAGTGTCCTGTCCTGTTTCTGTTCCAGGGTTTGATCCAGGATCCATGTTGCATTTAGTCGTCATGGTTTCTCGGTCTCCTGCAATCTGTGACAGTTTCTCAGTTGCTCCTTGTCTCGCTTGACCTTGATGGTTTTGAGGAGCACTGGTCAGCTCTTTTGTAGGATGCTCTTCAACTTGGGTTTTTCTGATGTTTGCTCATGATTAGCTTGGGGTTATGGGCTTTAGGGTTAACTACTACAGAGAGGAAATGCTCTTCTCATCCTATTATATCATAGAGTACATGATATTGATATGTTTTTATTACTGATGATGTTAACCACCGTTACTTGGTTAAGGTAGAGAAGAGTTTTAATGTTTAAAAATATTCATTCTCCACAGTCTTGCCAAGAAAGGATTAGATCCCAAACATGTTTCCCTAAAGTCATTAATAAAATGAGTGTGGTAGCTGCTATCCCACTGTACAAAATTAATATAAAGAACAAAAGAGAAGGAGGAGATAGAGGAGGAAGACAGGGGACAGAAATTTGCATCTGGGTTCCAGGGAGATCACCCTATTAGTATGCTGGCCGTTGGGCCCAAGGGAGTATACAGCTTAAATGAAAGGGAAGTCATAGAAACCAGGCATGGCCTTGAGCAAGCTGTTTTTCAAAGATAAAGTTGAAACCGAAGATCTTCCCCAAAAATACAACAGGCCTTTTTCTTTCTTTTTTTTTTTTTTTCCCTTCCAGAACTCGGTCTCTCTCCCCACCACATTTTATCAACGTGTCTCAGCTTGCCGAGCTTCAGGCACTAATGCGTCTTTAGAGTAAGTGTTTGGTGGCCTTTTTAACATCTACTGGCACCTGATACCTGCCAGGCTCTTTACACAAGCTAATTATAATCCTTAAAACATTCCAACAAGGTAGGTTTGTTTCTTATTATCATTGTACAAATAGAAAAACCAAAAAACAAAATGACTTCTGAAGTCTAATACCATTTAGAAAATTCCAGGACCCAAATTAAAATGCAAGTCTGTCTGACTCTGAAACTGTTGTTCTTTTTCTTTGACTCACCAACCAATCTTGGGTCTCTTCTACCTAGTCTTTCATGTATTATCACATCCTAGAAAAAGTGCTTCCCTTCATAGAAATATAAACTATTGTATATGTATATATGTATGTACATTTATATTATATATTTATATTATATATTTTAATTTTTAAATTATAAAAGCTATAAACAAATTTGCCCTTTTGAAAATGATCCATACTGCATGGAACTACATAAAGTAAAAATGAACACCTACCTGTTCACCCCCACTCCCATATCAATAGTTTCATGTTCATCTTTCTGGCCTCCTTTATATATATAAGTGCTTTTATATTTACATTTCTTAATATCACCATCACAATATAATACTTTTTTCTTTAATTTGAGAGAGAGAGTGAGAGCAGGATAGAGGGGCAGAGGGGGAGAGAGAGAATCTTAAGCAGTTTCCATGTTCAGCATGCAGCTCCACACAGGGCTCAATGCCACGACTTGAGCTGAAATCAAGCATTGGATGCTCAACTGACTGAGTCACCCAAACACCCCAATACTCTTTGATTAAAAACTTAACCATAAAAACAAAAGAAAACAAACAAAAAACCATATGTCTTGAAGTATGAGTTTTACCTCTTTATTTTTTAATTTTATTTTTAACTGAAGCATAATTGGCACACAATAGTACATTAGTTTCAGGTATACAACCTAGTGATTCAACAACTCTGTATGTTATGTGGTGTTCAGCACCAGTATAACTCTCATCTGTCACCATACAACACTATTATAATACCATTGACAGTATTCTCCTTTATTTTTTTTTAAGTATTTATTTTTGAGTGAGCGAGAGAGAGAGAGAGAGAGAGAGAGAGAGAACAAGAAGGGGAGGGGAAGAAAGAGAGGGTGACAGAGGATCCAAAGTAGGATCTGTGCTGACAGCAGTGAGCCCCATATAGGGCTCAAACTCATGAACCTGAGTCAAAGTTGATCAATCAACTGAACCACCCAGCTGCCCCCTCTTTATTTCTTGAGATGTTAAGAAATATTTCATACTATAGATGAACGAGACATTTTGATATATTAATAAAGGATCACTAAAAATTCTTATTAGAAGATTACAGCCCAAAGGATAAAAACTATGCTTTGAAACTTTAGGCATTACAACCAGCTGGGAAAGGAGATGTTTGAAAGCGTTTTGGGGCATGTAGTAATATAGATTAGTTCTTAGTATGCAGACCTTGAATCCAGCCTGCCTGGCTTCTTATCCCAGGTACAATGTGTACTTGGTATATGAACTTGGGTAAGTCAAATTCTATGATTAGTTTTGTTTTCTAACAAATGCAGATAATAATTACTTCACAGAGACATAAAAAAAGTTATAATGAGGATTCAAAATGTAGTGCATATGAAAGACTCAAAACAAAGTCTGGGACATAATATGGACACATAAATGTAACTATTTCTCTTATTGTCATTTTTGGCCATGAACATCCAAGACTATTTTGAGGGAATTTTTAAAGACCTTGGTTCTCACTGTGGAAACGCAAGTTGGGATGGATATTTCAAATTCTCGCCAACCCCCCTTTGTCAGTTTAAGCCTGGGAACCATCAATTGAATCCTCATATCTGGAATTTAGAGAATTTGGGGACAGTTATGCAAAATGTATGGGAAGCGACACCCTGGAGGCTATTTGTGAACAGCAATAATGGTGGTTTTCTAACCAGAATAACTAGGATGTTCCCAAGGTGTCCTCTGCCCGTGAATCAACTTGCTTTGATGGGGCTTGTTTCCTGACCTTTAAGTCTCCAGCCATTAGTTAATTTTGTGAGCTGCTTGGTACTCTTCCAATGAATCCATTTTCTCCTTAGAAAAAATTTAGTTTCTGTAGTTTGCAACTAAACACCTTGATGGTTCCATATCTTCTCTGTACTGTTCTTTAATCTCACTATTCACTCAAAACATTCACTGAAGCCTTCTTACATATTGAAAGAAAAGCTACAGCATGTGATTTTGCTCCTCCTTAATAAATTTAAGAATGTGTGTAGGAAATACACATTCACATTAGGATCTCCTGACCAAACTGCAATGGGTTTTTGGATCTGTCAGTGGATTTAGGGCATTTTTACCAGTCAGAATCATGAGATTGCATATCTATAAACACACACGTCTCGGGGGAAAAAAGTCACTTTAAGCTAAACAAGAGATTAAGTGGCTACTTATCAACATTTTAAAGAGTTTTTGCATTCAGTATTCATTTCTCAACCATTTTGCATGTGAGAAAAGCATAATCAGCTGGTGTTGTCTGGGTGTAATAACTTAGCAATTTCTGTTCATGTTTGAGTTTCTGTGGGAACTCCCTGTCAAACTGGCATTGGATTGTGCTTTTGGCTAGGGCAGTCTCTCTATTTACAGTGACTTCTGCCTGATGTAATACCACCAGCCTAAGAGTATTTCTCTCTGATCCAATCCAAATCCAATTTTACATGTACTAAATGGAAGCCTCAGGTTAAATATCCTTACATGATTTCATTTTTTATCTTAGTTCCCAGCTTTAAAGATTAGCTCACTTAATCTTTAACTACTTGACCCATTTATTAGGACACTTTGGTCTGACACTCTTAACTTTCCATGACTTCTTGATTCTTGGCTCTGTTGTAATTTGATTCTTTCTCACGTTAGTGACTCTGTAAATGCTGCTAGTATGGAGATGATGCCATTTACCAACAGAATGTCATTGCACTGAAGGTGTTCTGATACTTGCCTCTAGTTTATGGCCACTGCCCATCATGAACTAGCCAACCATTTTAATAAAAGACATTTTAAGCAACGTATTTCTTGATGTTGAATATACATGATAAAGATAGTTTTTAAAGAATATTGTGGTGTATAGGAGTGTGTGGGTGGCTCAGTCGATTAAGTGATGGACTCTTGATTTTGGTTCAGGTCATGATCTCATAGTCATGAGATCAAGCCCCTGTGTCAGGCTTGCACTGAGCATAGAGCCTGCTTGGAATTCTCTCTCTCTCTCTCTCTCTCTCTCTCTCTCTGCCCCTTCCCCACTCATGTTTTCCCTCTGTCTTTCTCTCAAAATCAATCAATAAACATTAAAAAAAGAATATCGTGGCTTATAATGACTACTTTTTATCAGGGCACCAGTGGATAAAGGCAGTCAGCAGGAAGAAATGAGAAATTTACAAATATATACTATAAACAGAGACTCAAGTGCATTCAATTAATCCAAAACACTGTTCCTTTTAACAACTTTTCACCCACAAAGATCAGTTTTCCCTTTGGAGGTTTTTTGCTCGTTGAGAGCTTTTCTGCACTCTAAAATTGTGTATAATTTATCAATGTGATTCTTTACACTTTTCTATTTTCCAAATTTTCTAAAACTACTGTGCATTATTTTTACACTAATAAGGAAACTAAAAACATTATTTTAATATATTGTTGGGTCATAGAGATCAGAAGGGATATAAAAGACAGTTAAAATCTTTGAAAACTAGCTCAAAAGGAATTTTTATTTCTCATTAATGGAAAAGATAAAAGACCTTAGAACTTAAATCTTGAAGACAAATAAAAGATATTTAAAAACCTTGATGTACCTTACCTAGCTTCAGGATACTTATAACTTTGGAAAAATTCTGTGCCTTGAAGTATACCGACTCATTATCTAATTTCCAGTCCTGTAACAAAATTCACCTATTATACAAATAGGTAAACATGTGGAGCTATTATTTAATATTTAGACAGAGAACTGCAGACATTATTGATTCATGAGTATGTTGATGACAGACCTCTTCAGTTACAATGTAACTGAATCATCATTAATGGAATGATAGATGGTATTGTCTCAGAAAAATAGATCTATATCATCTTCTGTACTGTTAGGTAGGTAAATGGAATATCATCACAATGGAAAGTTTTATTTTTTTTTTTGAGCATTTTCTTTTGGATTGTAGCTGCTATTAAAGAGGAGTCAAGGGGTGCCTTGGTGGCTCAGTTGGTTAAGCATCCAGCTCTTGATTACAGCTCAGGTCATGATCTCACACAGTTTGTGGATTCGAGCCCACATCAGACTCTGGAATTCTCTTTCTCCCTCTCTCTCTGCCCCTCCCTGCTTGCACTCTATCTCAAAAATTATAAATAAATAAATAAATAAATAAATAAATAAATAGAGAGTCAAGTATTTGGGAAAAAATAGGAGAGTGATGTGGAAAAATGAAATGCTCCTAATAATTTCTGTCCGGTAAAAATCAGACAGTGAGCACAGACCTGGCATATAAAGGAGTCTTGTCTGTACTATTCATTGATATTTTAAAAGTCCATTTGTGAGACTTAGGACTAGTGAATGGATATTCATGAACTGATCTTTTCTCAACCAAGGAAAATCTACAGTTACCTCCAATTTAAGTTGAAAATTAAGAGGATAAATATATTGTTATCATACAAACCATAAATTCTACTTCTGGGTATAAACCCAAAATAACTGAAAGCAGGGACTAGAACAAATATTTGTGTATTAATGTTCATGGCAGCATTATTCACAATACCAGAAGGGAGAAGAAGCAACCAAATAGCCACGCATGGATGAATGGATAAACAAAATGACTATAACCTTAAAAAAGAATGAAATTCTGATAGATGCTACAGCATGGATGAACCTTGAGGACAACATGCTGAGTGAAATAAGCCAGACACAAAAGGACAGATGTTGTATGATTCCATTTATAGGAGGTACATTGAGTGGTCAAATACATAAAAGACAAAAAATAGAATGATGGTTGGAAAAGCCGGGAGAAGGAGAATAGAGAGTTATTGTTTAATGGTTATAAAGTTTCAGCTTGCAAAAAAACTGAAAAAAGTTGTGGAACTGGATGCTGGTGCTGATTGTACAACAATGTGAATGTAATTTAATGCTGCCGAATTGTATACCTAAAAATGACTAAAGTGTTAAGTTTTATGTTATGTATATTTTGCCACAATTTAAAAAATTATTTCCTCTGGGGTGCCTGGGTGGCTCAGTCAGTTAAGCATCTGACTTCAGCTCATGTCAAGATCTCACAGTTCCTGAGTTTGAGTACCCCGTTGGGCTCTGCACTGACAATGCGGGGCCTGCTTGGGATTCTCTTTCTGCCCCTCCCCTGTTCTCTCTCTCTCTCTCTTTCTCTCTCTCTCCCTCTCTGTCTACCCCTCCCCTGTTCATGCTCTCTCTCTCTAAGAATAAATCAATAAACATACAAAATAATAAAAAAGTTATTTCCTCACTATGACTTCAACATTAATGAAGGTTATGAGATACCTTGTGATCACAAACATAACATTAAAGTACTTAACATGACATATAGCATCTAGCATTTGCAAATAATTAATTCACCACCTCTTCCTTCTAACTATTCTCCTGTCTCAGGCTGGAAAATAAAGCACCTTCTGTCACTTTCTGGACATAATTTTTATTAATGACTACTCTGCTTCCAGCACCTTTCAGGGCTTGCATTAATGTCTCCTTCACTTTATAACCCAAGGTAATGCCAGGGGAGCCGCTGCTGCTCTCACTCAGCTCTTTCAGTTTAGAATTTTTCCAGAGCAAACAAAATCTTTCAACAAACCACTGTCTCACCTTAGGAAAAACCATCAGTGCCAGCAATGCAGGGGATAGGGAAATCAAAAATTAAAAAGAATTTTGCAATATGAATTTTGCATCTAGGTTGGCTTTCCTAATTAAAAACAAAAAAAAAATTTCTGGTACCACCATTTTAAATTTGAATATTTTAAGATCCTGTTGGGATGGTTTCACGGTTCACTGTTCATCTGTGACACATCATCATGACAACTCATTTAAAAAATGTTTTCATTTCAATAAAAGAAATGTTTAGTTCTGGCTATTTTTTTCTTCCTTTCCCATGTTCTTTTTCTTTCTGCTTTCATTTTTTCCCCCTGCAAGTCTCTTTAAGTAAAAGCACAGTTTGTATAACAAAAAATTGAACTCAACAGAATAACTATGTTTTGGGGGGCATTGTAATATTGGGATTTTGAACTGGAGTGGATCATCACTTCTGCAACTCAGATATTTTTAATATAATTACTGTGTTGTGCATTTCACTCATAAATGTGGTATCAAAACCTTCAGTGTTCAGATTATACTGTCCCAAATGTGAAAACATTTATGAAATCTAGTTGCTTTTAAAGAACATCTTTTAATTTCATTGTTAAAACTCTACATGACCCATGAAAGTATATTCATTACCACAAATATAACAGAAAATTATAACTAACTCTAAAATATGTCAGCTTCTTTGTGAAGGTTTTATGATGTTGTTGCCTATTTTTTTTTTTTAATGCTTTTGTTTTTCTCCCAAGGTTATTTGTTTAGTTGACAGAATTGTGTTTTACTATAAGAATTTTGATTTTGAAGGGTGCCTGGGTGGCTCAGTTGGTTAAGCATCTGACTTTGGCTCAGGTCATGATCTCACGGTTTATGAGTTCAAGCCGCATCAGGCTCTGTGCTGACAGCTCAGAGCCTGGGGCTTGCTTGGGATTCTGTGTCTCCCTTTCTCTCAAACCCTCCCTCACCTCGTGCTCTGTCTCTCTATCTCTCAAATAAACATTAAAATTTTTTTAAAAAATTTGATTTTGATGTGTACCACAAAGAAGTATCTTAGTGTCTCTCTCACTCTCAAAATAAATAAATAAAACTAAAAAAAAAAAAGAATACTTAAAAAAAAGTATCTTAGTATCTTAGATACTTAGTATCTTAGTATATTTATATACTAAGTATATAAGTAAAAAGTATACTTAGTATCTTAGTATATTTATAATTTTGAATATATAATGACCTTAATCTTATCCTTTAAAAATAAATATATCTTTGCAGTGCCTGGGTGGTTCAGTTGGTTGAGCATCTGACTCTTGATTTTAGCTCATGTCATGATCCCAGGGTGGTGGATGGAGCCCCACTTCAGGTTCTATACTGAACGTGGAGCCTGCTTGGGACTCTCTCTCTCCCTCTCTCTCTTTCACTGTCCGTCTGCCGCTCTCCTCAACTCATGTGCTCTCTCTCTCTCCCAAATATAAATAAATAAATAAGCAAACAAACAAATAAATATTAAATAAAAATAAAAATAGTCTTTTAAATAATCTTCCTAGAAAAAAATGAAATAGCAAAATAAATTCAGTATACAATTTGAAGGAAATAATTTTTATTCTTTTTGAAGAAAATAAAATTTATATTCTTCCCTAAACCTCCATGTATTACCACTAGAATTATTTAAACAATAAATTTGATGAAACATTTGACTAATATTTTCCTTGTTATGATTCCAATATTAGCTCTAATCATCTATAGAGATGTTATTCATGTTATCTTTATTTCAGTATAAAATTCCTTTGGATCCTCTGGAAAGTTAGTAAGAACTGATCATTTTCCACTTATGAAACTATATTTAGCAGAAGAGATTCCTAATTTGAAACTGCGTGTAAAATAAAAACAGCATTACAGTGACATTGAATTCTTTTCAAAATATTTGTTAAGTTTTTTAAAGCATAGTTGAGAATCTTCTCTTCTCATACTGTTTACAATGATAATGCCATAGGAGCAAAGGTTGTGCTTACATCTTGTCTTTTCCCTTTGTTCCTACCTGTTTGGTGAGGGCAGAATAGGGAGTGAGGGGGCAGTGTTTGGAGGGGAAGATGGTTAATGGTTCTGAGTCCCTTGTGAGGTAATTAGAGAGGTATGCCTCTGCACATCTTGGGATTGAGGAAGAATTGATCTTTTTCTGATCTCTTCCATCTCAGATGACTTTTGTATTTTTTATCTTTGGCTATAACCATGATGGCAGATTGATTTGGTAATGCTTAGTATTACCAGGGACACTCTTTAGTAATATTCAAGTAAAGCCAACCATTCTGTCCCTTGCTGGACCATCCTAAAAAAAATAAAATGCTCAATTAAAATTCCCTTGCTCTACAAATACTAACTTTCCTCTTTGCTAGAATCTGAGGATGGTGAGAGAATGTGCTTTGTTAGGGGGCTACTTAGCTCTGAGTTTTATTTTTTATTAAAAAAAAATTTTTTTTTTACATTTATTTATTTTTGACACAGCATGAACGGGGGAGGGGCAGAGAGAGAGGGAGACACAGAATCGGAAGCAGGCTCCAGGCTCTGGGCCATCATCAGCCCAGAGCCCGACGCGGGGCTCGAACTCGCGGACCGCGAGATCGTGACCTGAGCTGAAGTCGGACGCTCAACCGACTGAGCCACCCAGGCGCCCCAGCTCTGAGTTTTAGAATATAAAGATGAAACTAAATTCTACAAGTTCTACTTACCAAGTTCTAGAATCTAGTGGAATCTAGTTCTACAAGTTCTAGACTTCTCTTGTGACATGATGAATACGTAACCCCAACCATCTTATAAATGTGGGTCATTGCATTTATAGGGGAATGCTATTAGAAAAACTATTCAAAGTTTATGTCCTATATAAGATAGCTAAGTATGAAATTTTTGTACACATATGGATAAAGAATTAAACTCAATGGGGAAAAGCAAATGTCTGTTCATTTTATTACTGACCCTTCTTGTCATTCAGGATAAGTCATTTCTCTAGTTTGTGCACTATTTTCCCTTCTGACAAATCATGATAACCTTATAAAGAGGAAAGACCTCTGGAATTAGAACTCTTTTAAAATAACAACTTTTGAACAACTTGAGCAAGTTAGATAATTTTCTGAGCTTCAATTTATCATTAGTAAGTTGATACTTACATTGTACAGATAAAATAAGAGTGGTCTACTATAGCGATTGGTGCAAAGTAGTTTGTTAGTAGACGTTAGTTTTTATTTTATCTACTCCACACATTTTTAGTGGTCCTGACAAAACACATAAGAGAGTGCTTTGGAGATCTAGGATTAATTTTGGATTGATGTATCAATACATAATGGAAACTTGGATCCATTTTTATTCATTTATTCATTCACATATGGATGCAATGATTATTTTGGTTAGAAACAAACTGAACCAAAAATTGGTCAGTCTAGCATTTTCAGCTATATTTACGTTAAAATAAAAAGACAAAAATCATGTGGAAGGGTGACTAAGTTGAATAATAATTTAACTACCTATGGTTTATTCATATAACTTCATTATATGGTATCTAAAAATATTAATCATTAGTTGTTTGCCACCATTTTGTGTGAGGATCTGTCCTTAGTATTAAAAATACTCCCCAAACTATGTATAATCTGGTAGCTTTAGGATCTATTGGTTGAGAAGATGCATAATAAAAAAGCTAGTGAGACTTCTACTTTTCTGTGCATTTGTATTTCAGTTATCTTATCACAGGAGTATATGTACAAGTCTTGTATTTCAGTGCATATTTACTAAAGCTGGGGCTTATTATTGAACATATATAAAGGTAATTTAAAGGCAAAATGGAGAACTGTTTTTATTAGTTTTGTGCAAATATAAACCTACTTTTTCCATGATCTTTAGAAAGTCATGGAAGGAGATTTGAATGCAATAAATTTATTCATCCATTCATTCCCTCATTCATTCTTTCAGAAACTGCTCATAAGCCAAGGTGCTCAGGATGTAATGTGAACTAAAACAGAGATGATCTCCTCATGGTACTTTTGGTGGGAAAGACAATTAACAAACAAAACATTTTATTATATAATTTAGCAATAATAGTAATAGCAAGTAAGTAAGGGTTAAAAGAATGAGAGATGTGTTTGTGTGCAAGTGTGTGTGTGTGTGTGTGAGAGAGAGAGAGACAGAGAGAGACAGAGAGAGACAGAGAGAGACAGAGAGAGAGATTGGCAGGGTTGGGGTGGGGAAATATTTCAGGGAAAATCTAATGAAGTGACCAACATCTAAGCAGTTTAAGTGTTCTGCACCCAATTCCAATATGGTGGTGGGGTTTTCACACCAATAAGCAATTCTTGAACATTAGCTGGGTGTCCTACAATTCAACTCCGTTCTGACCCTATCTACAGGAGATTGCATCAGATTCCACAGATTATGGACTCAGTGACACAAGACTACCTTTCACTTCAAATGCTGAATGGAAGCCCATGTTAGCACCTTTCTCTGACCACCAGTTGTAGATTGAATGTTCCAAGGACTCCCTCCACAGATTCAATTTATTTGCTACAACAGCTCACAGAATTCAGGGAAACATTTTACTCATCAGATTGCCTGTTTATTATAGAAGGATATAACTCAGGAACAGTCATATGTAAGATCTGCATAGGGCAAGGTATGAGGGAAGGACAGGGAGTTTCCATGCTCTCTGAGTGTGCCACAAGCTCATCAACTGAGAAGCTCTCTGAACCCTGTCTTTTTGGGGTTTCGTGGAGCTTTTGTTACATAGGGATGGTTGATAAAAGCAATGGCCATTCCTTCTCCTGGAGGAGAATGGCCATCTCCTTCTCCCTTCCTGGAGGTTGGGTGTGAGACTGAAAGTTCCAACCTTTTAATCACATAACTCCATTAGCAGCAGCCCCTATCCTTAGGTGTAGTCCCAAAGTCACCTCATTAACACAACAAGATACATGAATTTCTCTCATCCCTTCAGAAATTCCAAGGGTTTGAGCAGACCTGTGCCAGGGAGAGGTTGAATATCAAATACATATTTCTTATTATAAATCAGAATACCACAGTCCACCTCCTAGTCTTTGAGAAAAGATCCCTTAGAGCAAAAACAGTCATAAAACCCAAAAGATACTGGCATATTACTAGAATCTCATTCAGTCATTAATCACTATTCCAGTTCATCATCATATCTTATGGAAATGCCTAGGGCAAGACCACTCAGGTTTGCAGGCTTCCATTCCACCTTGTCAGGTTCCAAAAGCAAAAGTGGTCTCAGTCATAATATGGCTTACCCTTTCAGGCGTCTGGTATCATCAAGTTAAAGGAAAATATCATCTCTTGCTCTGAACCTCTTCCAAGGTGTTAATGTAATAATAAATTTCCCTCATTACATAACCCCATACTCATTTCTTTCTTATGAATCATCCCTGTTTCCAACATTTGTGGTTGCAACCCTGGTCCTGTGACCAATACATGAGGTAGTGGGGGAAAATGTTGAGGTGATGTGGGGAAGAAGATTTAAAAACTATGATTGTTATACTGGAGTCCTCCCAGCTTTGGAAAGATTTGCATTGTCATACTAGCATCCTTCCCCACCCGTACCTCCCCAGATCTACCAGAAAAAAATCAAATCCGGTGGGGTACTTTTTAGTGAGCGCACAACTTGTGAAGGTGTGTAAACCAGCACTTTGTTGGTATCTCTTATTTTAGACAAGCAGTGTTTTAATTGCTTACTCCAATTCTCTAACTACCACTCTGTGGAGGATAGCTCTTTGTCTATTGTTGGATTTCATGGACTGTAAAGTGTGGTCTTTGGTCTAAGGAAATGACAGTTGGCCATTACAACTGGTGTGATATCTTTTGTTTGGTTCTTTTATTGTACTCTGAGCATGTGTCTCTGTCCACTGGGTCAGCAAAGCCCAACGTTAAGCCAGTATCTATTCCTGTCAAAATCCATTTGTAGCCCTCAAGGCTACCAGTAGCAGTCTGATTCACCAGCTATGATCAGGGCCTTCCCACAAGGGAATCTGACACATAGCCATCTGCAGTCTCTGCCTCTCTTGTTAGACAGAACAGTTCTTATTGCCATGTGGTGTCTCAGGGAAGCAAGAGGACTCTAATTAGATTTAGCCCATCTCTGTACTACTGCCATACCCCCATATCCACTTATTTCAAGGACCCACATTGCTGCCTCAGGGGAGCATGTTGGATATCTGCTGTCAATTCCAGTCACTTTCCAAACCTAGAAAGTAGTTCTTCTAATAGGCATCCACCTGTCCTGCTTTAACACACTCCACTAATTTCCATAGAGCCATGCTCCATAAGGTCATCCCTTTAATAGGCCAGGTTTCCATTGCCCCTCTGCCCAGCCATATGGCCATCCCACTGACCACTGCCCATGAGTCAGTAAAAACCCAAACATATGGTCTTTTCCCAGTGTTCAGTCCTTCTATCACCACTAGGAAAACAGCACACCAAGCTGACCTTTCTTACCTTCTTCAATCAGAGTGGTGGATTTACAAACAAGATGTTGTTGTTCATTCACTTGGGAACTGCCAGCCACAAACAAAGAAGCTCTTCGTCAGTCAGTCCAGAGCTCTTATAAATATTGCCTAAGCAACAAAAGAATCCAGAAGTTCCTCTCACACAGTTCCAGAGTCCATCCTGGAGAAAAGAAGCTTCCTGCCCACGAGTATCTCTCTTGCATTCTCCTCACAGCAAGATTATGTATAAACGATTTCCATATTATTATGGAACTTTTCTGGGTACTGCCATCCCCATTAGAGCGTTTCTCCAACATCATCCTAGACGTGGCTATTTCAGATTTCAAAATTGCTTTCGTTTTCAGTCATTGGGGTAGCTTCCATTAATGCCTGATAGCAAGGTAGTAAATGCCACTCAAGTGGAAATTCTCTAATTCAAAGCCCCAGTGGCCATCCCTGGAAGGTGCTCATGGGCATTTGTTCTAAATTAATGTTGAGGTTCCATATAAAGCTATCACACAGAGAATTTGTATCTACCCTTGTTCCAGGTATTATTCCACACTGTGTGGGCTTGGGTAATCTTACTCATTTTCATTTAGCATGTCCAATAAACGTCATTTGAAGGGCTAATTTACATGTCTTCTGTTTTATAATACTAGATGGGGGAAATATTCTCCAGTCAGATACAGTCTCCATCTCCATAATATAATAAGGTAGAAGATATACAACCACTTCACATAAAGCCAGTTCAAACTTGTCAATTCTTCTGCAAACATTTATCTTAATTCCATCAAACCTTACATTCCTAAATGTGTCTTCCTTTAGGACTTCAACAAGTTTTGGTTTTACAATACTAGGTCAGGGGATTGTTCCCCAGTATAACAGAATATCCATTCCCTTAATACATGCACGCAAAGGAGACACAACTTCCTTATATAAAACTTGCTTAAACATTCTTATTTTCATAATCTTATCAACCAATCAGTCTAATTATAGTTCTAGTCAGGGCTTCCCCAATGGGCTTTGAGACCACAGTTCCTGGGACTTCTGTGGTCAAGGAGTCCTGGAAACTTATTTTCTCCACCCCCGACCATTTTACCTATTCTTGTGCAAATGGTTTGAGTCCCCAGGGAGGGGTTGAGCCTGGTGACTCTGGCCTTTTTTATCAGTCCTTTCCTTAATTAGTCTGCCCAATCACTGCCCCAAGCGATTGATTACTCCTCAAATTTCTCATAGTAATTTCTACCTTCAAATTTTTAAGATTTCTTCAACCAAGGATATATACATCCAACTTATATTTGGCCCTATAATGTTGGGAGACCAGCAGGCAGTCCCTTTGGCAGCAAGTATTAAAAACTTTGTTTTAGGGGCGCCCGGGTGGCTCAGTCGGTTAAGTGTCCAACTTCAGCTCAGGTCACCATTCATGGTCCTTGAGTTCGAGCCCTGTGTCAGCCTCTGGGCTGATGGCTCAGAGCCTGGAGCCTGCTTCCGATTCTGTGTCTCCCTCTCTCTCTGCCTCTCCCCCGTTCATGCTCTGTCTCTCTCTGTCTCAAAAATAAATAAACGTTTAAAAAAATTTTTTAAAAACTTTGTTTTAAACTCATCAAGTCTGTTTTATTTATCCCTGATGGCAATGCTTCCTTAACTCCTTAGAACACAATCTTTCTTTGACTGGTAAACAATGTCTCTCATACCCTTCAGTATTAAATGTGGTGTTCTTTGTGAAACCTCTCCAGGATTCCTAGATAGTTAGTAACCCCCACCCTCTATGTTTCTAGACACACCCCCCACTCTGTTTTTCCTTCACATTTTATTATCATTAACTGATAACAACCCTGTCTTTCTTAAAGGATACAAGCACTATTAGGGCAGAAACCATTTCATTTATCCTCGTGTTCACAGCACATACCATACTGTCTGTCTTATAGCATCGGTTCAATTAATGTCTAGTGACATAGAAAAGGAGAGAAGGAAGAAATAAAATGCAAATAAATGTAAAATGTAGAGGAAACATAGTACCAAAACTGTTAGTGTAAGTGGATATTGTTGGCTTCTTTATAGAGGATATTAGGTTATATTGTAAAGTGGTTTCATGTTTTATCCCTTGTAATACAAAACCCCTAAATGTCAGATATTAGAGGGAAAGATTTATACACAGCTGAAATGATACAGAGAGTACTGGTTAAAAAACAAAACAAAACAAAACAAAACACTACATATAAATAGCTCCTTTTTTATAATGTTGTCCAGGGTTGACTGTTGCTTTTAAGGCTGATCTGGGCAATGCTGCGTGGAGTCAGTTTTCATCTTAGTAGATGATGAGAGCATCATGTATGTAGCGGCCACAGGCGAGCAGCCCCCAAGGGCATCACTTGGCATATTGATATTCTGAATTAAAAGATACTGAAGAAACAGCCAGTACCAGAAGAAAGAACACTCTGACAGCCCCTTTGTCTCCAAAAAGCAGAAGATAAATCTCCATGTCAAAGGAACTATTCCAGTACCAGAGATAAAGAGACATCCTTATCACGTAGATAGAGAATTCAGAGTTGAGAAGCCCATATTGATAAACCATGTACTTGTACTAATTTACTACTGCAGCTCAAATGCTATTTAGATTTTTTGCCAGTCCAAGCTCCCAACATAAGTCACCTTTGCTCTGTCAGTTTCTCACAGATTTATTGTTTCTTGGTCTAAAATATATCAAAACTGCATGCCTTGGCCATTTCTTTAGGTCTCAATTCCATTATTAGGCCTCTGTGTACATATAATTAAATTTTGTTCTTTATTGCTATTAATCTGTCTCATGTCAATTCTTAGACTAGCTAGAAGAACCCTGAGAGAATAAGAATAATTTTCTTCCCCAACCTGTGACTATTATATTAATTATGAAGTCCAAACCCTATTTATTTAAGTATGAAAAAACTGAGGAGTTAAGTGACATACCTATATTCCTTATTCTTTTTAAAAATGTTTATTTATTTATTTTGAGAGAGAGAGAGAGAGAGTGGGAGAGGGGCAGAGAGAGAAGGAGAGAGAGAGAAAATCCCAATCCCATGATCTGAGAGTCCCAGTCCCCATGACTTGAGCTGAAATTAAGAGTCAGATGCTTAACCTACTAAGCCACCTGGGCACCCCACTATGTTCCATATTGCTAAGATAATTTGGTTCTATACAAAGCTGGGAGACCCCTGACCTCCATCTTCTTTTGAGGTTCCTTCTAGAAAATATTATAAACTCCTAACTCCCTAACATGAGATACAAAGAAGTTTAAAACATGATTGCTTCCCAGGGTTGAATTTACCTCAGTCTGGATGCCAAATTGTACATCTGGAGTTGAGACTTGCAATCTTTAAACAATTTGTTTATTTTTACACTTGTGTAATGCTTTGACAAGAAAGTTGCAGGGAGAGAATTCACATTATAGAAAGGAAAGGGAAATCGAGTGCAAAAAGCCTAGAAGAGAATGAAAAAAAAAATTGTGACAGTAGGAATTTGCCCTATTGTTTCTATAGTCTTTATATTTTTTTGTAAATTGTCCTTTGGTTAATTGCCTGAAGTTAAAAAGCAATAAAATAGGGGCACCTGGGTGGCTCAGTGGGTTAGGCGACTGCCTTCAGCTCAGGTCATGATCTCACAGTTTGTGAGTTTGAGCCCGCGTCGGGCTCTGTGCTGACAGCTCAGAGCCTGGAGCCTACTTCAGATTCTGTGTCTTGCCCTCTCTCTACCCCTCCCTTGCTCATGCTCTGTGTCTCTCTGTCTCTCAATAATAAATAAAGGTTAAAAATTTAAAAAAAAAGCAATATAATAAATGTTAAACAAGAAGGTATCTAGGTGAGTTGACAATAATTCCAAGCTTTGCCTTGGGCTGACAGAAGAGAAAAATGAGAGACATGGAATTGCATAGAGGTCGAGATAAAGATAGATAGTTGGGGGAATAAAGGAGAGGTGGAGGACTAGGATGAGTGAGAGCTGACACTCTTTTGCCTCTCCTATTGGCATTAACCCAACAATTGCATGTCATTCATTTTTCTATGTATACCCATGGTGCCCCCTGACCCTAAGACTATAAACCTCCTACCTGGTGGTGCCCCATTCCCCGTGATCATAAATTGCTACTCCTTACTTTCATCTGAAACTTCCAGTTCTGCAGGTAAACTAAAAACCAGTAAGAGATGATGCTTGGTCATAGCAACAAGATTTATTAAGCTACTTTCACGTAGACAGAAATCTCTTTAAAATAAAAATAATAATAATTACTAATACAGAATTAGCAATTATTTTTTAAGTTTAAAGAGACTTCTATAATCAGCAATTATTACTGATCAAATTAATTCATGAATGAATTGATGAATATGGTGGTCCATATGTGCCTGACATCATTCAAAAGACTGCTTATAAACCACATGGGCCCTGCTCCCAGGCAGTGCTTGGCACAGAGTAAGGAAGCCATAACTATTGGAGGAGTGACTAAATTTAGTGACAAAAGCTTGAGACTCTATTGTCACAATCCTGTCATTAAGTAACAAAGAAAAGGAAAAATATATGAGGAAAAGAACTAAAGGGAAAAAGGGGAAAGGCCAAAAAGAAGGCAAATATACACTGAGAAAGTGATATTTTGGAACAATGCACTGTCTACTCTTGAGCACATATCACTTTCCTATTCCCAGCACTACCTGCCCTGATACATACTGTATCTTCTTAAAGTTCAAATAATTATTGAAATTCTTTGCAATTATTGAAATAATTCCAAGTTAATAATTTGATTACTATAAAATGTGATTATTCAGAAATTTAATGGCTGACACTTTTAACAAGCCTTTTCAAATTTACCTCTCATTCTTGATCTCATGAAGCTTTATTGTTTGGATATTTAGAATTCCATGAAAAAAATGCTGCTATAATTTGAATAAAATGCCTAACTGATTTAAGTTGCAATAAAATATTTTTATTCTGGGCTTTGGTCATTATGCTCAGACCTAAGCTAGAGGAAGAAAGCATGGTAGATGAAGGAAAGAAGAAAGGCTTGATTTATTCTATAAAATAAGAGAGACTGTTGAAAGTGGAATAGCATGATATTAACTAATTTGAGGTATAACTGCAGATGAAGTTTTGGGGTGATGGTGGGATGGTCTGGAGCCGACAGCCAAGAAGGAATTCTTAAATAAGTCTTTGGTGTAAAAAGGTGCTTTCATTAAAGCATGGGGTCAGGACCCATGGGCAGGAGGAGCTACACTGGGGTCATGACAGGTTAACTCATTATAAACCCCCAGATTGGGAGGGGGTCAGAGATAGAGTAAGTCTCTAAGGTATTTTGGAAGCAAGGTTTCTAGGACATTGAGGGGCTAGCTGTTGGTAGGGAAATGCCGTTTATTACCATTTAATAAAACCTCAGTCATGAGACCCTTCAGATGTATATCAGGGGGCCATAAGCTTGCAGTATGATTGCCAGCCTGTATCTTGGGGTAGTTGAGATAAAGGAAGTAGACTTACAGGATCCTCGAGGTTGGGATTATGTTAAGCTAAGATTCTCTTTTGTCCCTAGCAAAGTGTCCTCATTGAGGCAACTGGGCTTTTAGAGAGCGGTCACTCTGCTGGTTTCAAGGACTTGCCAGTGGGCTATCAGCAGTAAGGGAATTAATTTTTCATTTGCCTAAGTTTCCCACATCACCCTGGCAAGCAACTAAACCCCTTTTCTTTGTTCTTGGGTAGCCAGGAGTGTCCAAGGAATATCACACATATTCCATGGCAGGGTTGGGATGGGGGATACTCCCTCATCAACTGCCATATAAAGAATGAATCAGGAGGTGGAGGACAAGGATGAAAGCAGAGACCAGGTAGAGGTTTATTTCAGTGACAGGCCATGAGATGATAATGGCTTCTTGTAGGTTTATAGCAGTGGAAATGGAAGAAAATGGATTAAACTGAGAATGATTTTGCAGGGAAAGCCAACATGATTTACTGATAGACTAGAGGTGGGATGTGAGTAAAAGAAAGGAATTTTTAAAAACACCAGTGGCTTCTTTTTGGAAGAGGAGGCCAGAGTTAGATGTTGGCAGGGAGGCCAAGGCCCCTACCAGTGTAAACAGAGAGCTGGGGTTTAGGCTGTTCCACAATGGGTGAACCAGAGCCAGTGAGTGCCCCTCCACTCCCTCTGAGGCAGTACATCAAGGAGTGTACAGATGAAAATATTCAGGAAGGCCTAAGCATCAGGCCTATACTTACAATAAAAAAATAGTTGGAAGATGTTAAGCAACCAGTTCCAATGTGATGATCTTATCATCTGCCCTGCAGAAAGTTAGGACAATAAACAGTTTCATCCTATACAGTTTGGTCACAAGAATAAGCTGAGAAAACTCAATATGTCTATCCTTATTAATTTCTTAGACTTCATAGACTTTATTTATGTATGTATGTATGTATGTATGTACGTAATTTTTAAGGAGGCTTCATGCCCAGCACAGAGCCCAACATGAGGCTTGGAAATCAGGACCAATCCTGAGATCAAGACCTGAGCTGAGATCAAGAGAAGGACGCTGAACTAAGTCACCCAGGTGCCCCAGACCTCTTAAATATTTTGATATGGAGTCCTGGGAATATAAAATGAGAAGAGAAAGCTAGAAGATCTTAAGCTGCTTTTTGTACTAATGCATAGGACTCCATCAAGAGAGACCTTGAGAATTACAAGGAAGGTGAAGAAATGCTAATGCCTTGAAATAGTTAAGATGTTTCAAAAGCATCTACAATGAGTCATTGAGATGACACAGTTGGTTGGCTTCTTTGCCTGATGATTTGCCCCATTCAGAAGCAGATATGTGAGTAAAAACTGAAGCAAGAGATGTTGATGATAGCAACATTTGAAGTGGTCAGAATGACCTACAGAGAGAAAATGTATTTTGTCTGGAGAGACCAAATGATAAAGATGCTGCTTTGTGTACATAATTGATGCAATGAATGAAAGACAGTGAAGGATGTTTCTTTTTCTTCTTGCTTTTCTTTTTTTCTTTCAGTAAATAGCATCGTACATCAGCTAATTTGCTTTTGGACAGCCTTAAAAGAGTTATCACCAGAAGTCATGTAAATGGCTTGAGTCTCCAACTTTTTGAATCACGAGATGTCACAGGCAGTAATTTCATTTTATGGCAAGCGTAACCAAATGAATGCACCTGCATTAGTGCAATCACCTTAAAAACCACAGTATTTGCTGCTATTGTATGGAACATTTCTGTTTTTGGAGTTGAAATATAACATTGAAGATATTCTCAGTAACAGCAAGATTCCATCCTTGAAAAGTAGATTTGTCATTTGCTTTAAGAATGAGAGATAAATAAAGGATATCACGCTATATAAATGTGAAATAATAGTAATAAAAAAAGCAATATCTGTCTACTTTTCAGTCTGAGGCAGAGCACCCCAGGAAGGAACAGACTGGGATGAGGTAGAGTAGCACAGTGGAGAGCAAAGGATGATGGACTTAGAGCTGAGAGGCAAGAAATTGATAACAGGCACACACCTTATTTGGGATGTCTACTCTGTTTACACCATGTTGGATAACAATCCTTCCCTCTTCAAAAGTCAATGCTTTCTGTTTCTTATTGTCGCTTGGCATACTACATAGGTTTTTGTTGGTCTGCTTAATGCCTGTTTCACAAGAGTGGAATACTGACATGATGTTGTCATCACAGGTCTGGAACGTGCCGGTCTTCAACAAATATTAATTAAACCAATGATCATTGCAGTTGAACTTTTCACATTTTACTGTCTTAAAATACTTCTTTTGTGAATTTTCTATTGCTATCTTTGAGTATTTGTCCAGCTTTTATTGTTTGTTTGAATGATTTATATATGCAAGGTATCTAACCTTTTTAGTATTTGCAGAGAAAATTTTTTTTCTTAGTTTTACATACTTTTTATTTTTTGTTTTTCCTTTTGTGTTCTTGTTTTTTTTTTTTTTTTTTTTTTAGTAATTATACCTTGAGCTTTCACATGGTCAAATATAATATTCCCCTCTTTTGTGACTTCTTCCATTACCTTTATACTTATAAACATCTTCCCGATTAAAAAAAATTTTTTTTTAAGTTTATTTATTTATTTTGAGAGAGAGAGCAAGTAGGGTAGGGGCAGAGGTAGAGGTAGAGAGAGAATCCCAAGCACGCTCTGCACTGTCAGCACAGAGCCTGATGCAGGGTTCAAAGTCATGAAATCATGACCTGAGCTGAAATCAAGAGTTAGATGCTTAACTGACTGAGCCACCCAAGCACCCTAACATCTTCCCCATTTTTTTTTTTTTCAACATTTTTTATTTATTTTTGGGACAGAGAGAGACAGAGCATGAACGGGGGAGGGGCAGAGAGAGAGGGAGACACAGAATCGGAAACAGGCTCCAGGCTCCGAGCCATCAGCCCAGAGCCTGACGCGGGGCTCGAACTCACGGACCGCGAGATCGTGACCTGGCTGAAGTCGGACGCTTAACCGACTGCGCCACCCAGGCGCCCCTCATCTTCCCCATTTTAATGGCACATATTCATCATGTGTACATTTATTGTTTTTTTATTATGACATTTAAATTCTTTCTCTAGAATGTATTTTAGTGTGTAATATGAAAAGTATGTGACAAGCCTTGTTAAAATTATATTTGTTTCTAATAAATTGAATCATAAATTCAATTAACATTTTGTTAGGTATTTATTCACCAGGAATACTATTGATTGGTTGATTGATTGATTGTGTAATTGACACCATTGTTTGTTTCAGGTGTACAATGTAGTTATTTGATAATTGTATGCTGCAAAATGATTACCATAGTAAGTTTGTCATCATACATAGTGACACATTTTTGTTTTCTTGTGGTAAGAACTTTCAAGATCCACTGTCTTAGCTGATTTCAAATAAGCAATACAGTATTATTAGCTATAGTAACTATGCTGTGCATTATATCCTCATGACCTATTCATTTTACAACTAAAAAATTGCACCTTTCACCCCTTTCACCAGTTAGTTGTGTCCTCCCCTAGCCCTGCCTTAGGCAACCACCAACCTGTGGTTCATTTAAAAAAATATATTTTAGATTCTACATATAAATAAGATAACATGGTATTTGTAATTTTTGTCTGACTTATTTCACTTGGTGTAATACCCTCAAAGTCCATTCATGTTTTTGCAAATGGCGAGATTTCCTTCTTATTAATGACTAAATACTATTCCATTGTGTATATTTACCATATTTTCTTTATCCATTCACTCATCAATGGACATTTAGGTTGTTTAAATACCTTGGCTATTGCAAATAATGCTATAATAAACATAAAGATGCATATATCTTTTCGTTAGTGTTTTCATTTTCTTTGGATAAACACCCAAAGGTGGTATACCTATTTTTAATTTTTGAGGAACCTCCATACTGTTTGCCATAATGGCTGCACCGATTTACATTCTCAACAACAGTGCATGAGGCTTGCCTTTTTTTTCACATCCTTGAAAACACTTGTTATTTGTTTTCTTTTTGGTGATAGATTCTAATAGATGTGAGGTTCTATCTCATTGTGCTTTTGATATGAATTCCCCTGATGATTAATGATGTTGGGTGTCTTCTCATGTACTTATTGGCTATCTCAGAAATATTAAGTGACAGCTATCTACTAGATAAACACAGAGATAATGCAAAATATATGCCTTTTTTAAGTTACAGGTTAGTAGGTGAAATAGTAATAAAATATATAGGTAACAGTAATATATTTGCTAATTTATTTTCTAATAAATAATATTAAATCTTATCAAATGTCTTTTAGAATTACACCTGTATTTTTCTTTGGACCTATTATATGATGTTAATTGTTTTTAAAATAATAAGCCATCTTTATTTTCCTCTTGGTATCAATGCCTCCATTTTCACTGTTGTTACTGTTTAACACATTCCTTGCTTTAATTTGGTGGTATTTTATTTAAGATTTAATATTCATAAGTGAGTTCACTTTTGTGGAGGGAGTTTTGTGTGAGTAAAAGAGACAGAAAATAAACAATATAAATGACATAGAGATTAAAATAATGTTCTTGGAAACTAAAATCATCACATGGTTTAACAAACTGCATCATAATGTTGCATTTGCATGTGTACACATAACAGTGATTTGGCGCAAACTGATGGGAGATATCATTCTAGGAAGACAGTCAAGGACCAGATCACAGATATTTATATCATTTTAAGGAGTTTTTTTTTTGAGAGAGAGAGAGAGAGGCAGAAAGAGATGGAGACACAGAATCCGAAGCAGGCTGTAGGCTCTGAGCTGTCAGCACAGAGCCCAATGCGGGGCTCGAATTCATGAATGAGAGCCAAACTCATGACCTGAGCCAAAGTCAGATACTTTACTGACTGAGCCTCCCAGGCATCCTTTAAGGAGGTTTTAATGGCTTTATCAGAGAAATAATATAATAAGTTGTATGTCTTGGAAAAATCACTTTAGCAGAATTATGGGGACAAATAAGAAAGGTTGTGGTTATTTAATATTTTCATAGTCTAGATTAGAAAATATGAATGCTTGAACTATTTGTCATTGGGGATGGAACTAAGGGGATGGAAAAAGACAATAAGGACATTCAACAGAACATGGGCATAACCGAATATGGAAGGTGAGTGGCAATGAGAGAGGTAACCAGGGTAAACATAAGATTTTCATTTGCTTACTGCTAACCACTGAGATAAGCAATACAGATGAAGAGGAGTATTGATAAGGGGAGAAATTGGGCTTGAATCAGAGATGCTTATGCAACATCTAGATGGAACTGTCCAGTAAGCATTATAAACTTGCATTTCAGGGAGGGATACAAACTTGGAGTCGTAAAGCAATTAGTCGAGGTTATGCAGATGGTAAAGGCAGCCCTGGGACAATTTATATTTTGAGAAGAGATGTAAAAATAGAATGGTAGGGAAATGCATATATAGGATAAAATTGAAGTAGAGAATTGAGATAAACAAGGAAAAGCAAGAGAGATTGGTGGCCTGAAGGGCAAAGGGGGTAACAAAGGTTTAAGAAGAAAGGAAGTGATCAGTAATCTTACAGATACCAGAACTTCATGAATATGAAGGGAATAAATGTCTTGAATTAAGG
This sequence comes from Neofelis nebulosa, assembly GCF_028018385.1. NCBI lineage: Eukaryota > Metazoa > Chordata > Mammalia > Carnivora > Felidae > Neofelis > Neofelis nebulosa. The sequence continues at coordinate 50,788,548 of NC_080787.1, forward strand.
AAATTGGATGTCAATTATAAATTATTTTGTACTGTAGACATTTCTTAATTTCATTTACTTACCAATATTTAATCAATAGAAAAATCACAATAAGCCTGATTCAAAGCTGTCATGTTGGTTTGGCAAAATGTAGCTTAATAACCTTTAATGACAAAATGCCACATTTCCTGTGGATTCTTTTTTGATCCTCACATTCGTTCTATTACAAAAATTTCCCTTTGCTGGATAATAGATATAAGATCAAGCATATTTTGGCTTTCTAGGAACCAAGAGCTACCTTCACTGGCTATAAGCAAATGAGTAGGAGTGTCATGGTCAAATCTGGGATGGAAAGGAGATTGAGGTTGAAGTCCTTTAGTGACTTCCAAGAAACACACAAAAATCACCCCCACAGGGAAGGAAAGAGGTTACCTTTCTTGTGATTCTGCCTGATGACTTAAAGTCAAATGCTACATGCAGCCCTGTCATCCTAAATTTGATTTCCTGAAGTCTGCCACAGATTAAAAAAAAAAAAAAATCTGCATCTTATGATGGAAGTAAAGTGTCTTGAAAAATGGCACCGCTTTCTTACTTGTACAAAGGTTTCATACGGCCCATCAGTCACTTTAGTCTTACTTCAGTCTGTGACCTAGAAACACAAGGATTATGTATAGATCTCATTCAAATTTAGACATCTCAAGAAGGAATGTCAAAGCTGAAGAATGAAAGTTTGCTATGGTTTTCTTTGCCATTGCAGGCCCTCTATTTGTAAAGCTTGAATATCTTTCAGTTTTATGGCATCCAATCACAATCATTTTCACTATTGTAATGAAGGCTGACACAAAGCTGGGTCCAATATTTTTCAGTATAATAAGAAAGAAGGTCATTAGATAAAGAAAAGATGTTTTGTTCTTTTTGGTTTCACCAAACAATATTTCACATGAATTTTCTGTTTTCACACATGAATGATTTTTACTGGCTCTAATATTCCATTCTCTAGATTCGAAGTTTATGAAAATACTGTATTAAAGACAAAAATATGTGACAGAGGTTGAATGTGGTCCACAAGCCTAAAATACTTACTATCTTGACCTTTACAAAAAGTTTTTCAGCTCCTGCTGTAGATGGACCATAATGGTCTTTAACCAGTTTATTCTTTTTTTTATTATTTAAATTTTTTAATGTTTATTCAGAGAGAGAGACAGAGACAGAGACAGAGTGTGAGAGGAGGAGGGGCAGAGAGAGAGGGAGACACAGAATCCGAAGCAGGCTCTGAGCCATCTGCATAGATCCCAATGTGGGGCTCGAACCCACGGGCTGTGAGATCATGACTTGAGCTGAAGTTGGAAGCTTAACCCACTGAGCCACCCAGGTGCCCCAACCAGCTCATTCTACATAGATTTAAGCATGTAGGTTGTTTTCAAAAAATTTTTAAGCCATTTTACACAATACTGCAATTATACCATTTTGTACAAACATTTCACACACATAAGTGAATATATCTATTGAAAAATTTCTCTGAAGTGAAGTTGTGTTTATGCAACTATGTGCATTTAAAAAATCATCAAACTACTCTCCTCAAATTTGCATTAATTTATGTTCTGTTAAGAGGGATTTTTTTTTTTTTCACTGACTTTGGATGCTATTAAACTTTAAATCCTCATGAATATAACACATGAAAAATAACTTTTCATTCTCTATATCTGCAAGTAAGTGTAAAGCTGGGCCTCTTTACATATTAGTGATTATATTTATTTTGTTATTGCCCGATAAAGGCAATTTCTTATTGGATTTTCTTGATTATGTTGTTCTGCATCAAGTCTAGGCATATTGTAGAAATTATCCCTTTGGTGGTCACATAATTTTATTAGGCATCCCTTGTCTTTTTTTCACATCATTTTTTCATTACTGAGTTATGTGCTTAATGTTTGTGTTATTGAATGTATCATTCCATTCCTTTGTATTTCTGGGTTTTATTACATAATTGGAGGATTTTCTCTGTATCAATATTATTAAAATATTCTTTCATGTTTTCTTTCAATAAATTTATGATTTCAATTTAGTTTAATTCTTTTGACCATCTGGAATTTGATTACATTGGGGTGGGATGAGGTAGGAATTTATATATATTTTCTTTTCAAATGAGTAGTCAGTATTTGCATTGACTGAATAATCATGACATGTATATATGCATGCATATGCATATATATATGTTTGTATAAAGATTCTGATTAAAAGAAAAAAGGCTGAGGGAAAAGGATTTTACTATATAATAATTTTCAAAAGTTTATATTGAAGAAAAAAAAGATACATTTCTTTCCTGCCATAAAACTACTAGAGAAAGAGGGAGTTACTCCTTAATTGGATGCAGTTAGAAGTTCAATGAGGAGTATTATCTTTTCTTCATTTCTATGTGACCCTTGTGGGGGCCTGGGTAGGCTGCCCTAAAATATGCCACAATGGCATATTGATTATTTTTAATTAAAGTTACTTAAGAAACGGCCAGTGCAAGAAGCCCTCAAATTCCTCATTATCTTCCCGAAAGACAGAAAATACATCTCTCATGTGAAGGGTACCTTCTTTGTACCAGGAGATAAAGAGACATCTTCAGACATAGGGAATTCAGGACCAATAGTGCTGCATACACAAACCTCATTACTTTTGCTAACTTACTACTCCAGCCCAGATTCTGTTTAGAATTTCTTACTAATGGAAGCTCTCAGACATAAGTTTTCTTTTTTTCTGTTAATTCTTCACAGATGTATGTTTCTTTGTCTAAAATGTATAACAGCTGCATGACTTGGTCATTTCTGTAGGGCTCAATTTTATCAGGCCTCTGTGTGGGTGTAATTATTTTTTTTTTCTCCTGTTAATGTGTCTTTCACATTAATTTAATTCTTAGACCAGCTAAAAGAATCTTGAAGGGTAAAGAAAAAATTTGCCTCTCCAACACTCTTGATTTAAATCTTTCTTCCCTCTATATACAAGTGATATTGCCAAGCTTACTTGTTGATATGCCAGCTTCTGAGATCTTCACAATACTAATATTGCTAATCTTGCTAATGGAGGCAGGTTTTTGTAGTATTTAAGATCATGGGCTCCGGAGTTAGTTAAACCTAGCTTGTGAAAATTACTGGCCTGTTTCCTCATCTTTAAAATGGGTTCATAGTGGGGAGCCTGGGTGGCTCAGTCGGTTGAGCGTCTTTCGGCTCAGGTCATGATCTCACAGTTCATGGGTTCGAGCCCTGCGTCGGGCTCTGTGCTGACAGCTCAGAGCCTGGAGCCTGCTTCCGATTCTGTGTCTCCCTCTCTCTCTGACCCTCCCCTGCTCCCGCTTTGTCTCACTCTGTTTCTCAAAAATAAATAAATGTAAAAAGAAATTAAAAAAAAAAATAAAATGGGTTCATAGCAATACCTGCTTATAGGGTTGTTTTTTTGTTTAAATTAATAATTTGTAAAAAGACTTTGCCATAGTGCCTCCACATAATAAGTGCTTAATAAGTGTTAATAATTACTATTACTATAACTTTTGTTACTCTTATTATACTTATTATTGTTCTCCCTAATTCCATCCTTGGAAATTCTAATCTAATTGTCCTGAGATGAGGCCAATTATCAGTAGTTTCAAAAAGGTCCCAGGTGATTTCAATGCGCAGCCAAGATTGAAGAACAAAATAACTTTTTAATTCAAACCAGCAGCCATCTAGTTAGTCTGGATAACTCACTCATATCATTGTCCTAGGTTATAAGCAGCCAGGGGATTACAATATTCAGATGATGCTTGCAATTGCTCTTGGCTACTCTCATTCAGCCCATGTATTTGTACTTTCGGCTCTCTAGAGAAAGCTATTCCTAGTTAAATTTCAAAATGAATTTTATTTTTGACCTAGGCTTTACCATATTAGAAAGATCCAATAAAGATTCAACTAGTCAGGGCCTCTGAAAGATGATGTGTCTATAATGTCTGTAATGGTGAAATTGGTTGGTGTCACAGAAGTTGGATGAACAAGACCTAAATACCATATTTTCTATTCCTAGTTGAGGAGCTATATCCAGGACAATAATTATCAAATTAGAATAAATTACCCATGTTATATTTCAAAGGTCCATCTTTTGGTCTGATTCACTCCTTAATTTATAAAAGATAAATGGCAAATAATTACACAGAGCTTTTTTTTTTTTTTTTTTTTTTTTTTTTTTGGTATGGTGAAAGTTCCCTTGGTACTACAATGTAAAGCAAGTTTTTAAGAGTTAATAAAATTTACATCATAAGCTAAAATTAAGCTGAAAGAACTTTCAATATTCTGTTATAAAGATTGGCTGCCATGAAATGCTTGTAAATATTGCCAAATTCCTACAGTGCACATGCCCACATTTTAATTAGTAATTCCTATAATATTAGGGAGAGATAGTTATACGTATATTGGCAAAAATGTCTTGAGTTGGTTACAGTTGTCTATTATTGCCATCCTTATTACCTAATGATAAACTACTAATAATGTTGCTTCAGTTTTTTCTTTTACTATATTTTGTTGGGGATATTTGGTTAACATAACAGAATGTGTTATTAGATTTTGAATTTTTTGATTATACTTTTCTAATATCTGGAACTGAAGACATAAATGTATTATGGTTCAAATGTTTCCAAAGTAGATACAGAAATAATACACACAATATTTATTTGGACTATGATTATTGTTACTGGTAATTTGTTCATAGGTAAGAAGTAGTGAAGAGTTAGTGTGGTGGATTGAATACAGGTTTTTATTTCCACTCCATTCCCAAAACCCACAAATATTTGGGTTACAATATAAAAGGGAGAGAGCATCAAAATTTTGGAATCCGGACACTCATTGGATAAGAGGCAAATGATTTAGCAGAACAGAAAAAAATTGAACACTAATAGTGGAGAAGCTCCAAAGAGCTGATTCATGATGTAGAACTCCAGAAAGTCTCAGGAAATGGTAACATCGAGTACTTCTGAAATTGCAAGTATAGATAGGAATAGAAAAATGAGAATTGGTTGAAAGTCTTCTATTTAGAGGAATCCCCCCTTCCTTTCTAATCACCCAGGTAACTACCTTTTCCTCCCTCTAATAGAAGATCAAAGCTTTACTTTTCAGACTGGTTAAACCAAGAAGTATTCATGCTTCAGGGAGACCAAGCATAGCTGAAGGAGAAATGCCCTACAAAACACACAAGGACTAAATGGATGCCCAAATGTTTGTCTACCTTCCTCTAGTCAGGCTCTGAAATTCTGGAGTGTGGCTTGTGCTTCACGCTCAGAGATCTGAAAGATTTCTTTCTCCATAAGTTGAGCAGCAAAAAAGAATATATCAATATAAATTAACGGATAACAATGTTCTAATTACATAGCTGACTTCTTGCAAAATTACCCCAATATGATGCTCTCCTGTCAAGAAGTCCTGCCTATACAAAACTTCTGGTCCATATTTTAGTGTCCTATTTTTACATGTGAATTCACAGAGTCACCGGGGATTGGATGAAATCTTCTAATACCATTTGAGGTCAAAGTGTACACTGGTTGATGAATGGATAAAGGAGGTGTGATATGTATATACAATAGACTACTATTCAGCTGTAAAAAAAATGAAATCTTGCCATTTGCAATATGTATGGCACTAGAGAGTATAACGTTAAGTGAAATAAATGAGGTGGAGGGGCGCCTGGGGGGCTTAGTCAGTTGCGCATCTGACTCTTGATATCAGCTCAAGACAAGATCTCATAGTTCATAAGGTCAAATTGACAGTGCGGAACCTACTTGGGATTCTCTCTCCCTCTCTCTGCTCCTCCCCTGTGCTCTCTCTCTCTTTCTATCTCAAAATAAATAAACTTTTTTTTTTAAAACAACAGTAAGTCAGCCAAAGACAAATAACATGATTTCATTCATATGTGAGATTTAAGAAACAAAACAAACAAGCAAAGGGATAAAATAAGGGAGAGAGACAAAGCAAGAAACAGACTCTTAATTATAGAGAACAATCTGATGGTTACTAGAGGGGAGGGGAGGGGGATGGGTTAAAATATGTGATGGGGATTAAGGAGTATACTTATCATAATCACAGAGTGAGGTATGGAAGTGTTGAATGACTATATTGTACACCTGAAATTAATATAACACTGTATGCTAATTAATTGGAATTAAAATAAAATTTAAATTTAAAAATATGTATGGAAAAGAAACTCAGAGGTAATAAGGGCAATATAAAGATCAGAAAAAAAATAAAACTCTTATCATTATTATCCTTTGAGAGATGAGAGAAGCTATAATGAAACAAGAACAGGTTACTAAATCTCCATCCACAGATGAATGGATAAACACACACACACACACACACACACACACACACACACACACAGGGGTGCCTGGTTGGTTCGGTCAGCTAAGCGCCCGACTTCAGCTCAGGTCATGATCCCATAGTTTGTGAGTTTAAGCCCTGTGTCGGGCTCTGTGCTGACTGCTCAGAGCCTGGAGTCTGCTTTAGATTCTTTGTCTCCCTCTCTCACTGCCGTTCCCCCACTCATGGTTTCTCTCTCTCTCTCTCTCTGCCTCTCTCTCAAAAATAAATAAACATTAAAACACACACACACACACACACACACACACACACACACACTCAATGGAATATTATTCAGTCTTAAAAAAGGAAATTCTGACAACATGGGCAAACTTCAAGGGTATTACTCACAGTGAAATAAGCCAGATACAGAAAGATAAATATCGCATGATCTCCTGATATGTGATTTGTAAAATAGTCAAACTCACAGAAGCACAGTAGAATGGTGGTTGTGAGAGGCTGAAGGGAAGGGAAAATGAGTAGCTGTTGGCCAAGGGGTACAAAGTTTCAGTTATGCAAGATGAATAGCATAATATATCTAATATACAGCATTGTGAATACAGTTAACAATACTATATTGTATACCTGAAATTTACTAAGAGAGTAGCTCTTTTATTTTTTTTTAAGTTTATTTCTTTATTTTGAGAGAGATAAAGACAACATAAGCAAGGGAGGAGTAGAGAAAGAGGTTGAGAGAGATAATCCCAAGGAGGCTCTGCACTGTCAGTGCGGAGTCTGATGTGGGGGCTTGAACTCACGAAACCTAAGCAGAAACAAAGTCAGATGCTTAACGAACTGAGTTACTCAGGCACCTCTAAGAGAGTAGATCTTAAGTGTTCTCACCGACCCCCCCCATACAAATAGTAACTATGTGAGATGAATATGTTAATTAGCATGATTATTGCAATTATTTTACAGTGTATGGAATATCAAAACATCAATTTGTACACCTTTTATTTTTTTAATGTTATGTATTTTTGAGAGTTGGTGGGGGGGGGGCAGGGGTTGAGGGGCAGAGAGAGAGGCACACACACAAAATCTCAAGGAGCCTCCAGGCTCTGACTTGTCAGCACAGATCCCAACACGGGACTAGAACCCATGAACCATGAGATCATGACGTGAGCTGAAGTCAGATGCTTAACCCAATTTGTACACCCTTTATATATATAATTTTCATGTCTCAATTTTACCTTAGTAAGGTTGGTAGGAAAAACAAGATATTAAGAATATTGAGAGAACAAAAAAGATTTTAGAAATTAAAAAAAATAAATGAGAGTAATATCTTCAAACACTCAATAGGCGCTTTAGAAGATAAAGTTGAAGAAAGCAGGAAGTGAAACAACATTGACAACAAAGTAAATGCAAATAAAAGAAAAAGTAAAGCAAATAAGATAAACAATCAAGGGGCCCAATGTCTGAATATTTTTAAAAGCAAAGAACAGAAAATTGAGAGAACATTTTCAAAAAATTAATTTTTAAAACTTCCCAGAATTAAAGGGTTGAATTTAAGATTAAGAAACTCCATCGAATGGCTGCTCAGTGATTGAAAACAAAACAAAACAAAACAAAACAAAAAGACAAAAAAACATACACCAGTGCCATCATCATGAAATGTGAAAAAAACTACCAATAACTACTTTCATGAAAAGTTAAACTTTTAACATTTTTGAAAGAAAATAGGTGAGTATCTTATAAAATCAGTGGAAAAAGCATTTACGTAACACAAAAGGAAAAAAGCAAAAAAAATCAACACATTGGAATGTATCAAAATTTAAATTATTTGTATCAGAATACATCATTTAAACATTGAAAAAGTAAGCCACAAACAAGGAGAAGGTATTTTCAAAGCACATAACTTACTATAGAGACTATATAAAGAACTCCTATAATAAGAAAAATCATGCCCTCCCCCCATTACCATAAATAGACAACTACAGTAGGCAGTATACTAAGGAGAAATTGCCAAATGCCAAGGAACATATGGAAATATTTGCAACCTTACTAATAATTAAAGGAATAAAAATTTAAACCATAACAGAGTATCATTTGTAAATTTTTAAAAATGCAATTAAACCCAGTGTTTTAAGGATATAGAGAAACTGGAAATCCTATTCTCTGTTGCTGGGAATGTGGTAAACTGGTTCTGCTAGTTGGAAGAGTAATTAGGCAATTTCCAGTAAAGTTGAAAATGCAAATTATCTTTCACCCAGCAATTATAGTCCCAGAGAATGCTGGTGCATGTTTACAAGGACATGTGTGAAAATATTTACTATAGCCATGCTTGAAATGGTGAAAAATTGGAGACAATCTAAGAGCCACAAATAACAAAGTGAATACATAGTGTTAGGGAATCAATTATCCACAGTTCCTGAATTTACTATTTTTATTGCCTGATTTCCTTTATTCAGATTTATCAAAGTCAGTTGATGAAAGAGTGTGTACTCAATTGAAGAGTTTTTCAAAACTTGTGAGATCATCTAAAAGAAGACAACAAAATTTTTACAGTCACTTTGTTTTTCAGTGGGGTCATTTGTACCACTTTTAAAGGTGAAACATTACCATTAAAGGCTGTTTTATTTTATTTCTGAAGGACATTTGCAGGAAGCCATGCAGCTTTCTCCATATCTTCTGTACCACGTCCATGTTTTCTGATGAAATGGGCACAATTTGCATACTTACCCGCATGCACGCAGGGATTGGCTAAAATGAAATAAAAGGCGAATAAAATGCTGCTCCTTGAATTAAAATATTAGTTATCCAAAACTATGTTGTCTTAGGGAAAGCCCATTTATTTTTTTACATATTCTGTTATTCAAAGCTCACTACCTACGTAAGAAGTAATAGTCTTCTTTGTTTTAGAATTTTTAAAATGTTTATTTCTTTTGAGTGAGGGTGCACGTGCAAGCAGAGACAAAAGGCAGAGAGAGAGAGAGAGACAGAATACCAAACAGGCTCCATACATCACAGAGCCCAACACAGGGCTCAATCACATGAACCATGACATCATGACCTGAGCTGAAACTAAGTCAGACACTTAATCAACTAAGCCACCCAGGAGCCCCAAGGTGATAGTCCTAAACCACTTAATAGGCATACTGACAGAGCAGATACAGAGTTCACATAACCCACACATCTTTATGAAATAAAATAAATCCCCCTATGCTGTTCCAGTAAGGTTCACAGTAACAGAAATAAGCTTGGTTCCCAATATATTTCAGGTGCTACTTATTTAGCACAGTATGTATATGTGTGTGTGAGTGTGTGTTCAGAGGGGATTGTACACAGGGGCAAACATAGCAAACAGGGTACCCAAATCTAGCTCACACTCCATTCAACAAACCATACAAAGGAATAGTATCTTATGCTAGCAGACACTCTGGTGTGTATATTTATGTGTGAATGTAGTGTCTAAGGATTAATAGAAGGTAGCTGGAACTTACAACATAGGTGCTTAAAATAGCCCAAAGTTTCTTTTCAAAGTTATTTTCAGGTGCCTGCTTCCCATGAAATGCAGCTATGAGGGAAGAATCAAGTGATGTAGCTGGTAGAGTGTGTTTGTGAGTGAATGTGTGTGTGTGTGTGTGTGTGTGTGTGTGTGTGTGTGTGTGATGGGAGAGGTGGCCACATTGGGGGAGAACACCACCCAGTTTCTCTTTCATACATTCCTTGGCTTTTCTGAAGCCTGACCCTATCTGAGACTGTATAGTCCGTTTCTAGATATTTGCCTTTCCCCTCCCTGAGAAAAAGGAGCTAATAGAAAAGAAGTACTTAAAGGAAAACTTCATCTCTACTTTGGCTTAACTTTGCTCCGCCCGACTACCTCAATGCCTACCTTATTTTAGTCACCACCAGTCTCAAATGACAGCTGAACTTACCATTTCATTTTTAGTTCTGTTATCACTGCCAAGGTCAAAATGCCTGAAGTAGGAAAAAGGACTCAGAAGCAGAAGGGGGAAATACATATATCAGGGCAGATTCTGAAGCTGTCATCCTCTGTGAGGTAGACATAACCACATAAAGATGCAGGATGGATATTAATTATTGCAAAGCCCATTATCACAATGATGGGGGAAGTCTTCACATGGCTTGCCTCTCTTATGTGGAGTCTTCATGACTTTCCCAATATTTCCACTGGCAATGGAATATTCAAGGGACAGAATCAGTGACAACACTAAGGAATACAGGTTGTGCCATGTGAATGGAATACACAACAAGAGTCACGGAAGCTCAGAAAAAGGAGAGAGAGATTTCTGAAGATTGGAACCACAAAGACTATTTTAAGGTAGATTGGTAGGATTTAAATATACATAGAAAATGGAGATGGTGTTCCACTGTCTTTACAGTTCACCAAAGGTATGCAAGCAGAAGACAGGTTTGTAGTAAGGTTCCTAAGAATTTTGGGGACTGGCATCTCACAGAGTATTTCTTAATTTTTATTGAATAAATTTGCTTTCATTGAGAATCTATTATGTCCTATGAAGTAGGCTAGGTACTTAACATAGCCTATCATATTTACTCTTTAGAAAATCCCTGCAAGAAATGTATTGCTACTGCCTCTTTATAGATAAGGAAAAAGGAGCTCTGGGTTAAGTCACTGGTGAACTGAAGGCCACAAAACTACTTAGTAACAGAGCCAATGTTTGCACTTGTACCTCATGGACCACTGAGCCCATTCTCCATAGGAAAAGTAAAACTTTAACGTGTAATAATTCATATCACTGATGAGCAACTCTAACTGTAAAGAAGCTAGTTTAAAACGTTTTTCAGGGTGCCTGGGTAGCTCAGTTGGTTAAGCGTCAGATTTTGGCTCAGGTCACGATATCGCAGTTCTCGGGCTCAAACCCTGTGTCAGCTCTGTGCTGACAGCTTGGAGCCTGGAGCCTGCTTCAGATTCTGTGTCTTCCTCTTTG